>NW_027287205.1:0-277500 GCF_022747635.1 Hetaerina americana
AAATAAAAAAAATAAAACCCAGAATTAATCTTGAAAGACAAGAAATGAGCATAACAGTTGCTTCAGCGCAAGTGTTGATGTTACTAAAAGAGTCCAAATTTCTAAAAATATTGCAAAAAACAACAATCTTCTGTTTTAGAGTGAATGTTTGAGGTGTTTAGAATGCATTTATTTAATTTTTAAAAAAGTTTATTTTTTCACATTTTTCCATGAAAAGTGCCAATACCCCCCTTTGGGTTCTAGGTGAAAATCTCACTCGACACAAATCAAAAAAAATGTTTCCATGGTATGTATTGTTGTTCATTTTCATCAAATAAACAAAATAAAACCCAGAATTAATCCTGAAAGACAAGAAATTAGCATAAAAGTTGCTTCAGCACAAGTGTTAATCTTACTAAAAGAGTCCAAATTTCTAAAAATATTGCGAAAAACAACAATCTTCTGTTTTAGAGTGAATGTTTGAGGTGTTTAGAAGGCATTTATTTCATTTTTAGAAAATTTAATTTTTCACATTTTTCCATGAAAAGTGCCAATACCCCCCCCTTTGGGTTCTAGGTGAAAATCTCACACGACACAAATCAAACAAAAATGTATCCAAGGTGTGTATTGTTGTTCATTTTCATCAAATAAACAAAATAAAACCCAGAATTAATCCTGAAAGACAATAAATGATCATAAAAGATGCTTCAGCCCAGGTGTTAATGTTACTAAAAGAGCCCAAATTTCTAAAAATATTGCGAAAAACAACAATCTTCTGTTTTAGAGTGAATGTTTGAGGTGTATAGAAGGCATTTATTTCATTTTTAGAAAATTTAATTTTTCACATTTTTCAATGAAAAGTGCCAATACCCACCCCTTTGGGTTCTAGGTGAAAATCTCACTTGACACAAATCAAACAAAAATGTTTCACTGGTGTGTATTGTTGTTCATTTTCATCAAATAAACAAAATAAAACCCATAATTAATCCCGAAAGACAAGAAATGAGCATAAAAGATGCTTCAGCGAAAGTGTTAATGTTATTAACAGAGCCCAAATTTCTAAAAATATTGCGAAAAACAACAATCTTCTGTTTTAGAGTGAATGTTTGAGGTGTTTAGAAGGCATTTATTTCATTTTTAGAAAATTTAATTTTTCACATTTTTCCATGAGAAGTGCCAATACCCCCCCCTTTGGGTTCTAGGTGAAAATCTCACACGACACAAATCAAACAAAAATGTATCCAAGGTGTGTATTGTTGTTCATTTTCATCAAATAAACAAAATAAAACCCAGAATTAATCCTGAAAGACAATAAATGATCATAAAAGATGCTTCAGCCCAGGTGTTAATGTTACTAAAAGAGCCCAAATTTCTAAAAATATTGCGAAAAACAACAATCTTCTGTTTTAGAGTGAATGTTTGAGGTGTATAGAAGGCATTTATTTCATTTTTAGAAAATTTAATTTTTCACATTTTTCAATGAAAAGTGCCAATACCCCCCCCTTTGGGTTCTAGGTGAAAATCTCACACGACACAAATCAAACAAAAATGTTTCCATGGTATGTATTGTTGTTCATTTTCATCAAATAAACAAAAAAAAAACCCAGAATTAATCCCGAAAGACAAGAAATGAGCATAAAAGATGCTTCAGCGCAAGTGTTAATGTTATTAACAGAGCCCAAATTTCTAAAAATATTGCGAAAAACAACAATATTCTGTTTAAGAGTGAATGTTTGAGGTGTATAGAGGCATTTATTTCATTTTAGAAAATTTAATTTTTCACATTTTTCCATGAAAAGTGCCAATACCCTTTGGGTTCTAGGTGGAAATCTCACTGGACACAAATCAAACAAAAAGGTTTCCATGGTGTGTATTTTTGTTCATTTTCATTAAATAAACAAAATAAAAGCCAGTTTTAATCCCGAAAGACAAGAAATGAGCATAAAAGATACTTCAGCACAAGCGTTAATGTTACTAAGAGAGCCCAAATTTCTAAAAATATTGCGAAAAACAACAATATTCTGTTTTAGAGTGAATGTTTGAGGTGTATAAAAGGCATTTATTTCATTTTTAGAAAATTTAATTTTTCACATTTTTCCATGAAAAGTGCCAATACCCCCCCCTTTGGGTTCTAGGTGAAAATCTCACACGACACAAATCAAACAAAAATGTATCCAAGGTGTGTATTGTTGTTCATTTTCATCAAATAAACAAAATAAAACCCAGAATTAATCCTGAAAGACAATAAATGATCATTAAAGATGCTTCAGCCCAGGTGTTAATGTTACTAAAAGAGCCCATTTTTCTAAAAATATTGCGAAAAACAACAATCTTCTGTTTTAGAGTGAATGTTTGAGGTGTATACAGGTCATTTATTTCATTTTTAGAAAATTTAATTTTTCACATTTTTCAATGAAAAGTGCCCATACCCCCCCCTTTGGGTTCTAGGTGAAAATCTCACTTGACACAAATCAAACAAAAATGTTTCCATGGTATGTATTGTTGTTCATTTTCATCAAATAAACAAAATAAAACCCAGAATTAATCCTGAAAGACAAGAAATTAGCATAAAAGTTGCTTCAGCACAAGTGTTAATGTTACTAAAAGAGTCCAAATTTCTAAAAATATTGCGAAAAACAACAATCTTCTGTTTTAGAGTGAATGTTTGAGGTGTTTAGAAGGCATTTATTTCATTTTTAGAAAATTTAATTTTTCACATTTTTCCATGAAAAGTGCCAATACCCCCCCCTTTGGGTTCTAGGTGAAAATCTCACACGACACAAATCAAACAAAAATGTATCCAAGGTGTGTATTGTTGTTCATTTTCATCAAATAAACAAAATAAAACCCAGAATTAATCCTGAAAGACAATAAATGATCATAAAAGATGCTTCAGCCCAGGTGTTTATGTTACTAAAAGAGCCCAAATTTCTAAAAATATTGCGAAAAACAACAATCTTCTGTTTTAGAGTGAATGTTTGAGGTGTTTAGAAGGCCTTTATTTCATTTTTAGAAAATTTAATTTTTCACATTTTTCCATGAAAAGAGCCAATACCCCCCCCTTTGGGTTCTAGGTGAAAATCTCACACGACACAAATCAAACAAAAATGTATCCAAGGTGTGTATTGTTGTTCATTTTCATCAAATAAACAAAATAAAACCCAGAATTAATCCTGAAAGACAATAAATGATCATTAAAGATGCTTCAGCCCAGGTGTTAATGTTACTAAAAGAGTCCAAATTTCTAAAAATATTGCGAAAAACAACAATCTTCTGTTTTAGAGTGAATGTTTGAGGTGTTTAGAAGGCATTTATTTCATTTTTAGAAAATTTAATTTTTCACATTTTTCCATGAAAAGTGCCAATACCCCCCCCTTTGGGTTCTAGGTGAAAATCTCACACGACACAAATCAAACAAAAATGTATCCAAGGTGTGTATTGTTGTTCATTTTCATCAAATAAACAAAATAAAACCCAGAATTAATCCTGAAAGACAATAAATGATCATAAAAGATGCTTCAGCCCAGGTGTTTATGTTACTAAAAGAGCCCAAATTTCTAAAAATATTGCGAAAAACAACAATCTTCTGTTTTAGAGTGAATGTTTGAGGTGTTTAGAAGGCATTTATTTCATTTTTAGAAAATTTAATTTTTCACATTTTTCCATGAAAAGTGCCAATACCCCCCCCTTTGGGTTCTAGGTGAAAATCTCACACGACACAAATCAAACAAAAATGTATCCAAGGTGTGTATTGTTGTTCATTTTCATCAAATAAACAAAATAAAACCCAGAATTAATCCTGAAAGACAATAAATGATCATAAAAGATGCTTCAGCCCAGGTGTTTATGTTACTAAAAGAGCCCAAATTTCTAAAAATATTGCGAAAAACAACAATCTTCTGTTTTAGAGTGAATGTTTGAGGTGTTTAGAAGGCATTTATTTCATTTTTAGAAAATTTAATTTTTCACATTTTTCCATGAAAAGTGCCAATACCCCCCCCTTTGGGTTCTAGGTGAAAATCTCACACGACACAAATCAAACAAAAATGTATCCAAGGTGTGTATTGTTGTTCATTTTCATCAAATAAACAAAATAAAACCCAGAATTAATCCTGAAAGACAATAAATGATCATAGAAGATGCTTCAGCCCAGGTGTTTATGTTACTAAAAGAGCCCAAATTTCTAAAAATATTGCGAAAAACAACAATCTTCTGTTTTAGAGTGAATGTTTGAGGTGTTTAGAAGGCATTTATTTCATTTTTAGAAAATTTAATTTTTCACATTTTTCCATGAAAAGTGCCATATAAGTGCCCTTTGGGTTCTAGGTGAAAATCTCACTCGACACAAATCAAACAAAAATGTTTCCATGGTGTGTATTGTTGTTCATTTTCATCAAAAAATAAAATAAAAGCCAGTTTTAATCCCGTAAGACAAGAAATGAGCATAAAATATGCTTCAGCGCAATTGTTAATGTTACTAAAAGAGCCCAAATTTCTAAAAATATTGCGAAAAACAACAATCTTCTGTTTTAGAGTGAATGTCTGAGGTGTTTAGAAGGCATTTATTTCATTTTTAGAAAATTTAATTTTTCACATTTTTCCATGAAAAGTGCCAATACCCCCCCCTTTGGGTTCTAGGTGAAAATCTCACTCGACACAAATCAAACAAAAATGTTTCCATGGTGTGTATTGTTGTTCATTTTAATCAAAAAATAAAATAAAAGCCAGTTTTAATCCCGTAAGACAAGAAATGAGCATAAAATATGCTTCAGCGCAAGTGTTAATGTTACTAAAAGAGCCCAAATTTCTAAAAATATTGCGAAAAACAACAATCTTCTGTTTTAGAGTGAATGTTTGAGGTGTATAAAAGGCATTTATTTCATTTTTAGAAAAGTTAATTTTTCACATTTTTCCATGAAAAGTGCCAATACCCCCCCCTTTGGGTTCTAGGTGAAAATCTCACTCGAATCAAATCAAACAAAAATGTTTTCATGGTGTGTATTGTTGTTTATTTTCATCAAATAAACAAAATAAAACCCATAATTAATCCCGAAAGACAAGAAATGAGCATAAAAGATGCTTCAGCGCAAGTGTTAATGTTACTAAGAGAGCCCAAATTTCTAAAAAAATTGCGAAAAACAACAATATTCTGTTTTAGAGTGAATGTTTGAGGTGTATAGAAGGCATTTATTTCATTTTTAGAAAATTTAATTTTTCAGATTTTTTCATGAAAAGTGCCAATACCCCCCCTTTTGGGTTCTAGGTGAAAATCTCACTGGACACAAATCAAACAAAAATGTTTCCATGGTGTGTATTGTTGTTCATTTTCATCAAATAAAAAAAATAAAACCCATAATTAATCCCGAAAGACAAGAAATGAGCATAACAGTTGCTTCAGCGCAAGTGTTAATGTTACTAAAAGAGTCCAAATTTCTAAAAATATTGCAAAAAACAACAATCTTCTGTTTTAGAGTGAATGTTTGAGGTGTTTAGAAGGCATTTATTTCATTTTTAGAAAATTTAATTTTTCACAATTTTCCATGAAAAGTGCCAATACCCCCCCTTTGGGTTCTAGGTGAAAATCTCACTGGACACAAATCAAACAAAAATGTTTCCATGGTGTGTTTCATCAAATAAACAAAATAAAACCCATAATTAATCCCGAAAGACAAGAAATGAGCATAAAATATGCTTCAGCGCAAGTGTTAATGTTACTAAGAGAGCCCAAATTTCTAAAAATATTGCGAAAAATAACAATCTTCTGTTTTAGAGTGAATGTTTGAGGTGTATAAAAGGCATTTATTTCATTTTTAAAAAATTTAATTTTTCACATTTTTCCATGAAAAGTGCCAATACCCCCCCTTTGGGTTCTAGGTGAAAATCTCACTCGAATCAAATCAAACAAAAATGTTTCCATGGTGTGTTTCATCAAATAAACAAAATAAAACCCATAATTAATCCCGAAAGACAAGAAATGAGCATAAAAGATGCTTCAGCGCAAGTGTTAATGTTACTAAGAGAGCCCAAATTTCTAAAAATATTGCGAAATACAACAATCTTCTGTTTTAGAGTGAATGTTTGAGGTGTATAGAAGGCATTTATTTCATTTTTAGAAAATTTAATTTTTCACATTTTTCCATGAAAAGTGCCAATACCCCCCCCCTTTGGGTTCTAGGTGAAAATCTCACTTGACACAAATCAAACAAAAATGTTTCCATGGTGTGTATTGTTGTTCATTTTCATCAAATAAACAAAATAAAACCCAGAATTAATCCTGAAAGACAATAAATGATCATAAAAGATGCTTCAGCCCAGGTGTTTATGTTACTAAAAGAGCCCAAATTTCTAAAAATATTGCGAAAAACAACAATCTTCTGTTTTAGAGTGAATGTTTGAGGTGTTTAGAAGGCATTTATTTCATTTTTAGAAAATTTAATTTTTCACATTTTTCCATGAAAAGTGCCAATACCCCCCCCCTTTGGGTTCTAGGTGAAAATCTCACACGACACAAATCAAACAAAAATGTATCCAAGGTGTGTATTGTTGTTCATTTTCATCAAATAAACAAAATAAAACCCAGAATTAATCCTGAAAGACAATAAATGATCATAAAAGATGCTTCAGCCCAGGTGTTTATGTTACTAAAAGAGCCCAAATTTCTAAAAATATTGCGAAAAACAACAATCTTCTGTTTTAGAGTGAATGTCTGAGGTGTTTAGAAGGCATTTATTTCATTTTTAGAAAATTTAATTTTTCACATTTTTCCATGAAAAGTGCCAATACCCCCCCCTTTGGGTTCTAGGTGAAAATCTCACTCGACACAAATCAAACAAAAATGTTTCCATGGTGTGTATTGTTGTTCATTTTAATCAAAAAATAAAATAAAAGCCAGTTTTAATCCCGTAAGACAAGAAATGAGCATTAAATATGCTTCAGCGCAAGTGTTAATGTTACTAAAAGAGCCCAAATTTCTAAAAATATTGCGAAAAACAACAATCTTCTGTTTTAGAGTGAATGTTTGAGGTGTATAAAAGGCATTTATTTCATTTTTAGAAAAGTTAATTTTTCACATTTTTCCATGAAAAGTGCCAATACCCCCCCCTTTGGGTTCTAGGTGAAAATCTCACTCGAATCAAATCAAACAAAAATGTTTCCATGGTGTGTATTGTTGTTTATTTTCATCAAATAAACAAAATAAAACCCATAATTAATCCCGAAAGACAAGAAATGAGCATAAAAGATGCTTCAGCGCAAGTGTTAATGTTACTAAGAGAGCCCAAATTTCTAAAAAAATTGCGAAAAACAACAATATTCTGTTTTAGAGTGAATGTTTGAGGTGTATAGAAGGCATTTATTTCATTTTTAGAAAATTTAATTTTTCAGATTTTTTCATGAAAAGTGCCAATACCCCCCCTTTTGGGTTCTAGGTGAAAATCTCACTGGACACAAATCAAACAAAAATGTTTCCATGGTGTGTATTGTTGTTCATTTTCATCAAATAAAAAAAATAAAACCCATAATTAATCCCGAAAGACAAGAAATGAGCATAACAGTTGCTTCAGCGCAAGTGTTAATGTTACTAAAAGAGTCCAAATTTCTAAAAATATTGCAAAAAACAACAATCTTCTGTTTTAGAGTGAATGTTTGAGGTGTTTAGAAGGCATTTATTTCATTTTTAGAAAATTTAATTTTTCACAATTTTCCATGAAAAGTGCCAATACCCCCCCTTTGGGTTCTAGGTGAAAATCTCACTGGACACAAATCAAACAAAAATGTTTCCATGGTGTGTTTCATCAAATAAACAAAATAAAACCCATAATTAATCCCGAAAGACAAGAAATGAGCATAAAATATGCTTCAGCGCAAGTGTTAATGTTACTAAAAGAGCCCAAATTTCTAAAAATATTGCGAAAAATAACAATCTTCTGTTTTAGAGTGAATGTTTGAGGTGTATAAAAGGCATTTATTTCATTTTTAAAAAATTTAATTTTTCACATTTTTCCATGAAAAGTGCCAATACCCCCCCTTTGGGTTCTAGGTGAAAATCTCACTCGAATCAAATCAAACAAAAATGTTTCCATGGTGTGTTTCATCAAATAAACAAAATAAAACCCATAATTAATCCCGAAAGACAAGAAATGAGCATAAAAGATGCTTCAGCGCAAGTGTTAATGTTACTAAGAGAGCCCAAATTTCTAAAAATATTGCGAAATACAACAATCTTCTGTTTTAGAGTGAATGTTTGAGGTGTATAGAAGGCATTTATTTCATTTTTAGAAAATTTAATTTTTCACATTTTTCCATGAAAAGTGCCAATACCCCCCCCCCTTTGGGTTCTAGGTGAAAATCTCACTTGACACAAATCAAACAAAAATGTTTCCATGGTGTGTATTGTTGTTCATTTTCATCAAATAAACAAAATAAAAGCCAGTTTTAATCCCGAAAGACAAGAAATGAGCATAAAAGATGCTTCAGCACAAGTGTTAATGTTACTAAGAGAGCCCAAATTTCTAAAAATATTGCGAAATACAACAATCTTCTGTTTTAGAGTGAATGTTTGAGGTGTATAGAAGGCATTTATTTCATTTTTAGAAAATTTAATTTTTCACATTTTTCCATGAAAAGTGCCAATACCCCCCCCCTTTGGGTTCTAGGTGAAAATCTCACTGTACACAAATCAAACAAAAATGTTTCCATGGTGTGTATTGTTGTTCATTTTCATCAAATAAACAAAATAAAAGCCAGTTTTAATCCCGAAAGACAAGAAATGGGCATAAAAGATGCTTCAGCACAAGTGTTAATGTTACTAAGAGAGCCCAAATTTCTAAAAATAATGCGAAAAACAACAATCTTCTGTTTTAGAGTGAATGTTTGAGGTGTTTAGAAGGCATTTATTTCATTTTTAGAAAATTTAATTTTTCACATTTTTCCATGAAAAGTGCCAATACCCCCCCCTTTGGGTTCTAGGTGAAAATCTCACTGGGCACAAATCAAACAAAAATGTTTCCATGGTGTGTATTGTTGTTCATTTTCATCAAATAAACAAAATAAAATCCATAATTAATCCCGAAAGACAAGAAATGAGCATAAAAGATGCTTCAGCGCAAGTGTTAATGTTACTTAGAGAGCCCAAATTTCTAAAAATATTGCGAAAAACAACAATCTTCTGTTTTAAAGTGAATGTTTGAGGTGTTTAGAAGGCATTTATTTCATTTTTAGAAAATTTAATTTATCACATTTTTCCATGAAAAGTGCCAATACCCACTCCTTTGGGTTCTAGGTGAAAATCTCACTGGACACAGATCAAACAAAAATGTTCCCATGGTATGTATTGTTGTTCATTTTCATCAAATAAACAAAATAAAACCCAGAATTAATCCTGAAAGACAAGAATATAGAATAAAAGTTTCTTCAGCACAAGTGTTAATCTTACTAAAAGAGTCCAAATTTCTAAAAATATTGCGAAAAACAACAATCTTCTGTTTTAGAGTGAATGTTTGAGGTGTTTAGAAGGCATTTATTTCATTTTTAGAAAATTTAATTTTTCACATTTTTCCATGAAAAGTGCCAATACCCCCCCCTTTGGGTTCTAGGTGAAAATCTCACACGACACAAATCAAACAAAAATGTATCCAAGGTGTGTATTGTTGTTCATTTTCATCAAATAAACAAAATAAAACCCAGAATTAATCCTGAAAGACAATAAATGATCATAAAAGATGCTTCAGCCCAGGTGTTAATGTTACTAAAAGAGCCCAAATTTCTAAAAATATTGCGAAAAACAACAATCTTCTGTTTTAGAGTGAATGTTTGAGGTGTATAGAAGGCATTTATTTCATTTTTAGAAAATTTAATTTTTCACATTTTTCAATGAAAAGTGCCAATACCCCCCCCCTTGGGTTCTAGGTGAAAATCTCACTTGACACAAATCAAACAAAAATGTTTCCATGGTGTGTATTGTTGTTCAATTTCATCAAATAAACAAAATAAAACCCATAATTAATCCCGAAAGACAAGAAATGAGCATAAAAGATGCTTCAGCGCAAGTGTTAATGTTATTAACAGAGCCCAAATTTCTAAAAATATTGCGAAAAACAACAATATTCTGTTTTAGAGTGAATGTTTGAGGTGTATAGAGGCATTTATTTCATTTTTAGAAAATTTAATTTTTCACATTTTTCCATGAAAAGTGCCAATACCCTTTGGGTTCTAGGTGGAAATCTCACTGGACACAAATCAAACAAAAATGTTTCCATGGTGTGTATTTTTGTTCATTTTCATTAAACAAACAAAATAAAAGCCAGTTTTAATCCCGAAAGACAAGAAATGAGCATAAAAGATACTTCAGCACAAGCGTTAATGTTACTAAGAGAGCCCAAATTTCTAAAAATATTGCGAAAAACAACAATCTTCTGTTTTAGAGTGAATGTTTGAGGTGTATAGAAGGCATTTATTTCATTTTTAGAAAATTTAATTTTTCACATTTTTCCATGAAAAGTGCCAATACCCCCCCCTTTGGGTTCTAGGTGAAAATCTCAGTCGAATCAAATCAAACAAAAATGTTTCCATGGTGTGTATTGTTGTTCATTTTCATCAAATAAACAAAATAAAACCCATAATTAATCCCAAAAGACCAGAAATGAGCATAAAAGATGCTTCAGCGCAAGTGTTAATGTTACTAAGAGAGCCCAAATTTCTAAACATATTGCGAAAAACAACAATCTTCTGTTTTAGAGTGAATGTTTGAGGTGTATAGAAGGCATATATTTCATTTTTAGAAAATTTAATTTTTCACATTTTTCCATGAAAAGTGCCAATACCCCCCCTTTGGGTTCTAGGTGAAAATCTCCCTGGATACAAATCAAACAAAAATGTTTCCATGGTGTGTATTGTTGTTCATTTTCATCAAATAAACAAAATAAAACCCATAATTAATCCTGAAAGACAAGAAATAAGCATTAAAGATGCTTCAGCACAAGTGTTAATGTTACTAAGAGAGCCCAAATTTCTAAAAATATTGCGAAAAACAACAATCTTCTGTTTTAGAGTGAATGTTTGAGGTGTTTAGAAGGCATTTATTTCATTTTTAGAAAATTTAATTTTTCACATTTTTCCATGAAAAGTTCCAATACCCCCCCCTTTGGGTTCTAGGTGAAAATCTCACACGACACAAATCAAACAAAAATGTATCCAAGGTGTGTATTGTTGTTCATTTTCATCAAATAAACAAAATAAAACCCAGAATTAATCCTGAAAGACAATAAATGATCATAAAAGATGCTTCAGCCCAGGTGTTTATGTTACTAAAATAGCCCAAATTTCTAAAAATATTGCGAAAAACAACAATCTTCTGTTTTAGAGTGAATGTTTGAGGTGTTTAGAAGGCATTTATTTCATTTTTAGAAAATTTAATTTTTCACATTTTTCCATGAAAAGTGCCAATACCCCCCCCTTTGGGTTCTAGGTGAAAATCTCACACGACACAAATCAAACAAAAATGTATCCAAGGTGTGTATTGTTGTTCATTTTCATCAAATAAACAAAATAAAACCCAGAATTAATCCTGAAAGACAATAAATGATCATTAAAGATGCTTCAGCCCAGGTGTTAATGATACTAAAAGAGCCCATTTTTCCAAAAATATTGCGAAAAACAACAATCTTCTGTTTTAGAGTAAATGTTTGAGGTGTATACAGGGCATTTATTTCATTTTTAGAAAATTTAATTTTTCACATTTTTCAATGAAAAGTGCCAATACCCCCCCCTTTGGGTTCTAGGTGAAAATCTCACTTGACACAAATCAAACAAAAATGTTTCCATGGTATGTATTGTTCTTCATTTTCATCAAATAAACAAAATAAAACCCAGAATTAATCCTGAAAGACAAGAAATTAGCATAAAAGTTGCTTCAGCACAAGTGTTAATGTTACTAAAAGAGTCCAAATTTCTAAAAATATTGCGAAAAACAACAATCTTCTGTTTTAGAGTGAATGTTTGAGGTGTTTAGAAGGCATTTATTTCATTTTTTCGAAAATTTAATTTTTCACATTTTTCCATGAAAAGTGCCAATACCCCCCCCTTTGGGTTCTACGTGAAAATCTCACACGACACAAATCAAACAAAAATGTATCCAAGGTGTGTATTGTTGTTCATTTTCATCAAATAAACAAAATAAAACCCAGAATTAATCCTGAAAGACAATAAATGATCATAAAAGATGCTTCAGCCCAGGTGTTTATGTTACTAAAAGTGCCCAAATTTCTAAAAATATTGCGAAAAACAACAATCTTCTGTTTTAGAGTGAATGTTTGAGGTGTTTAGAAGGCATTTATTTCATTTTTAGAAAATTTAATTTTTCACATTTTTCCATGAAAAGTGCCAATACCCCCCCCTTTGGGTTCTAGGTGAAAATCTCACTCGACACAAATCAAACAAAAATGTTTCCATGGTGTGTATTGTTGTTCATTTTCATCAAAAAATAAAATAAAAGCCAGTTTTAATCCCGTAAGACAAGAAATGAGCATAAAATATGCTTCAGCGCAAGTGTTAATGTTACTAAAAGAGCCCAAATTTCTAAAAATATTGCGAAAAACAACAATCTTCTGTTTTAGAGTGAATGTTTGAGGTGTATAAAAGGCATTTATTTCATTTTTAGAAAAGTTAATTTTTCACATTTTTCCATGAAAAGTGCCAATACCCCCCCCTTTGGGTTCTAGGTGAAAATCTCACTTGAATCAAATCAAACAAAAATGTTTCCATGGTGTGTATTGTTGTTTATTTTCATCAAATAAACAAAATAAAACCCATTATTAATCCCGAAAGACAAGAAATGAGCATAAAAGATGCTTCAGCGCAAGTGTTAATGTTACTAAGAGAGCCCAAATTTCTAAAAAAATTGCGAAAAACAACAATATTCTGTTTTAGAGTGAATGTTTGAGGTGTATAGAAGGCATTTATTTCGTTTTTAGAAAATTTAATTTTTCACATTTTTTCATGAAAAGTTGCAATACCCCCCCTTTTGGGTTCTAGGTGAAAATCTCACTGGACACAAATCAAACAAAAATGTTTCCATGGTGTGTATTGTTGTTCATTTTCATCAAATAAAAAAAATAAAACCCATAATTAATCCCGAAAGACAAGAAATGTATATAACAGTTGCTTCAGCGCAAGTGTTTATGTTACTAAAAGAGTCCAAATTTCTAAAAATATTGCAAAAAACAACAATCTTCTGTTTTAGAGTGAATGTTTGAGGTGTTTAGAAGGCATTTATTTCATTTTTAGAAAATTTAATTTTTCACAATTTTCCATGAAAAGTGCCAATACCCCCCCTTTGGGTCCTAGGTGAAAATCTCACTGGACACAAATCAAACAAAAATGTTTCCATGGTGTGTTTCATCAAATAAACAAAATAAAACCCATAATTAATCCCGAAAGACAAGAAATGAGCATAAAATATGCTTCAGCGCAAGTGTTAATGTTACTAAAAGAGCCCAAATTTCTAAAAATATTGCGAAAAATAACAATCTTCTGTTTTAGAGTGAATGTTTGAGGTGTTAGAAGGCATTTATTTCATTTTTAGAAAATTTAATTTTTCACATTTTTCCATGAAAAGTGCCAATACCCCCCCTTTGGGTTCTAGGTGAAAATCTCCCTGGATACAAATCAAACAAAAATGTTTCCATGGTGTGTATTGTTGTTCATTTTCATCAAATAAACAAAATAAAACCCATAATTAATCCTGAAAGACAAGAAATAAGCATTAAAGATGCTTCAGCACAAGTGTTAATGTTACTAAGAGAGCCCAAATTTCTAAAAATATTGCGAAAAACAACAATCTTCTGTTTTAGAGTGAATGTTTGATGTGTTTAGAAGGCATTTATTTCATTTTTAGAAAATTTAATTTTTCACATTTTTCCATGAAAAGTTCCAATACCCCCCCCTTTGGGTTCTAGGTGAAAATCTCACACGACACAAATCAAACAAAAATGTATCCAAGGTGTGTATTGTTGTTCATTTTCATCAAATAAACAAAATAAAACCCAGAATTAATCCTGAAAGACAATAAATGATCATAAAAGATGCTTCAGCCCAGGTGTTTATGTTACTAAAATAGCCCAAATTTCTAAAAATATTGCGAAAAACAACAATCTTCTGTTTTAGAGTGAATGTTTGAGGTGTTTAGAAGGCATTTATTTCATTTTTAGAAAATTTAATTTTTCACATTTTTCCATGAAAAGTGCCAATACCCCCCCCTTTGGGTTCTAGGTGAAAATCTCACACGACACAAATCAAACAAAAATGTATCCAAGGTGTGTATTGTTGTTCATTTTCATCAAATAAACAAAATAAAACCCAGAATTAATCCTGAAAGACAATAAATGATCATTAAAGATGCTTCAGCCCAGGTGTTAATGATACTAAAAGAGCCCATTTTTCCAAAAATATTGCGAAAAACAACAATCTTCTGTTTTAGAGTGAATGTTTGAGGTGTATACAGGGCATTTATTTCATTTTTAGAAAATTTAATTTTTCACATTTTTCAATGAAAAGTGCCAATACCCCCCCCTTTGGGTTCTAGGTGAAAATCTCACTTGACACAAATCAAACAAAAATGTTTCCATGGTATGTATTGTTGTTCATTTTCATCAAATAAACAAAATAAAACCCAGAATTAATCCTGAAAGACAAGAAATTAGCATAAAAGTTGCTTCAGCACAAGTGTTAATGTTACTAAAAGAGTCCAAATTTCTAAAAATATTGCGAAAAGCAACAATCTTCTGTTTTAGAGTGAATGTTTGAGGTGTTTAGAAGGCATTTATTTCATTTTTAGAAAATTTAATTTTTCACATTTTTCCATGAAAAGTGCCAATACCCCCCCTTTGGGTTCTACGTGAAAATCTCACACGACACAAATCAAACAAAAATGTATCCAAGGTGTGTATTGTTGTTCATTTTCATCAAATAAACAAAATAAAACCCAGAATTAATCCTGAAAGACAATAAATGATCATAAAAGATGCTTCAGCCCAGGTGTTTATGTTACTAAAAGTGCCCAAATTTCTAAAAATATTGCGAAAAACAACAATCTTCTGTTTTAGAGTGAATGTTTGAGGTGTTTAGAAGGCATTTATTTCATTTTTAGAAAATTTAATTTTTCACATTTTTCCATGAAAAGTGCCAATACCCCCCCCTTTGGGTTCTAGGTGAAAATCTCACTCGACACAAATCAAACAAAAATGTTTCCATGGTGTGTATTGTTGTTCATTTTCATCAAAAAATAAAATAAAAGCCAGTTTTAATCCCGTAAGACAAGAAATGAGCATAAAATATGCTTCAGCGCAAGTGTTAATGTTACTAAAAGAGCCCAAATTTCTAAAAATATTGCGAAAAACAACAATCTTCTGTTTTAGAGTGAATGTTTGAGGTGTATAAAAGGCATTTATTTCATTTTTAGAAAAGTTAATTTTTCACATTTTTCCATGAAAAGTGCCAATACCCCCCCCTTTGGGTTCTAGGTGAAAATCTCACTCGAATCAAATCAAACAAAAATGTTTCCATGGTGTGTATTGTTGTTTATTTTCATCAAATAAACAAAATAAAACCCATTATTAATCCCGAAAGACAAGAAATGAGCATAAAAGATGCTTCAGCGCAAGTGTTAATGTTACTAAGAGAGCCCAAATTTCTAAAAAAATTGCGAAAAACAACAATATTCTGTTTTAGAGTGAATGTTTGAGGTGTATAGAAGGCATTTATTTCATTTTTAGAAAATTTAATTTTTCACATTTTTTCATGAAAAGTTGCAATACCCCCCCTTTTGGGTTCTAGGTGAAAATCTCACTGGACACAAATCAAACAAAAATGTTTTCATGGTGTGTATTGTTGTTCATTTTCATCAAATAAAAAAAATAAAACCCATAATTAATCCCGAAAGACAAGAAATGTATATAACAGTTGCTTCAGCGCAAGTGTTTATGTTACTAAAAGAGTCCAAATTTCTAAAAATATTGCAAAAAACAACAATCTTCTGTTTTAGAGTGAATGTTTGAGGTGTTTAGAAGGCATTTATTTCATTTTTAGAAAATTTAATTTTTCACAATTTTCCATGAAAAGTGCCAATACCCCCCCTTTGGGTCCTAGGTGAAAATCTCACTGGACACAAATCAAACAAAAATGTTTCCATGGTGTGTTTCATCAAATAAACAAAATAAAACCCATAATTAATCCCGAAAGACAAGAAATGAGCATAAAATATGCTTCAGCGCAAGTGTTAATGTTACTAAAAGAGCCCAAATTTCTAAAAATATTGCGAAAAATAACAATCTTCTGTTTTAGAGTGAATGTTTGAGGTGTATAAAAGGCATTTATTTCATTTTTAGAAAATTTAATTTTTCACATTTTTCCATGAAAAGTGCCAATACCCCCCCTTTGGGTTCTAGGTGAAAATCTCACTCGAATCAAATCAAACAAAAATGTTTCCATGGTGTGTTTCATCAAATAAACAAAATAAAACCCATAATTAATCCCGAAAGACAAGAAATGAGCATAAAAGATGCTTCAGCGCAAGTGTTAATGTTACTAAGAGAGCCCAAATTTCTAAAAATATTGCGAAATACAACAATCTTCTGTTTTAGAGTGAATGTTTGAGGTGTATAGAAGGCATTTATTTCATTTTTAGAAAATTTAATTTTTCACATTTTTCCATGAAAAGTGCCAATACCCCCCCCCCTTTGGGTTCTAGGTGAAAATCTCACTGGACACAAATCAAACAAAAATGTTTCCATGGTGTGTATTGTTGTTCATTTTCATCAAATAAACAAAATAAAAGCCAGTTTTAATCCCGAAAGACAAGAAATGAGCATAAAAGATGCTTCAGCACAAGTGTTAATGTTACTAAGAGAGCCCAAATTTCTAAAAATAATGCGAAAAACAACAATCTTCTGTTTTAGAGTGAATGTTTGAGGTGTTTAGAAGGCATTTATTTCATTTTTAGAAAATTTAATTTTTCACATTTTTCCATGAAAAGTGCCAATACCCCCCCCTTTGGGTTCTAGGTGAAAATCTCACTGGGCACAAATCAAACAAAAATGTTTCCATGGTGTGTATTGTTGTTCATTTTCATCAAATAAACAAAATAAAATCCATAATTAATCCCGAAAGACAAGAAATGAGCATAAAAGATGCTTCAGCGCAAGTGTTAATGTTACTAAGAGAGCCCAAATTTCTAAAAATATTGCGAAAAACAACAATCTTCTGTTTTAAAGTGAATGTTTGAGGTGTTTAGAAGGCATTTATTTCATTTTTAGAAAATTTAATTTTTCACATTTTTCCATGAAAAGTGCCAATACCCCCTCCTTTGGGTTCTAGGTGAAAATCTCACTGGACACAGATCAAACAAAAATGTTTCCATGGTGTGTATTGTTGTTCATTTTCATCAAATAAACAAAATAAAACCCATAATTAATCCCGAAAGACAAGAAATGAGCATAAAAGATGCTTCAGCGCAAGTGTTAATGTTACTAAGAGAGCCCAAATTTCTAAATATATTGCGAAAAACAACAATCTTCTGTTTTAGAGTGAATGTTTGAGGTGTATAGAAGGCATTTATTTCATTTTTAGAAAATTTAATTTTTCACATTTTTCCATGAAAAGTGCCAATACCCCCCCCTTTGGGTTCTAGGTGAAAATCTCAGTCGAATCAAATCAAACAAAAATGTTTCCATGGTGTGTATTGTTGTTCATTTTCATCAAATAAACAAAATAAAACCCATAATTAATCCCAAAAGACCAGAAATGAGCATAAAAGATGCTTCAGCGCAAGTGTTAATGTTACTAAGAGAGCCCAAATTTCTAAACATATTGCGAAAAACAACAATCTTCTGTTTTAGAGTGAATGTTTGAGGTGTATAGAAGGCATTTATTTCATTTTTAGAAAATTTAATTTTTCACATTTTTCCATGAAAAGTGCCAATACCCCCCCTTTGGGTTCTAGGTGAAAATCTCCCTGGATACAAATCAAACAAAAATGTTTCCATGGTGTGTATTGTTGTTCATTTTCATCAAATAAACAAAATAAAACCCATAATTAATCCTGAAAGACAAGAAATAAGCATTAAAGATGCTTCAGCACAAGTGTTAATGTTACTAAGAGAGCCCAAATTTCTAAAAATATTGCGAAAAACAACAATCTTCTGTTTTAGAGTGAATGTTTGAGGTGTTTAGAAGGCATTTATTTCATTTTTAGAAAATTTAATTTTTCACATTTTTCCATGAAAAGTTCCAATACCCCCCCCTTTGGGTTCTAGGTGAAAATCTCACACGACACAAATCAAACAAAAATGTATCCAAGGTGTGTATTGTTGTTCATTTTCATCAAATAAACAAAATAAAACCCAGAATTAATCCTGAAAGACAATAAATGATCATAAAAGATGCTTCAGCCCAGGTGTTTATGTTACTAAAATAGCCCAAATTTCTAAAAATATTGCGAAAAACAACAATCTTCATTTTTAGAGTGAATGTTTGAGGTGTTTAGAAGGCATTTATTTCATTTTTAGAAAATTTAATTTTTCACATTTTTCCATGAAAAGTGCCAATACCCCCCCCTTTGGGTTCTAGGTGAAAATCTCACACGACACAAATCAAACAAAAATGTATCCAAGGTGTGTATTGTTGTTCATTTTCATCAAATAAACAAAATAAAACCCAGAATTAATCCTGAAAGACAATAAATGATCATTAAAGATGCTTCAGCCCAGGTGTTAATGTTACTAAAAGAGCCCATTTTTCTAAAAATATTGCGAAAAACAACAATCTTCTGTTTTAGAGTGAATGTTTGAGGTGTATAAAAGGCATTTATTTCATTTTTAGAAAATTTAATTTTTCACATTTTTCCATGAAAAGTGCCAATACCCCCCCCTTTGGGTTCTAGGTGAAAATCTCACACGACACAAATCAAACAAAAATGTATCCAAGGTGTGTATTGTTGTTCATTTTCATCAAATAAACCAAATAAAACCCAGAATTAATCCTGAAAGACAATAAATGATCATTAAAGATGCTTCAGCCCAGGTGTTAATGTTACTAAAAGAGCCCATTTTTCTAAAAATATTGCGAAAAACAACAATCTTCTGTTTTAGAGTGAATGTTTGAGGTGTATACAGGGCATTTATTTCTTTTTTAGAAAATTTAATTTTTCACATTTTTCAATGAAAAGTGCCAATACCCCCCCCTTTGGGTTCTAGGTGAAAATCTCACTTGACACAAATCAAACAAAAATGTTTCCATGGTATGTATTGTTGTTCATTTTCATCAAATAAACAAAATAAACCCAGAATAAATCCTGAAAGACAAGAAATTAGCATAAAAGTTGCTTCAGCACAAGTGTTAATGTTACTAAAAGAGTCCAAATTTCTAAAAATATTGCGAAAAACAACAATCTTCTGTTTTAGAGTGAATGTTTGAGGTGTTTAGAAGGCATTTATTTCATTTTTAGAAAATTTAATTTTTCACATTTTTCCATGAAAAGTGCCAATACCCCCCCCTTTGGGTTCTAGGTGAAAATCTCACACAACACAAATCAAACAAAAATGTATCCAAGGTGTGTATTGTTGTTTATTTTCATCAAATAAACAAAATAAAACCCAGAATTAATCCTGAAAGACAATAAATGATCATAAAAGATGCTTCAGCCCAGGTGTTTATGTTACTAAAATAGCCCAAATTTCTAAAAATATTGCGAAAAACAACAATCTTCTGTTTTAGAGTGAATGTTTGAGGTGTTTAGAAGGCATTTATTTCATTTTTAGAAAATTTAATTTTTCACATTTTTCCATGAAAAGTGCCAATACCCCCCCCTTTGGGTTCTAGGTGAAAATCTCACACGACACAAATCAAACAAAAATGTATCCAAGGTGTGTATTGTTGTTCATTTTCATCAAATAAACAAAATAAAACCCAGAATTAATCCTGAAAGACAATAAATGATCATTAAAGATGCTTCAGCCCAGGTGTTAATGTTACTAAAAGAGCCCATTTTTCTAAAAATATTGCGAAAAACAACAATCTTCTGTTTTAGAGTGAATGTTTGAGGTGTATACAGGGCATTTATTTCATTTTTAGAAAATTTAATTTTTTACATTTTTCAATGAAAAGTGCCAATACCCCCCCCTTTGGGTTCTAGGTGAAAATCTCACACGACACAAATCAAACAAAAATGTATCCAAGGTGTGTATTGTTGTTCATTTTCATCAAATAAACAAAATAAAACCCAGAATTAATCCTGAAAGACAATAAATGATCATAAAAGATGCTTCAGCCCAGGTGTTTATGTTACTAAAATAGCCCAAATTTCTAAAAATATTGCGAAAAACAACAATCTTCTGTTTTAGAGTGAATGTTTGAGGTGTTTAGAAGGCATTTATTTCATTTTTAGAAAATTTAATTTTTCACATTTTTCCATGAAAAGTGCCAATACCCCCCCCTTTGGGTTCTAGGTGAAAATCTCACACGACACAAATCAAACAAAAATGTATCCAAGGTGTGTATTGTTGTTCATTTTCATCAAATAAACAAAATAAAACCCAGAATTAATCCTGAAAGACAATAAATGATCATTAAAGATGCTTCAGCCCAGGTGTTAATGTTACTAAAAGAGCCCATTTTTCTAAAAATATTGCGAAAAACAACAATCTTCTGTTTTAGAGTGAATGTTTGAGGTGTATACAGAGCATTTATTTCATTTTTAGAAAATTTAATTTTTTACATTTTTCAATGAAAAGTGCCAATACCCCCCCCTTTGGGTTCTAGGTGAAAATCTCACTTGACACAAATCAAACAAAAATGTTTCCATGGTATGTATTGTTGTTCATTTTCATCAAATAAACAAAATAAAACCCAGAATTAATCCTGAAAGACAAGAAATTAGCATAAAAGTTGCTTCAGCACAAGTGTTAATGTTACTAAAAGAGTCCAAATTTCTAAAAATATTGCGAAAAACAACAATCTTCTGTTTTAGAGTGAATGTTTGAGGTGTTTAGAAGGCATTTATTTCATTTTTAGAAAATTTAATTTTTCACATTTTTCCATGAAAAGTGCCAATACCCCCCCCTTTGGGTTCTAGGTGAAAATCTCACACGACACAAATCAAACAAAAATGTATCCAAGGTGTGTATTGTTGTTCATTTTCATCAAATAAACAAAATAAAACCCAGAATTAATCCTGAAAGACAATAAATGATCATAGAAGATGCTTCAGCCCAGGTGTTTATGTTACTAAAAGAGCCCAAATTTCTAAAAATATTGCGAAAAACAACAATCTTCTGTTTTAGAGTGAATGTTTGAGGTGTTTAGAAGGCATTTATTTCATTTTTAGAAAATTTAATTTTTCACATTTTTCCATGAAAAGTGCCATATAAGTGCCCTTTGGGTTCTAGGTGAAAATCTCACTCGACACAAATCAAACAAAAATGTTTCCATGGTGTGTATTGTTGTTCATTTTCATCAAAAAATAAAATAAAAGCCAGTTTTAATCCCGTAAGACAAGAAATGAGCATAAAATATGCTTCAGCGCAATTGTTAATGTTACTAAAAGAGCCCAAATTTCTAAAAATATTGCGAAAAACAACAATCTTCTGTTTTAGAGTGAATGTTTGAGGTGTATAAAAGGCATTTATTTCATTTTTAGAAAAGTTAATTTTTCACATTTTTCCATGAAAAGTGCCAATACCCCCCCCTTTGGGTTCTAGGTGAAAATCTCACTCGAATCAAATCAAACAAAAATGTTTCCATGGTGTGTATTGTTGTTTATTTTCATCAAATAAACAAAATAAAACCCATTATTAATCCCGAAAGACAAGAAATGAGCATAAAAGATGCTTCAGCGCAAGTGTTAATGTTACTAAGAGAGCCCAAATTTCTCAAAAAATTGCGAAAAACAACAATATTCTGTTTTAGAGTGAATGTTTGAGGTGTATAGAAGGCATTTATTTCATTTTTAGAAAATTTAATTTTTCACATTTTTTCATGAAAAGTGCCCCCCCTTTGGGTTCTAGGTGAAAATCTCACACGACACAAATCAAACAAAAATGTATCCAAGGTGTGTATTGTTGTTCATTTTCATCAAATAAACAAAATAAAACCCAGAATTAATCCTGAAAGACAATAAATGATCATTAAAGATGCTTCAGCCCAGGTGTTAATGTTACTAAAAGAGCCCATTTTTCTAAAAATATTGCGAAAAACAACAATCTTCTGTTTTAGAGTGAATGTTTGAGGTGTATACAGGGCATTTATTTCATTTTTAGAAAATTTAATTTTTTACATTTTTCAATGAAAAGTGCCAATACCCCCCCCTTTGGGTTCTAGGTGAAAATCTCACACGACACAAATCAAACAAAAATGTATCCAAGGTGTGTATTGTTGTTCATTTTCATCAAATAAACAAAATAAAACCCAGAATTAATCCTGAAAGACAATAAATGATCATAAAAGATGCTTCAGCCCAGGTGTTTATGTTACTAAAATAGCCCAAATTTCTAAAAATATTGCGAAAAACAACAATCTTCTGTTTTAGAGTGAATGTTTGAGGTGTTTAGAAGGCATTTATTTCATTTTTAGAAAATTTAATTTTTCACATTTTTCCATGAAAAGTGCCAATACCCCCCCCTTTGGGTTCTAGGTGAAAATCTCACACGACACAAATCAAACAAAAATGTATCCAAGGTGTGTATTGTTGTTCATTTTCATCAAATAAACAAAATAAAACCCAGAATTAATCCTGAAAGACAATAAATGATCATTAAAGATGCTTCAGCCCAGGTGTTAATGTTACTAAAAGAGCCCATTTTTCTAAAAATATTGCGAAAAACAACAATCTTCTGTTTTAGAGTGAATGTTTGAGGTGTATACAGAGCATTTATTTCATTTTTAGAAAATTTAATTTTTTACATTTTTCAATGAAAAGTGCCAATACCCCCCCCTTTGGGTTCTAGGTGAAAATCTCACTTGACACAAATCAAACAAAAATGTTTCCATGGTATGTATTGTTGTTCATTTTCATCAAATAAACAAAATAAAACCCAGAATTAATCCTGAAAGACAAGAAATTAGCATAAAAGTTGCTTCAGCACAAGTGTTAATGTTACTAAAAGAGTCCAAATTTCTAAAAATATTGCGAAAAACAACAATCTTCTGTTTTAGAGTGAATGTTTGAGGTGTTTAGAAGGCATTTATTTCATTTTTAGAAAATTTAATTTTTCACATTTTTCCATGAAAAGTGCCAATACCCCCCCTTTGGGTTCTAGGTGAAAATCTCACACGACACAAATCAAACAAAAATGTATCCAAGGTGTGTATTGTTGTTCATTTTCATCAAATAAACAAAATAAAACCCAGAATTAATCCTGAAAGACAATAAATGATCATAGAAGATGCTTCAGCCCAGGTGTTTATGTTACTAAAAGAGCCCAAATTTCTAAAAATATTGCGAAAAACAACAATCTTCTGTTTTAGAGTGAATGTTTGAGGTGTTTAGAAGGCATTTATTTCATTTTTAGAAAATTTAATTTTTCACATTTTTCCATGAAAAGTGCCATATAAGTGCCCTTTGGGTTCTAGGTGAAAATCTCACTCGACACAAATCAAACAAAAATGTTTCCATGGTGTGTATTGTTGTTCATTTTCATCAAAAAATAAAATAAAAGCCAGTTTTAATCCCGTAAGACAAGAAATGAGCATAAAATATGCTTCAGCGCAATTGTTAATGTTACTAAAAGAGCCCAAATTTCTAAAAATATTGCGAAAAACAACAATCTTCTGTTTTAGAGTGAATGTTTGAGGTGTATAAAAGGCATTTATTTCATTTTTAGAAAAGTTAATTTTTCACATTTTTCCATGAAAAGTGCCAATACCCCCCCCTTTGGGTTCTAGGTGAAAATCTCACTCGAATCAAATCAAACAAAAATGTTTCCATGGTGTGTATTGTTGTTTATTTTCATCAAATAAACAAAATAAAACCCATTATTAATCCCGAAAGACAAGAAATGAGCATAAAAGATGCTTCAGCGCAAGTGTTAATGTTACTAAGAGAGCCCAAATTTCTCAAAAAATTGCGAAAAACAACAATATTCTGTTTTAGAGTGAATGTTTGAGGTGTATAGAAGGCATTTATTTCATTTTTAGAAAATTTAATTTTTCACATTTTTTCATGAAAAGTGCCAATACCCCCCCTTTTGGGTTCTAGGTGAAAATCTCACTGGACACAAATCAAACAAAAATGTTTCCATGGTGTGTATTGTTGTTCATTTTCATCAAATAAAAAAAATAAAACCCATAATTAATCCCGAAAGACAAGAAATGAGCATAACAGTTGCTTCAGCGCAAGTATTAATGTTACTAAAAGAGTCCAAATTTCTAAAAATATTGCAAAAAACAACAATCTTCTGTTTTAGAGTGAATGTTTGAGGTGTTTAGAAGGCATTTATTTCATTTTTAGAAAATTTAATTTTTCACAATTTTCCATGAAAAGTGCCAATACCCCCCCTTTGGGTTCTAGGTGAAAATCTCACTGGACACAAATCAAACAAAAATGTTTCCATGGTGTGTTTCATCAAATAAACAAAATAAAACCCATAATTAATCCCGAAAGACAAGAAATGAGCATAAAATATGCTTCAGCGCAAGTATTAATGTTACTAAAAGAGCCCAAATTTCTAAAAATATTGCGAAAAATAACAATCTTCTGTTTTAGAGTGAATGTTTGAGGTGTATAAAAGGCATTTATTTCATTTTTAGAAAATTTAATTTTTCACATTTTTCCATGAAAAGTGCCAATACCCCCCCTTTGGGTTCTAGGTGAAAATCTCACTCGAATCAAATCAAACAAAAATGTTTCCATGGTGTGTTTCATCAAATAAACAAAATAAAACCCATAATTAATCCCAAAAGACAAGAAATGAGCATAAAAGATGCTTCAGCGCAAGTGTTAATGTTACTAAGAGAGCCCAAATTTCTAAAAATATTGCGAAATACAACAATCTTCTGTTTTAGAGTGAATGTTTGAGGTGTATAGAAGGCATTTATTTCATTTTTAGAAAATTTAATTTTTCACATTTTTCCATGAAAAGTGCCAATACCCCCCCCCCTTTGGGTTCTAGGTGAAAATCTCACTGGACACAAATCAAACAAAAATGTTTCCATGGTGTGTATTGTTGTTCATTTTCATCAAATAAACAAAATAAAAGCCAGTTTTAATCCCGAAAGACAAGAAATGAGCATAAAAGATGCTTCAGCACAAGTGTTAATGTTACTAAGAGAGCCCAAATTTCTAAAAATAATGCGAAAAACAACAATCTTCTGTTTTAGAGTGAATGTTTGAGGTGTTTAGAAGGCATTTATTTCATTTTTAGAAAATTTAATTTTTCACATTTTTCCATGAAAAGTGCCAATACCCCCCCCTTTGGGTTCTAGGTGAAAATCTCACTGGGCTCAAATCAAACAAAAATGTTTCCATGGTGTGTATTGTTGTTCATTTTCATCAAATAAACAAAATAAAATCCATAATTAATCCCGAAAGACAAGAAATGAGCATAAAAGATGCTTCAGCGCAAGTGTTAATGTTACTAAGAGAGCCCAAATTTCTAAAAATATTGCGAAAAACAACAATCTTCTGTTTTAAAGTGAATGTTTGAGGTGTTTAGAAGGCATTTATTTCATTTTTAGAAAATTTAATTTTTCACATTTTTCCATGAAAAGTGCCAATACCCCCTCCTTTGGGTTCTAGGTGAAAATCTCACTGGACACAAATCAAACAAAAATGTTTCCATGGTGTGTATTGTTGTTCATTTTCATCAAATAAACAAAATAAAACCCATAATTAATCCCGAAAGACAAGAAATGAGCATAAAAGATGCTTCAGCGCAAGTGTTAATGTTACTAAGAGAGCCCAAATTTCTAAATATATTGCGAAAAACAACAATCTTCTGTTTTAGAGTGAATGTTTGAGGTGTATAGAAGGCATTTATTTCATTTTTAGAAAATTTAATTTTTCACATTTTTCCATGAAAAGTGCCAATACCCCCCCCTTTGGGTTCTAGGTGAAAATCTCACTCGAATCAAATCAAACAAAAATGTTTCCATGGTGTGTATTGTTGTTCATTTTCATCAAATAAACAAAATAAAACCCATAATTAATCCCAAAAGACCAGAAATGAGCATAAAAGATGCTTCAGCGCAAGTGTTAATGTTACTAAGAGAGCCCAAATTTCTAAACATATTGCGAAAAACAACAATCTTCTGTTTTAGAGTGAATGTTTGAGGTGTATAGAAGGCATTTATTTCATTTTTAGAAAATTTAATTTTTCACATTTTTCCATGAAAAGTGCCAATACCCCCCCTTTGGGTTCTAGGTGAAAATCTCCCTGGATACAAATCAAACAAAAATGTTTCCATGGTGTGTATTGTTGTTCATTTTCATCAAATAAACAAAATAAAACCCATAATTAATCCTGAAAGACAAGAAATAAGCATTAAAGATGCTTCAGCACAAGTGTTAATGTTACTAAGAGAGCCCAAATTTCTAAAAATATTGCGAAAAACAACAATCTTCTGTTTTAGAGTGAATGTTTGAGGTGTATAGAAGGCATTTATTTCATTTTTAGAAAATTTAATTTTTCACATTTTTCCATGAAAAGTGCCAATACCCCCCTTTGGGTTCTATGTGAAAATCTCACTCGACACAAATCAAACAAAAATGTTTCCATGGTTTGTTATTATTTATGTCAGAAATTAGTTTCTACATTCGGGCGTCTGAAAAGTTTCCCATGTATCATAGATGCAACACATTTTTTCGGAAATGTTTGAAGTTTGAAACTTTTCAAACTTGTCGACTTTTAATTAGGAAAAATCCTAACCTCAATGCCTAAAAGCTTCAACCTTGTAACCCGAGATGAATTTCGTATTTAGTCAAGACAAAGACGTTCTTATGCAAAGACTGTTTATGGACTTTAAATGTATTAATGGAAACTAAATCGAAATAAATGACACAATAAATGACAATAAAAGACACTAAATGCGCATTGCTTTATAAAGATCATTGATGGCGTAAAATCGTCTGGATTACTTAAAATTATGAGGAAGCGATTTTAGCGGGGAGAGACCTAAGTGTCTCTTATACTAAATTGAATCTCAATTCGAGGAACAGGCTGACAGCGACTTAAAGAATAATTCATTAAGTATTCTTAGTATGTACGATAGTAATTATTAGATAAATAGGATTTCAATCGATATCAAAGGTTAACTTTGCCTTACGATTCTTACTCAAGGTGAATTCGAGGTATTATTCTTGCTTTAAAAATATTTCTGTTTTCTAACTAATATCTCCTTGGTAAATTTGATTGAAATTCGAATGACCGGCTAAGACGTTCACCTAATACTTAAACGAATTATGCCAGTAAATATTTTTAAGAAGATATGTCCGAAGAGTTATGTCAGTAAGTTATTACGACGAAATAAACAGATAATATAACCATCCTATTAATCGCGAAAAGGTCACACCATCAATCAATAGTTTTTATAAATTGACGCACTCTTGGAAAGTAAATTGAATTAAATAATAAATATTTTAGAAAAACGCATTGTTAACGATATTGTTGTTACATGGATTACACAAATTTATGAGACATTTTATGCGGAGATAATAATCTCGTACCTCTTATGCTAAATGTAATGTGAATCCAAGTAATAGGCTTATAGCGACTCGCAGAATAATTAAAAAGTAATTATAGGGTGTACCTTAGTAATTATTAAAAAGGATTTAACGTGAATTAATAACATTCTTATTTATCAAATACCACTTAACACTTACACGTGTCCACTACGTGAAATTTAATCGAAATTCTAACGACAGGCTAATAGACGTTCATCAAGAAATTACACAAGTGAAATCAGCAAAAATGCTGTAGTTATTTGGAAGATATTCACAATACCTCTATGTGATTCTGTCTTGTAGATCACCCCTAGATCATTTATCCTATTCATCCGCGACAACCGCATTCTAATGCGAATGTCGCGGATAGTCGTTTGGAATAATGCACTCGTGAAAAGTAATGTTCGTTCGCAGGTTTCCGCGGCGATGAGTCGTTGATTTCCACATTTTTCGGGCTGCGTCCGCGTATGTCGTTTAAAAGCACAACAGTTTCTCCAGCTATCCTGCTGGCGTCCTCAGGTCAAGGATGGAAAGAAGCTACACTATGGAGGTGGAAAAGCATCATCAACTGCCCTTCTTGGACGTCATGGTGAAGAGAAATAAAGGGAATGGGAGGCTTGGACACAGAGTATACAGGAAGCCTAATCACACCGACCGCTACCTTAATGCTGCATCGCACCACCATCCCAGTCAGATGACCTCACTGGTAGATACACTTGTCAACCGAGCATATAAAATATGTGACTCCGATTCTATTGCCAACGAGAAGAAACACTTGGCAACTGCCCTGCAAAGGAATGGATACCGCGCTCATATGATCCAAAAAACGGCCGAGAAGGAAGAAAAGAAGAGACAAACCACCGCTGTTCCAGACAGGGAGGAAGACTCCAGACCACGACCGAAGGCTTACGTCACCATCCCCTTCATCGCAGGGACTTCGGAAAGAATCGCCAGGGCTTTAAGGAAGCATGATGTGGTGACCAGATTCAACTGCGTCACCAAGAAAGCTGACACCTTACCCGGACACAAAGATGAAATTTCACCGTTAATATCAGAAGGCGTGTACCAAGTGCCATGCTCCTGTGGCAAATGGTAAATCGGTGAAACATGCAGAGCACTGAAAACACGCAAGAGTGAACATCAGAGAGCAACCAAGGCCAAACAGTTTAGAGCATCGGCCATCGCTGAGCACGCCTGGAGTGAACCCGGACACTCTATTCTGTTGGACGACGTTAAAATAATAGAGAAAGAAGAAAAATACTTCCCGAGGATAATCAGAGAGGCCATTGAAATCGTTAAAAGGCCGGAAAAATTTAACAGAGAGGATGGATATCCACTCCACAGTGCGTGGAAAAGAATTATTCCGCGCAAATATGAGGACGTTCCCTGATTGGCCAAGAAATTTCCCGGTATAGGCGCCGGATTTTCCCTATATAAGACGGGACAACGAGCTTCTTTCCATCCAAGACCTGAGGATGCCAGCAGGATAGCTGGCGAAACTGTTGTGCTTTTAAACGACATACGCGGACGCAGCCCGAAAAATGGGGAAATCACGGACGCGTGAAAAGGCGAAAAAATATTTTTTTTTAAATGCGAATTGACCGCATGCTCCAGATTGTGGACATGCTGACGTAATATTCGCTTAAGTACGTAAATTTATAAGAGTGATTTTATCAGAGAGAAGAAATAATATCCACTAATCTAATACTATATGCAATCTAAAGTCGAATAACGTGCTTACTACCGGTAGAATAGCATAAAAGTAATCTAAGGGAGTACGTAACTAAGTCGTCTTTATTAATTAGGTTCCGAATGAAAACCGAAGAGCTAAGTCACCTTCCGATTCTTACCTAAAGTGAATCATTCTTATTTTACTTATGCCACTGGAAACTGTTTTAGTAATATGCATAGTAATACGTAATACGAAAATAAGTTTGCAAAAATTGAGAAGATTTCACCTAATGTCTAAGGGCTTCCGTCTCGTAACCCAATAGGGATTACATGCCAAAACACTTGAACCACGACGACGCCGCTCCTATGCGAAGAATGGTTATGGAAATGGGCCACTCATGGAATGTACATCTGTGCCTTTTGAAATCGGAACATTGATAAAATCCTCATTATCTACATATCACTCTGAATATGAAACGTTACCTACTTACCACGATTTCCACCAGCTCTCGATTTCGAACTCCTTGGCTGGGCTATTCCGTGGTCCTCCTACTATCACGACTTCTTCCCATGGAGTCAGAAGATTGAGTTCTTTCCGATCCATCCCGTTTGGAATTTCTCCCCAGTACCTCATTCACCCCTTGAATTCCCTGGAAAAATTTAAAAAACATCATCATCAGAGAAATCGTATATCAATTTTCGAGTGGATTAGGGAAATAAATACCAGAACAGCAAAAACAAAGAAAACGATGTTCAGGACTCAGTCCACGACTTCTTAGTTTGGCATTGAAAGCACGACGCATCCAAAAACACAAGGAATATTAAAAAAAAAAGATATTACATTTCAAAGAATTTGGGAAAATGAATACGCACTAATTAGAACACTCAACAGAAAGCCTCTAACAGGTAAGAATATCGAACCCTCACGCGCGAGGTAAGAATCAAATAATCTTATCACTCCCTATGCAGATGCACAAAATCGAAGTTAACTGTTTTGAAAGAACTGCGTGCCATCAACGCGAAATTCGAGCCAAAATTGTTAATTTAATCAATAAACGTACGTTGAGAACTATTGTATGCTTATTACTTGATTGCACTAATGAGCAATGTTCTAAGTTTGGGCTTCATGCATGGATGGAGCTTCTTACCTCCGATCGCTGCGAAGAGTCGGCGCAGAGTGAGGGCGAGTTGTGATAAAGTAGTGTCCTCACAAATGAACAAATGACGTATTACGATGACGAAGAAACGTAATACAAGGGGGTGGGGGATGAACAAGTATTGTTCAAGTCAAACTTTCTGAAGTCGTTAGCAGGGAATTGAAAAGAGGTCACGGCTGCTAATCCTGTATACCACACTACACAAGATCTAATGCAGAGGTCTCCTCATTTAACTCTCGGGATCGATGTCAAATGGGTCAGCTGGAGTATTACCTTAAGCGAGGGGGAGCAGTTGACCGCGAATGCCAGTTTAATTCCATGACTCATGAGATTGGCCGGTGGGCCTCACACCGTGTGATAGGATTGGAATGGGGGAGTTGGGATGGGAGGGGTTAAGGCTGTCGTTCCCTGCAAAGACCGGGGGGGGGGAGAGGGGGGGGGGGATTATGCAGCGAGGCCATTGGGCAAGCGTAGTAGGCCAATTACTCCGGAAAAATATTTAAGTTTTTTATCTGCTGCAAAATGAGATACGTGCAGGAATCAGTACCAGATTAACTACTAATTTTAACCAAGAAATGACCACTTAAAGAAATCAATTGATTAGACAGGTATTAATAGCAACCAAAACTTGGTTTGATACCACAAATGGCATAGGTTTACATGGGAGGCCACTCAGAAATGGATTCGTTAGATTGTCAATTTGTTATTGAGAAACAGAAAAATACATTTACACTTGTTCATAGGAGTGGATCTGATAACAATTTAGTAATAAGGTAGTTTTGTGCATCTGATTGAATCAATACAATGAGGGAGGAGATTCCAGGCAGCAGGTGACTAAAAATGGTAACTGAAGGAAAGAAGCTGGGAACTATCGAGAAGAATTGGGGATATATATAAATGGGAATATAGCTTCTGCCTCCTGCATGGGAATGGACAGTGGTATGAGAAAAGGACAAGAAAGACAAAGGATTATGGAATGAATGATTAGAAACATAGACATGTGGAAAAATGTTAGGAAGTAAGAAAGGAAAATTGTAGCAAACAATCAAAGCTAAGTCAAGAATATATGAGTTGAGCCACAAAATATCAGATAGTTGAAAGGAATACAGAGCTTTTATAAAGCAATTAAACAAGCAACATCATGATAAAAACTGGTCTACATAGAATAGTTTATTTCAAGGCTTAACTGATTAAATGGACGAAAGAACATGGAGGAATTTTTATTTATTTATTTAGCCTAAGTCCGAAAACAACACTCTGGCCTTTACATCGGACTATTAACAAAGAATAACAATGGAGACGATTACATACACCCAAGCCCTAGGTGGAAGAAACCCACCCAGGCGGGAATCGAACCTCTGATCCATGAATTGGCAGACGAGGAAGTTGAGGCCGGCGGAATAACGTCCTCGTTTTTTTAACAAAAACAGGCCATGGGGGTTGAAAACATTCCTGTTTTACTTTTAAAAATATAAATAGTGCAGGAAGAAGATTTTTTTAAAAGTATTTATTGGCATTTACGAAGGATGAATTTGGCCAGAAGAATTTGGGATATCAGTGTTAGTCCCTATTCCGAAAAGGGAAAAGGCTATAAATATATATTTTGTATTCATCGCATTAAGTCTGATTTTACTTGCAGCTTAAAATAGTTTTTATGGTCTCAGTCATAGCATTTATGAGGCAGGTTTGGCTGGAAGAAATTGATTTGGATAATATTCCAAAAAAGTAGCAGACGTACAAAAAGACTATTGAGAAATGAAGTTTGATTTCACACACCAAAGCATTAATCATTTCAAAACTATCTATTAACATATTACTTTAGGTGAGAGATTAGCTGGGGTCATCAACCATTGACTAAAGAAGAGAGCAAATGAGTATTAGGGCAATGAACAGTTTTAATCAGGAACTTGGAAGAGTATGTGTGACAGCATGTCAGTAATGAGGTATCAAGTGAACACGAGCATATGATCAGGAGTGGGGATGTATTTTAATGCACCGTGTACTTTTATAAAGCATTCAATCAAGTAAACTGGGTACAAATATAAATGAAAGTAGGAGTATCCTAGAGGGATTCACATCTTATCTGCTGCCCATACATTTTCTGAAATGCAAAGAAGAATAACGTAAACAAAATCACATGAAGAGAAAAGGTGGAAGGGATGAAGCCAGGAATGGCCAATATAGCCAAATCTTTTCAATATTTAGGTATAGTAAGTTGTGCACACATCATGGGAGGGCTGATGAAGTAAGTGGGGAACCCATCAATCATGTGTGTGGATATTCAAATATTAGTTAGCCAGTCTACCAACAGGAAACAATTATATATTATCACAGCACAGAATCAGTGTTATTTTATGGTGAGAATTAATCTTCACGAAATGACAGTAATGAGAATCTGTAGAAATAGGATGATTAAAATGAACATTCAGGGACAAAAATAGGAAGCTCACCTTTTTTGGAATTCATTTCAAAGAGGGGGGCAGAGCAGCAACGAGAGAGACAAAACTTATGTATGGTGGGAAGTGGGTTGAGTGTAAAATCGGTGTGAGTTGATGACAGGCATACTAATGAAATAATTAAATGAAATACTAGTTTTGTCTATCTCATTGTCAAGTATGCCTGGACTGAAGATATCTTCCTCTACATCATGTTCCTCTTCTGTCTAACTTTCTTGGTCTAAGTTCTCAATTATACTTTTTTCTACATATATTTTAGACCAACAAACATAGACATAGAAAAGGAACATGATGTAGAGGAAGATATCTTAGGTCCAGGGATACTCGACAATGAGATAGAAAGGGCATACAGGGAGATGAAACTAAATAAGGCCGTGGGGGTGGATGACATTCCTGCTGAACTACTGAAATGTTTAGGAAAATGAGGGAGGAAGACTCTATATGGGCTTATTTGTAGTATTTATGAGGAAGTAATCTGGCTGGAAGACTTTGTGAGATCAACTTTAGTTCTTATTCCAAAAAAAGGTAAAGGTTACATCTTGTGAGGACTACAGGACAATAAGTTTGATATCCCACGCAGCTTAAGTTGTTCACAGGATCATAACCAAAAGGATCGAGTAGGGCAAAGAGGCTTTCACAAGGAGGAGGGAGTTGATGACAGGGACGTTGAGTAAGGATATTGAGAAAAGACTCGTAAAAACGTTGATAAGGAGCGTGTGTGTGCCGAGGAGGAGACATGTACGGCACAAAAACTCGATCATTGAAGCAGGAGGATAGAATATTAAATAGATAGGAGGCTTTTGAAATATGGGTGTGGGGAAGAATGGAAAAGGTGAAATATACAGACAAGAAAACAAATGAGGAAGTACTTGGTATGGTGGGCAAAGATCTTGTTGAGAGAAATCCTATAAAGGCAGGAAAGTGGATGAAGGGGGTATTGACCGGCAGTGAGATGTTGAAGACTGGGGGAGAATGTTAACCAAACGAGGAAAGGGAAGCAGGATAGGGATGTTGAACAGGATGAAGGGAGGAGGAAAGTACTCAGAGATGAAGAGGGACCTGATGTAGAGTAGGATACTGGATTTTGTATTTTGTTAGGAATCACAAAATATTTATTTAGTAGCTGTTGCCATCCAAAAACCTACCTCAACTGGTAGATTAACTAATAATAATAAGAAATGCAATTTTAGTCATTTTTTAACACCAAATTTGCATAATATCTCACGTCCGGAGACTTAGTTCTCTTTCCTCAGGAATGTTTGCACCCCGTGTGCCTATCTAAAAGAGTAAAATATATTTTTCCAAATTATTCACCTATTTAATCGCCATTGGTACTTAATTTTCAATTACTTGTGGAGTCTTCTTCATGCTTGCTCATTGGATATTTTCTTTCAAATTCAAATAAAATTTTTCGGGTACCAGTTCTTTGTGGGAAACCAAAAGCAGCATAGGATACCTAATTATATAACTTGTTTATCTGGACAGATTCAGCTTAATTGAACTAGTTGACCTCAAATACATGCCTTGGCTGACGACACACCTTTGACAACGTTTCTTCCAGCTCTCGCACCCTACCTGGGAAACAGTCACAAGGATCCTCTTCAGGTCTGCCATGCAATTAGTTTTAATGTCCGCAATAGAGTCGAATCGGCACCCTTTGATGGTTGATTTTAACTTTGGAACCCAAAAAATGTCTGAAGGAGCCACGTCTGGAGAGTAGGGTGGCTGCGGAATCGTGGAAGTTACGGTTCTAGCAAAAAGCTCTGCCACGATCAGTGCCATGTTAGCCGGCACTTCATTATGGTGGAAATACCATGCATCATTTCTCGGCATGTCTGGCATCTATCGGCAAACTGCAACCTTCGGCCCCTTCATTACATTCAAGCAGAAATCTTCGTTGATGGCTTGACCTTGAGGGTCATATTCATAATGAATCAGCCCTTGCCAACCAAAGAAACACACCAGCATGACCTCCACATCAGATGGGGACATACGAGCTTTCTTTGGTCGCGGAGATTCAAGACCTTTTCACTGAGAAGACAGGGCCTTTGTCATCATAACCATTAACCAAAGTTTTGTCAGCGGTTAAGATGGCTTTAAGAAACTTCGGATCAGCATTGGCTCCATCCAAGAGTTCCCGAATAATGCCCACACGTTTTCGTCTCTATTCATCAGTCAGAACCAGCGGGACGAATTTTGATGCGATGCACGTCATGCCCAAAATGTCTGTCAAAATTGTCGTGCAGGCATTTTTCCGCACCAAATTGTTAAAAATTTGACATGGTTTGGGTCTGTTGAAGTTGAAGGTGTTCACGAATCTTCATCTGTTGAGGTTCTGCCCGACTAATAGTGACTGTACCACTCAAAACACTGGCTTCAACAAAATTTCACTCACACACGCTGTTCCTCTAGCTCCTTCATTGCTGCCATTGTACGCAACGATACACAGATTAAGACACGTACCACTGCTGCTGTGCAACGATTCCATGTAAACAAATGCACCACCTCTCGTTTTAGCCGTCAGCTGTGTTGCTAGATGGCGCAATGTCTCATTTCGATCCGTTGAATGGTTTGCGCAGAATAAAATCAGTCCGGTCTTCTTTTGATCACACCTTGTAGAATGCAATTAGAATGGCATGCTTCCAGACTGATTAATTTTTGAGAGACTCTTCTTAAAATTATAGTGGACATGGGTATGTAAATATTTGGATTTGTTCAATTTTTATTACATAACCCGCATCCTCATTGTTTCACCAATCTGAATATTTTTGTATAAGATAAATGGGCGCTTTATTGATGAGCAATTACAGTATTTACCCTTCAACGTTGCATGAATAGATACACACAGATGAATAAATAAATTCAATATAAACTACCAGGTGGTTTTGTGGAGATATTGCTCATGTAATCCATCAGTATACGCCAGAAAAGCATGAAAGCATTGGTCTGTTAACAAGTATATTATTTAACCAATAATTTCAACACAGAAAATATCTTTATAAGCTGATGGAACCCATTACTATAGGTTTAAAACAGAATTAAACCCTTTGGCAAATGTACAATCTATTTCCTATTGTGTGTAGGTCAATTAAATACCCTGTAAAATTATTCTTTCCATTCACTATTGAAATTTAAGTCTGTGAATACATTAAACCTTCCGAACAAGTCATAAATAACAATCCATTCTACCAATCCAATCCACTCAATTCTACCAAAAAACTATGAAGCTGCCCCAAGAAAAAGTCAGGAGAGACTGCTGATACATGGAAATCAGTTATCATAGGTGATCAGATTTATGATTTTTCTCACCTCTAAATAAAGGTTGCAGCAACAAAACTTCTTTTTTTTGAAAACACTTAGCGTTTGAAAACAGGATTTATGTTGCCGTGCCCTGCATTATACCATGATTGCATTTAGAATGATGTCCAAGTTGTAATTTATTTATGGTGCATAACTTCCATTACACTCTTTCTCTAATTCTGGCTTCAATGCTCTTTTTTGAATCTCAGATTCAACCATACTCGTGTGGATGATCGCACGTGAATAACAAATTATGAATTTAAGAAAAGTGGTGAATATTTTACGGCAATTCTTTATGCAGTTGTTAATTAAAGCAATGACTCTTAAATGAGCAAATAGTCAGGAATGACAACTCATAAAACACTTGGATAAAATGGCATAGCTTGGACTGGTGAAGCCATGCTCGGATCTTTCGACTAAAACCTGTGAAAATGAAGAATATATATAATTATTATTCGTCATCATATAAGAATTGAGGTCCCTTACACATTTCTGAAATGATTTGCTCCATAACTATAATTCTAACATCTCCAACTGTGAAAGCTACTAAATCATCATTCAAATGAGACACTTCAATCAAAGTAACAGCATTTAATTGCAAAATGACTAACTCTGCGACTCTGAAGGAAATACTAATCAATACAGCAACCCTTGCGGTCCTTGGGCTACATTGTGTGCATTTATGACTCATTTGGGAATTTTTCCATGAAGAGCTGTCAATGAAGCATTAAAACTATATTGCTTCCCACTGGCTGAAAACATAAATTTATAGAAGTTCGTAATAATGGCAACCATTTCCTATGGCTTGCTTTGGTTACTTCATTTTCAATATAGTAATTTCAAATAAGTATGTTTTTTGGTATTTTCGTAGAACACTGCTCGTTTTTATTCATTTTCCGTGTTTTCGATGAAATCGCGTTTTTCCCCCAATTTATTCCTTTCAAGTATTTCAAAATCCTTTTTTCAACATTCCTTGATTTTTCCATTGCAAAAATGTTGTTATAGTTTGAATCGTTATATTTTGTCGTTGCTCCACTGTAAACTATTCTTTTTTTATTTGTTTTTCGTGTTTTCGATGATATCGCGTATTTTGTCTCAATTTTTTCTTTCAAGTATTTCAAACACCTTTTTTAGCAATCGATGATAAATGCATCGCAAAAAATGGTGTTTTAATTTTAGACGCGTATTTTTGTGGTATATCCAGACAATTTTAAACGCGAGTAGTTATAGAATTTGGGTTTCAAAACACCTTGTTTGTTTAACCTTCCACCTGGTGGTAAAAGAGCGGAACAAAAAACAAATGAATGTCGAAACAAAAAGGCATGTAATGCGGGGAGGGGAGTGGCGGCGCGGGGAGTGGATGCGAACAATTGAAAAATGCAATGCGGGGAGTGACACACGCTGGAGTAGTGGAGCGGGGCCGGGTCGGGTGGGGCGGGGCTCATTATTTTACTGGCGGAAGTCTCCTCCCAAACCAGTAGGGAAATGTCACGCGGACGTGTGCGCATGCGTAGAGGCTACCGAACAAGTCCGGACATTCCACGCGGACGTCATGATGTGTTGCGCATGCGGGAAGTGTATAAAACCCTCCAAACAAGGTGGGACATGTCACGCGGACGTGTTTGTATAAAAGCTCAGCTCAATCGCCTAATTCATTCAGAGTAAAAATGTCTGTACTACGTTCAGTTACTGCAAAGTTTGGAGGCGAGCATTCGCTCGTCGTTAGCAAAGTAATTGATCGTGTGAATTCATTGTACGAGATTATTTTCCAGTCTACCACTCTTGATCGACAACGAAAAGAATGATCTCATTCTGGAAGTGGAATTAGTGAAAATGTGCATCGCGGAATTCAGGCATATGAACAAATACATTTCTATGGTCTCACGGAAGGTGACTTTCTCAGGTTTCAAAAATCCGACCACAAAACAGATCGAACACTTCAAAATCTCCACAGTAAGAAACATCAAACTGGGAGGAGAGATGTTGGAAAAGGTCGAGCGAAAAGATCCATCCATAAAGTTACACGTTTAAGGGATAAGAGAGAGACCAAGAATGCTTAAGGACATACGGACGGAAGTGGATGGTGGGAAGGGAGCTTTCGCTCCCCCAGTGACTTTCACCACTGTTTAAAAATCAATAGAGAACTATGGCGTGTGGTCAGAAGAACGCGATAGATAATTGGGGACATTTAAGTTCATATTGAAAGTTGTTGAATCGCCTGAAATTGCGCTGTTTTAACATTTCGTGTGAAATACTAGATAGATATAATAAATGTGATGAGATTATGAAAAAGTAAACAGGTAAACATTTTAAATTCATTTTCCAATATTGAATGCAAATTAATTAAAAACATATTTATCTCAGATAAGTAAAATTCCAAGGGTCTCCAAAGCTACAGCCAAGGAAGTTTCAACATCTGAGCAGGGCCGTCAACTCCATCCTGGATTTACATTTCAAAATCTTCCCTGACTCAACTCTTGAAACTTCCTCAGCAGCAGCAGTAATATCAATTCCCCACATAGACTAAAGGGGTTGGTGGTGTATCCGCCGCCGGAGAGGGAAGAGCAGGCTGGCGATGGTGATATGACGCCATCCGCAACTCCCTTGCGAGAGGAGTGATGGTGATCCTCACCGCAAAGGACCCTCCGCATATCCTGCAAGTGGATATGCTCACAGCATGCTTTAAACAAACATGCTCTATCTCACTCACTTCGATCTCCTTCCCAATAGAGGAGGTTCTGCAGTGGAGCACTTCCCTGGTGTGGTATCAATATCAAGACAAATGAACTCCACGATGTGGAATGATTGCTCTTTCCGCTAAGCCGTATTAATAAGGAGAATGGGCGAGAGAGCCACGCTGCATAGAAAAAATTGCGACCAAATAGGGGACTAGGCGCGTGAGAATTACACGGTTTCCACATGAACGGGCCATATGGTATAGCAGCTGTTAAATCGCGTTTCCGCAAGCACATATGAGCGCTCCACAAAACATGTACATTAGCACCAGATGTCCGCGCGTGGGTGCGTACGCCGTTCCAATAAGGCACAGCATATGTTAGCAACAGCTGTCGGCGCGTGGGCGCCTTAATACGACGCCATTCCCACCAAGACGCGCCAGTTGTCCGCGCGTGGGGAGCGAACGCCGTTCCCACAAGGCACAGAATATGTGAGCAACAGCTGTCCGCGCGTGGACACCTTAATACCACGCTGTTCCAACCGGAGCTTAAGATATGGTATGCATATTAGCACCAGTTGTTCAACAACAGCTGTCCGTGCCTGGGCGCCTTAATACCACGCCATTCCAAGCGGAGCATAACGTATGGTATGACAATAAGCAACAGTTGTTCGACACCTCACGGCGTGGAAATGCCAATACCACGCTTTCCCACCAGAGTGCGTCATATGGTAACCTGCAAAATGAAGAATCATGTGTTAAAGAAGCGGGATGAGGATACCGCATACATATAGCTGAGCATGCATAACACATTCATACATCTGTCAGAAAGCAGTCGATCTGAGAGACGCCGTTCGGAACACTGAGATTCGCAGGAGCAGTTTGACCACAGCGATCTGCAGGAGACAAGTTTGTCTGCAACTTTTATCACGTCAATACCGTAAGAATATTGCCTTTGAATTAAATATAATCATTAGTCATGCATATTCATACTCATGCATTTTTTGTTTTCTTAAAGATGGACTCAGTTAAATCATTTATGCTGCATCAGCAGACGGCGGCCGAAACAATGACCAGGGATGGAAGGATGATGTGGAGTACGAGGTGGGAAAATTGGAGAAGAATGTCATCACATATGGAGACGTGATACTGGCCACCATTTAGTACGAGGGTGTAAAAAGAAAGATTAACTTGCCGAAATGTTTTCACTTGTCTGTGGAAGACATGAAAAGGTTTAACGCAACGCCTTGAGATGAGAAACTGAAAGTTTAAAAAATGTATTAAAAATAATATATATATATATATATATATATATATATATATATGCATATTGTATTATTTCATAAACCCTACAGTTAAAGAAGAAGCTTAAGAAAAAAATCTTACCTTGAAAGATGAGTCGATTGTTTGCATTAAGTTTTTCGATTGTTTAAAAAAATGGATGTAGCATTTCAAATAAGCTGACATTTATCGAAGAGAAATTCACTTGGAAGTTTCATCACGATGGAGGAAGTTGTTCTGTGTGAAACGTGTTGCGTGTATTACAATCGAAGATACTTGGCTGTCCACGAGATGTCAAAGGTTCATCGCCGCCATGCTGTTCGTAGAGCTCAGGGCGGAGGAAAAATATAGACTGTGTGAAACGTGTTGGGTGTACTCTAACCCGATATACTCGGCTGCCAAGGAGATGTCGGCGGTTCATCATCTTCCTGCCGTTCGTGGAGATCAGATCGGAGGAGGAGGAGGACCCACTATCCTGGAGTTAGTCTGCAGTTTGCAACCGTCTGAAAACCTACTGGGTGAGTGGTGGGGAAAGTCATACAGACCTAGTTACTTTTTTGGATATGGTTAAAAACTTTCTGAATAAAAAATTCACAATAGTTTGAAAACCAAGCCCTTAAAATCAATATTTTAGTGAAAGTTAAATTTAAAAAAGCGGTTACTTGGAGTAACAGGATAGGTGTTTGAAGACGAAAAACGTTAGTTTTGCAGGCAGACGATTTGAATGGGATATTAAATAGGTCGTTTGCTAAAATTTTGAAGAAAAAATCTGAAAGCTCTGCAAAATGGTCGGGCTGGTCTCCTAGAGAAATTATATGATTTCAACTGAGGATCAATCGATTTCATTCACTTAGAGGATCCTCCTACATAGAGCTACCGTCTAAAATCGCGCGAAAGAATAGTTAGTAAATGTACAAAATAATGATGATTTCTGTTTTAAATATACCATATGGGTGAAACAAATCAATCAAAACCCTCACCGTGATTCTAAATACGATACTGAAACGTTTCATTCCGGTTACGATTCGTGCTACATTTGTTACCCGGTAGACATTTCCCAAATTTCAACATTTGAAAGAAAAAATAATAATTCAATTAATGTTTTCGGCTTGGTATAAAAGAATTAGGTTTATCCCATCAGAATTGTGAATGAGGAGCTCGAGGATCCACGTGATCCATTTTATCTAATGGAAGGAAATAAGTCGCATTACTGCTACATTAAAAACTTTAATAGATTGGTGGGAATTAAGATGATTAGACATAATTCAAAATTATATTTTTGCAAACTTTGTTTAAATCACGGCTACTCAGTTGAAGCTCTTGCTGAACATAAGGAGAAACTGCTAGAAATTCACCAAGGAAAAGAATCCTTCCCAAAGGTAATGACACTTTTTTGAAATGCAAAAACGTTCCGCGCACAGCCCGACTTCCATATGTCGCGTATGTAGTCTTTGAGTGTATCCTGCCCAAAATCACAGGTGGTCTCCTCAGAACGAGCTTTCGTATGCTCTTGCACGTCATCAGCACGAAATGATGTCTATCTGTCTTCTCTTCGTGACAGACACAGGCGAGGTTTTCGAGCCTATTTTATACAGGGGTAGAAATGCAGTGCAAATCTTCCTCGAAAAACTCAAAGAAATGTCACTCTATGTTAGAAGCGTGTAGAAAAATGCTGTACCCATACATATATTGACTGATGAGAAAAATTTCGCATTTAATCAAGCCTCTCTTGGCCACATCTGCGGCTTTGAGTTGGGGATCACGATCATCTTTCAGGTAACTCAGAGGAGCAGCCCACACGATATTCAATGTAAATTAAAAAATTCCCAACTTTCTTCCAGTGTTTATTCACAATTTATCAAACTACGATTCTCACCTGATTGTACCACACTTAGGATCTGATAAGATGAAGATAAATTGCATCCCGAATAACGAGGAAAAGTATATTTCTTTCTCAAAACATGGAGATTGCTACTTTTCCTAACACTTCGTCGACAGCTTAAGATTTTTATCAACCTCTTTCAAAATTTGTTGTCTCAGGCGTAACTTTGTGGAATTTGCATAACATATTGAAATGTAATGAAATAATTGACTTTGTAATTCCACACACTTTATTTAAAAACACACGACCCAGGTTTCGACGTTGAACGTCATCATCAGGTGGTCCTCATAGAAGCACGCTGGCTATATATACCTTCTGATCATAGGAGGGGGGGGGTTGGTCAGAGAGGGAGGTCGGAGGGGTAAAAAAGGTTACAATGTAGCTGGGAAGAAAAGAGAATTACATTTTTGATTTAGAAGAGTGGTAGGTCTAGGAGTGGGGAGTGGGAGGGATACAAAATTTCGTTGGCAAGATCATCTTTCCAACGGACACATTTCAAAATTTCTAACTGCTCCAAAGCATCGAGCCTTTGACCTTTTTCTTCAAAATGAATAATTTTTGTCACAAAGTCACTTTTGTGATCACTTTCGATGAGGTGTTTTGCAAAGAGGGATGTTATGTTCTTATTTTTTACACATGTTTGGTGTTCTTTAATCCTTTCTTTAAATTTCCGTCCTGTTTGTCCAATATACTTTGTGCTACAATCCGAGCACTTTAACTCATACACTCCACTCCTCTCGTTTTCGGGGACTTTGTCTTTAGTGTGAGAGATCAGGTTCTTAAGGCATGAACGACTGTAAAAGGCACATTTAATTTTTTCTTTAGGTAAACTTTTAATTACTTTTTGAGAAATAGTCCCAAGATATAGTATTCTCCGCCATTTGGCAGTGGGATCTTTTACATGTTCGGGGTTGTAAATGTGGCTTAAGGCTATTTTTGTAAGTTTATTCCGGTAAAGTTTATTTATTAGATCTTCTGAATACCCATTGTTTACTGCTAACGTTTTAATTACATTAAGTTCCTTATTTACATTGAATTTTGACATAGGGATAGCGGTCAAACGGTGGATCATTGCATGAAATGCCGAAAGCTTTTGGGTGAAGCAATGCCTTGAAGAGGAATTAATTAATTGGTCTGTATACATTTCTTTCCTAAAAATGGAATACTGTAACCCATCTTTGTCTTTAGAAATGGATAGGTCGAGGAAATTCAGGGAACCTTTTTCCTCTTTTTCACACGTGAATTGTACATTAGAATTGATAGAATTTAGATGTGCTAGAAACTGATCTCGTTGCCTATCAGAACCTGTCCACACACAGAAGACATCGTCTACATATCTTAACCAACAAAATACATTATTAATGAGAGGGTAGGCTGAGGAGAACAAAACTTTTTCAAAATTGTCCATATACATATCGGCCAGGAGTGGGGACAAGGGCGAGCCCATGGCTAAACCATTGGGTTGTTGGAAATAGGTACCATTAAAAATGAAATAATTTTGGGAAACACACGTCTTAAGTAATGCACAAAGTTCACGGAAATCGGAAATTTAAAGAAAGGATTAAAGAACACCAAACATGTGTAAAAAATAAGAACATAACATCCCTCTTTGCAAAACACCTCATCGAAAGTGATCACAAAAGTGACTTTGTGACAAAAATTATTCATTTTGAAGAAAAAGGTCAAAGGCTCGATGCTTTGGAGCAGTTAGAAATTTTGAAATGTGTCCGTTGGAAAGATGATCTTGCCAACGAAATTTTGTATCCCTCCCACTCCCCACTCCTAGACCTACCACTCTTCTAAATCAAAAATGTAATTCTCTTTTCTTCCCAGCTACATTGTAACCTTTTTTACCCCTCCGACCTCCCTCTCTGACCAACCCCCCCCCCCCCTCCTATGATCAGAAGGTATATATAGCCAGCGTGCTTCTATGAGGACCACCTGATGATGACGTTCAACGTCGAAACCTGGGTCGTGTGTTTTTAAATAAAGTGTGTGGAATTACAAAGTCAATTATTTCATTACATTTCTTTCAAAATTGGTTGATACTCTCCCCAAGGATGCATTCAAACAAACGTATTTCAGTTTTAGAGATAAACTCGATCTCATCACGCGTAAGGGTGTTTTCCCAATATGAATACGTAAATTCCTGGGAAAAATTAAATGATGCTAGCCTACCTCCCATTGAACAATTATTTAGCACTGAATGATGATACTACTACGAGTGAGGACTATGAATTTGCTTAAAAGTGTGGAGCGAATTCGATTGCCAAACTTTGGGCGAATAGTCAGATATTTTTTGAAAACAGACGTTCATCTTTTGGCTAATGTTTTTGAAAATTTTCGAAGTTCGTGCGTAGTTACTGATGGATTAGACCCTGCTTGGTACTTCACAACAACAGGCCTTTCTTTCGACGCAATGCTTAAGCATACAGCGATAACGCTCGAACTGTTGACCGACTATGTTATGATCCTCATGTTTGAAAAGGGTATTCGCGGGGGAATCAGTCAGTTTGTCAAGCGATATGCGGAGGCTAACATCAAGTACATGGAAGACTATGGCTCGAAAAAGGAGTCTGCATATTTAGCCTGCGTAGACAAACATAATTTGTACGGTTTTTCGTTGTCACGTCTCCCGAAAAGAGGATTCAAATTGAAAGAACATGTTGATGCGATGACCTTACCTGACGATTCTCCTAAGGATTACATATTGGAAGTGGATTTAGAATACCCAATGCAGCTGCACGACTTACACTCAGGCTTACCTTTCTGCAGCGAAACAAAGGTCCCTCCAGAGTGGAAACATTAAAAAATTATCGAATACTCTGGACGATAAGGAGCGTTACGTCATCCATTAGAGAATTCTGAAACAGGAATTGACAAGTCTCAAATTGAAAAAGATCAATTGAGTAATCGAGTTTGATCAATCTCCGTGGATGAAGTCATACATTGAACACATTCTGAAAAACGTAAATTGGCAAAGTTTGATTTTGATAAGGAAATGTACAAGCTAATGAACAATGCAGTCTTTGGAAAGACCATGGAGAATTACGTAATCGAATCAATATCGAACTCTTAAATAATGAAAAAAGATTGGATCAATTAATCGCTAGCTCCTTGTTCCTCGATCGCATTTTTTTCGCAGAGAATCTCTTTGATTTTCACAGAAGACGTATTTCAATCGAAATGAACAAGCCTTTGTACATTGGTCAAGCAGTTTTGGACATTTCAAAAATTTTAATGTATGACTTCTTCTATGGACATATTAAGAATAAGGGTGCTTCAATATTTCATACGGATAGTGAAAGCTTCCTTCTCGAAGGCGCGAAGATTTCTACGAGGACATAAAAATTAACAGTTCATTATAAAATACTTCAAAATATCCAACTGGCCACCCGTGCTATTCGAAAACCAATGCCAAAGTGATAGAGAAGACGGAAGATGAATGTGGGGGTAAGTTCATGACCCACTTTGTCGGATTGCGAAGCAAACTTTATTCTTATCGCGTGCAAGGTGGACGTGTAGGTAAACGCACAAAATGTGTGATAAAGGTCGTGGTTGATAAAACTATATCATTTGATGAATGTCACCTGTTTGCGTGAGAATACCCTCGCCTTTCGAAAAATGACTCTATTTCGATCACAGAAACATCAGTTGCACACAGTGGAGATGAATAAAATTTCTTTGAAGTCCGTCGATAACAAACGCTACATATGTAAAAATGGAATAAAAACCCTATCACCCGTGATGTCATATCAAATTTTGCAGGAAAAGAACGGGGGATGAAGCGTTTTCTCCATGAGGAGAATAAATTTCTTGAGTGTCAAATTTCAGTCAGTTAAAATTTGTTCATCGCGTGTTTAGCACTTAAGTGAGGTATGTTACCGATCCTCTTTGCTCTAATTTCGTTTCTCGCCCCAATCAGGGGCGACGTAGACTTATGTGTTGCTAATTATTTACTAAAATAGGGTTACCTACACGTTAGCGATAATGATATTAGCAATAAAACAGAGGATAAGTTTACGAAATCAGTCAGACAAATTCAGGAATATTTTAATTTGAAGGCGGATGAAATTTTGGATGAGGAAACATTGAATTTGACAAAAATTCCAAGATGTGGGGTGCAGGATGGTACTAGTTTCGCCATTTATAACCACAAATGGGAAAAGAAGGAAATTGTCTGGCACTATCCAATGGTGAGCGATGTACATGTGCAGTTGGCCGAAGCAGCTTTTAATGCCTGGAGTGAATACGCTATTTTAGAGTTCAGGCATGATTTCAATAGCCGTGCTATTATGTATTCGCTTTACTCACACAATGGTCAATTTACCTTGCAAGAGAAACATGTCAGCACTGAATTCGCCAGTAATCACGGAGTTGATCCCTTTCCTCCCATCGAATATGAAAACAATTGATGTGATTTACCGCAGACCAGAAGAAATCACAATTTTTATAGGAAAACGAATATAAATGATCGATTATCCAAGTTTGGCACCAATCCACGGATATCCAAAGAGTACCGAGGACGTTCGTTTCCCTCGCAATTCAAATATTCAGGCGGCAATAACGACGTATTTTGGTAGAACGTATATTTTTACGGCGATGTTTTCGCCGTTGAGATGGATGGATGTAGGTTCGAGTGGAAGGAGCATAAATATGTAAATACTCAATTTCATCCCATTCCTATTGAATATTTATTCAGATTTCAGGTACACAAATGGGCTAATATACTTTTTCAAAGAGGAAAATTATTATGAAAATGGTGAATTCAACTATTCTTTAATAAGAGCTGGAATAATGGACGTATCACTCTTCGAAATCCAGTGCTCGAATGCATCGATTCTATCGAATGTAGTAGATTAGTTAACAAGAGTAGTTTCCAAGTAATATTGTATAAACTAACCTGAATGCCGGCTTAATATTTAATTATGCAGGCATCATTGATCTGGAACCATCTATTTACTTGAATTTGTGCCGGACCCTCCTGTTGTGGAAAAAGAACTTTCTTTGTAAGATTCCTGCGGAACAAAAACAATTTAGTCGATGTTCGATAGTCATTTGGTGTTTCAGTCCCATTAGTAGACCAAAATAGGAACTGGAAGGTGCAGAGTTTCAATTAAAAGGTTTCAACTTTGGAAAATCCCCGCAAGATACCCACTCTTTTTATGATAGATGATTTAATGCACGACTGTTATAACAAAGACGTCAGTGAGCTATTTACGCGACGATCACATGATTCCAGCATCTCAGTCATACTCATCATATAAAACGTTTTCTACCAGAACCCTCAGTCTCGAAATATTTCCCAAAACGCAAAATATATAACAGTTTTCAAAAACCCTAGAGATAAGTCACAGTTCCGATACCTAGCCGCGCAGGTCTGTCCAGAGAATTCCGGCGAACTTCTGAGGGTTTATGAATAGGTAGTATCAAAGCCTTTCACTTATTCAGTTCTCGACCTATTGCAAGAGACGGACGACAGACTGTTATTTAGAACTGACATATTTCCAGGGGAAATAACATGTGTGTTCGCACCATCAAGCACGGAAAACTATGAGGAATTTGAAACTCAACAAGCCATTCCTTGGGTTATTGAAGACTGCCGGTCCAAAGTTGCGAAGATCGATCGTAGAATCTGCAAGCTTCGACGGAATAAACGCAATCGGCGAGTGTTGCCTAAATACATTCAACGGCAACCATAAAATTAGCTCTTATGTTAAAAGGAAGTTACATCGCTAAAAAAATACGCTTATAAAGTTGAGCTGCCCTAAGATATCAATTAAGAAAAAACGTCATTTACTTAAGCAGAAGGGGGGTTTTTATCGGTACTTATAGGATCTCTTTTGAGTGGTTTAGTGAGTAACCTGATAGGATGAGCCTCAAACGGATGTTACTAATCGATCCTCAGATTTTGAAGAGGGAGAGAATGGCGCGTGACGTCGGCACTTTGGAAGAGCAAATGGAGAAAGTACTTAAAACTAAAATGAGCGATTCAAAGAAATGGCATCACTACCGTAGGATATTAGATTCATATTTAGGTACCGTTACCAACATGAGTGGGCCCATTCCAGTATCGTACTATGTGGAATAAGAAACGAAGAGAGGGGAAAATAAGTTAGAAACAGTTGGTAAAAACCTTCTGAGCGAGGAACGAAATACAGGCAGATCATGGTCAAAAGCTGCAAAACGAAGTGTAGGAGATATGGAGAGAATCTTGGAAGAGTACGCGGAAGAAATCAAGGCAAGCGATGAAGGGAAATCACTGGCAGAATCTCCTGCCGAATGAAGCAGAAAAAGAGCAAAGCACACTCAACATCTCAAAGATCGATTAAGAAAAGTGAAGCCTGCAGGGTGCGTGAAATGGAAAACTATAAATTAAGTTCTACCTTATTCAACCCGGAGAATCCCTATAGCATTTCTACTGTTGAGCGACTATGGGATAGAGTCGGGAAGAAAATAAGCAAAAGACGTGTGAGAGAATGGGGGGAAAATCAGGAAATGTATAAGTTACATAAGCCTACGCGGAAGAAATTTCCTGGGAATAAATATATTCCTACGTAAATAGATGAAACTTGGCAAAGTGATCTTAACGATATGCGAAAGTTGAAAATGTACAATGAGGGCTATGCACATCTCATTGTCATCGATGTGTTTTCTAAATATGCATGGGCTCGGCGGACTTACTCTTGCGTGAGCAAGAGTAAGTCCGCCGAGAACGTTATCAACGCTTTTCGAGTAATTATAAGCAAAATATACCATTTAAAAATTCAAAGCAATAAGGGGACTGAATTTTCGATCTAAAAGTTTAAACGCTTCCTTGAAGAACGTGGAATAAAATATTTTACCATACATAATCCTGACGTAAAAGCTGATGTGGTAGAACGATTCAATCTCACTCTTAAGGGACGTATGTATTAATATTTCACCAAATTCAATACCTTAAATTATGTAAGAGTGTTACCGAAAGCGATGAGAGGATATGACGATTGGGCAAGAAAAGACCTCTTGGGCAAGAAAGACCTTTTCCAGCACGGAATTTGCTCCATCAGAAGGGACTGAGAGAAATGCCTTTACGATTGCATGTCGTTTATCGAAAATTAAATCACAGAAATCAAAATTTTCCATAGGAGTTTTCGTTCGAATATCGAAGGAAAGATTACATTTCGCTAAAGGATACACACAATATTTTTCCAAAGAGGTTTAAAAAATTTGGAAAATAGATCATGCGCCGATCCCCGCGTACCGTTTAGAGGATCTCAATAAAGAACGCATTAAAGGCTCGTTTTACGGAGAAGAGCTTGTTTAAACTTCAGCTGTCGGTGAAAACACAAAGTTTCAGATTGAGAATACTTTAAAACGTAGAGGAAAGGGTAAAAACCTTGAATATTTAGTTAAATGGAAGGGGTACGGTGATGATTTCAACACTTGGGTCTCAGCTTCTGAAGTGCGACGGTTGAAATGAGCTACTTTTACGTAATTTTGTTAAACGATAGCTCTTGGAAGTTTCTTCCCGATAACACTATTTAACACATTCGAACAAAATTAGCTCAACGTATATCTGCGGGAGATGAGTGGAAGGTAGGTCTCACTGAAATTTATTTCCGAAAGCTTAACATACCAATAATCCCTGAAGTTGAGCCTGTGACCGAATCTGAATCAGCTGACTCCATATCGTCCGAAGGAGAGCCTCTAATTGTTCCCGTAAACTGTATAGTCGTCAGGGTTCGAGTTTGTGAAGAGTTAGTCATAAATTTGGAATCTAAGACGTGTTATTTGAGAAAATTGTTAAATGAAATTCATCAAGCAATGCCGGGTGAAAAAAATGAATATGTCAAAGAGCTTCAAAATTGCTTTAAAAATAAACTTTCCAACTAATTTGAGAATGTACCTTTCGTTAAAAAATCCCAATCCGCGTGTCCCAATATGTTCGTAGATATGGTAGGGATTATTCGCTCACACACCGAATACGCATTAGAATCACTGCTTACTACGATTAGAACAGATATTGGCAACAAGTTTGGTTGGGCAGAGTTTGACATGCAATTCATGAGGGTATTTACGATACTTTCTATTCCCAGCGCGGTGATGGAGGTAGTTACACCACCTGATGAGCCGGAGCGTCCAACGAGTCAAGTGTTTGTGTACCTAGACGTGATATCACCACAATTCCTCGGGGACACGATGGTTAAATGTTTACGGGCCGTGATGGGTGATAAAGGGAATCATCAAATTTTCCTTCAACCCTATTGTATGTCACTCGAAAAAAATGACTTTGACATGATGGAAGTTAAATTGATGAATAAAATGTGCGACCTTTATCCTTTTACGGACAGTATAAACCCATCGTTTATCGTTTTGCATTTTATTATGAGAACTGAACGATATATACATGGATAAAATGTACATGATTCATTCATTAACGGGATGTCGAAGGATGTAGATCGTTAACGTCGATATTTCACTCAGATTGGAGGCGGGGTCCAGGTGAATCGAGCGAGTCATTTTAAACAGCGAGGTAGAGAGAGGGCTTGGGAATTTTTTCAGAGGCGTTTGGAAATTCATTAAAACTTTGGCCACGCAGGGAATAAAAGTTAAGGATACGGGTATAAAAACTTACAGATATAGGACAGAAAAGATCAACAAGGGAAGCTTTGCAAACGCACTCCTTAGAGGCTGCTGATAATTTGAAAAGAAAAGCAGAGGATACAATGAAAATGATGGCCGGGGTAGGTTTACGTGATCCGAAGCGAGCTAGAATAGGTCGCGTTAAAACAAAAAACCAAATAAAAAGCGTGTACAAGTAGGAAGAAAGTGAAAAAAGCTTCGAAGGCGAAAGCGTGCGGTGAAAAATATATACAGATAAATAGTTCGGTAGTAGGTGGGTTCGGCTTATTAAAAGCTTCGCCTCCGAACTGTTAGCACGGTTTTTAGAATGGAAGAATACATCCCAGATTCTTTGAACCTATTTAGTGAACCAGCACTGCAAGCGAGCGTAGATGGTTGTACAGTAGTACCCTATAAACCAATCGCCTCTCTTGATAATTCCCGCGAGATTCGTTTTTCAGTTAAGGATAGCGGAGATCGATTCAGAAATTTAGGTGGAATAAATCTGAATTTAAAAGTAAAGTTGTGTAAGTCAGACGGAACTGATTATGGAGAAAGTGATAATAAACAACCTGGGGTGGTTAATAACCTTCTACATTCAATGTTCAACCAATGTCAAGTGTGTTTCAAATTGGTTTGAATGACCTCAGAAAATCATACATATCGTTCATGCAACAATTTCAGAGCGTAAAAATCATTCGCCTTGACTGGGACTCGAACCCAGATCCCTCAATATCCGGTCGAGTGCTTTAGCCACTTAAGCTACCGAGGCGTCCTCTTAAACTCTGAAATTTTGGGGCTTTTAAAGGAACTAGATGTTATGACGAAATACCGTACATACAATGTCACATGCATTCGTAGTCGTGCGCGAGGCGCCACTGTCCACGAGGTTAAAAGCCAACTTTAAACACGTATGGTGTTTTCCCTTTGACAAATTCCAAAGAAACTGCGGGAGATGCCGCAACAGTAACTTTTAACGGAGTCATCCGCTAATGTGCATTTTTAATGCAACAATTTCAGAGCGTAAAAATCATTCGCCTTGACTGGGACTCGAACCCAGATCCCTCAATATCCGGTCGAGTGCTTTAGCCACTTAAGCTACCGAGGCGTCCTCTTAAACTCTGAAATTTTGGGGCTTTTAAAGGAACTAGATGTTATGACGAAATACCGTACATACAATGTCACATGCATTCGTAGTCGTGCGCGAGGCGCCACTGTCCACGAGGTTAAAAGCCAACTTTAAACACGTATGGTGTTTTCCCTTTGACAAATTCCAAAGAAACTGCGGGAGATGCCGCAACAGTAACTTTTAACGGAGTCATCCGCTAATGTGCATTTTTAATGCAACAATTTCAGAGCGTAAAAATCATTCGCCTTGACTGGGACTCGAACCCAGATCCCTCAATATCCGGTCGAGTGCTTTAGCCACTTAAGCTACCGAGGCGTCCTCTTAAACTCTGAAATTTTGGGGCTTTTAAAGGAACTAGATGTTATGACGAAATACCGTACATACAATGTCACATGCATTCGTAGTCGTGCGCGAGGCGCCACTGTCCACGAGGTTAAAAGCCAACTTTAAACACGTATGGTGTTTTCCCTTTGACAAATTCCAAAGAAACTGCGGGAGATGCCGCAACAGTAACTTTTAACAGTCAAGGCGAATGATTTTTACGCTCTGAAATTGTTGCATTAAAAATGCACATTAGCGGATGACTCCGTTAAAAGTTACTGTTGCGGCATCTCCCGCAGTTTCTTTGGAATTTGTCAAAGGGAAAACACCATACGTGTTTAAAGTTGGCTTTTAACCTCGTGGACAGTGGCGCCTCGCGCACGACTACGAATGCATGTGACATTGTATGTACGGTATTTCGTCATAACATCTAGTTCCTTTAAAAGCCCCAAAATTTCAGAGTTTAAGAGGACGCCTCGGTAGCTTAAGTGGCTAAAGCACTCGACCGGATATTGAGGGATCTGGGTTCGAGTCCCAGTCAAGGCGAATGATTTTTACGCTCTGAAATTGTTGCATTAAAAATGCACATTAGCGGATGACTCCGTTAAAAGTTACTGTTGCGGCATCTCCCGCAGTTTCTTTGGAATTTGTCAAAGGGAAAACACCATACGTGTTTAAAGTTGGCTTTTAACCTCGTGGACAGTGGCGCCTCGCGCACGACTACGAATGCATGTGACATTGTATGTACGGTATTTCGTCATAACATCTAGTTCCTTTAAAAGCCCCAAAATTTCAGAGTTTAAGAGGACGCCTCGGTAGCTTAAGTGGCTAAAGCACTCGACCGGATATTGAGGGATCTGGGTTCGAGTCCCAGTCAAGGCGAATGATTTTTACGCTCTGAAATTGTTGCATTAAAAATGCACATTAGCGGATGACTCCGTTAAAAGTTACTGTTGCGGCATCTCCCGCAGTTTCTTTGGAATTTGTCAAAGGGAAAACACCATACGTGTTTAAAGTTGGCTTTTAACCTCGTGGACAGTGGCGCCTCGCGCACGACTACGAATGCATGTGACATTGTATGTACGGTATTTCGTCATAACATCTAGTTCCTTTAAAAGCCCCAAAATTTCAGAGTTTAAGAGGACGCCTCGGTAGCTTAAGTGGCTAAAGCACTCGACCGGATATTGAGGGATCTGGGTTCGAGTCCCAGTCAAGGCGAATGATTTTTACGCTCTGAAATTGTTGCATTAAAAATGCACATTAGCGGATGACTCCGTTAAAAGTTACTGTTGCGGCATCTCCCGCAGTTTCTTTGGAATTTGTCAAAGGGAAAACACCATACGTGTTTAAAGTTGGCTTTTAACCTCGTGGACAGTGGCGCCTCGCGCACGACTACGAATGCATGTGACATTGTATGTACGGTATTTCGTCATAACATCTAGTTCCTTTAAAAGCCCCAAAATTTCAGAGTTTAAGAGGACGCCTCGGTAGCTTAAGTGGCTAAAGCACTCGACCGGATATTGAGGGATCTGGGTTCGAGTCCCAGTCAAGGCGAATGATTTTTACGCTCTGAAATTGTTGCATTAAAAATGCACATTAGCGGATGACTCCGTTAAAAGTTACTGTTGCGGCATCTCCCGCAGTTTCTTTGGAATTTGTCATATCGTTCATATTTGGAAAATTTGTTAAATTATGGCGTTGATGCTTCACGCACTAACCTCGATGTAACGGATGGGCTTTGGATACTGGTAGCGATTTAGACCTTCTTGCTAGGACCGGATATCCGAGGATGTCTACTTGATTTGTTAGGATATGCCATACTTATATTCCACTGGTCTTCTCGTCACGGTACTTTCACACGAAGCACTATTACTGTTTAAATATTTTAAACTATTGTCAGACGTATTTACATAACCGTCAGCCTTCAACTAAATTAAAGTAAAAACTAAACTAAAAAGCCTTCATGGTTAATTCAAAACAAAACACGTTTAACATCCAAACTCGGTCACACACACATCATCGTTGCACTTCCCTTGAACACGACCAAAGATAGGGCTTACTTAATAAAATAACCTAATCCACATTCACCTTCACAATGCATTCCAAAATAGCTTCCGCGCCACAGGCGCTGGTGTCTATCGGCAGCAGCCGGAAACACTAATTTTCCGAATCGAATGTACCCCGCAATGATGCCATATATTAAGCGGACTTTTTAAAAGCAGATTTTTGTTGATACACATGGGAATGTGGCTTTATGGAGGTATTTGGCAGTTTACTGACCTTATGTCACAATATTTAAGCCTAAATTTAAATACCATTTTATTATGGGGATCTTTCTTCAATAAAATGAAACTGTATATTGACACAACATAACCAAAAACTATATTTTATATAGCAGCTGAAAGTATACTGGGTTTCGGGATGTCTTCAAGCTTAATGAGCAACTGACATAGAAATATCATTGATTGAATCAATACCGAAAACATTAATATTTCAGGATATTGTTCATATATTGCTCATTTACTTTAGCAAAAACTATTAAAAATATCTTTGATCTTAATTTCCGCCCGAGCGGATTAGCGGCATGAGAGATAAGTGCAATAGTAGTCTTGAGTCCACTTCCGGAGAGATTAAATCCATGTAGGTATTAAATATGGAATCGATATTGTGAATTGGAAAAAATGTAAAGGCCTGTATTCAGGAACTATATGAGCGAAGTAGGCGCTCGTCCCTAAGATAATACTAGCATTGCTTCTACAACAAATCTGTATTCAGAAACAACACTACAAACTCTCTTAGTGGGTGAACCTTCTCGTGGTGGTGGTGATGGCTTTGCTGTTACATCTTTTCCCCTTTTTGTGGGTGAAAATCAGCGACATTACTCGATTAAAAAAAGGAATCGGACAAACTTGGCGGGACAAGCCCAAATTACGAGGGCCATCCGGAAAGTAGTACCCGTTCGTGAAATAAAGACACAAAAGTAAATATTAACAAACATAAAAAATTTTATTTGAAAGAGGATACTTTAAACTACTTCTCAACATAATCTCCAAGCAAATTAAGGCATTTGTCATAACGTGTGACAAGTTTCTGTATTCCTGCTGCATAGTCCTTCGCCGCCAGCTCATTGAGATACGCGAGGGACCCATCTTGCACAAATTTTTGCTTAATGCAGATGGTGTTTAACAATTTCATGAACAATTGTTCGAGAAACATTGGGAAAATGCTCACAGATGTCATCAATTGTGACGCGCCGATCGTTCCTCACGAATTCGTCAACTGAGCTCACCAGTTGGTCTGTAATGACAGACGGTCTCCCCGAACGCTCATCGTCGTGTGTATTCCCCCTCCCCATGTTGAAGTTGCGACACCACCGCCGAACAGACGACTCGTCCATTACATTGTCTCCATACACCTCCTTTAATTGGCGATGAATATCACATGGGCGAACGTTTCTTGCATTGAGGAATTTAATCACTGCCCTCACTTCACAACTGGCGGCGTTCTCAATTTTTTTAAACATTGTAAACAATCACAGAAACAACACAGGCAATGCTAGCGTCACGCAACTTGGCTCAGAGAAGGCAGACAAGCCACTGAAGCTATCTGACCTCGTCCAGCGGCTACTCGCGTCGTCAGCACTTCATGCGGCACGAACGGGTATTACTTTCCGGATGACCCTCGTACTTAGACTGGCCACCCTATTGATACCACCAAAAGGAGGAGCATTTGAACTTCACGACGCTTCTATTTGAAATTAAACTGATATCTAAACTCATTGGAAATCAAAGAAGGAAAATACTGTGAGTACGGCAGTAAATAAATGACAAATTCCAAAGAAACTGCGGGAGATGCCGCAACAGTAACTTTTAACGGAGTCATCCGCTAATGTGCATTTCAATGCAACAATTTCAGAGCGTAAAAATCATTCGCCTTGACTGGGACTCGAACCCAGATCCCTCAATATCCGGTCGAGTGCTTTAGCCACTTAAGCTACCGAGGCGTCCTCTTAAACTCTGAAATTTTTGGGGCTTTTAAAGGAACTAGATGTTATGACGAAATACCGTACATACAATGTCACATGTATTCGTAGTCGTGCGCGAGGCGCCACTGTCCACGAGGTTAAAGCCAACTTTAAACACGTATGGTGTTTTCCCTTTGACAAATTCCAAAGAAACTGCGGGAGATGCCGCAACAGTAACTTTTAACGGAGTCATCCGCTAATGTGCATTTCAATGCAACAATTTCAGAGCGTAAAAATCATTCGCCTTGACTGGGACTCGAACCCAGATCCCTCAATATCCGGTCGAGTGCTTTAGCCACTTAAGCTACCGAGGCGTCCTCTTAAACTCTGAAATTTTTGGGGCTTTTAAAGGAACTAGATGTTATGACGAAATACCGTACATACAATGTCACATGTATTCGTAGTCGTGCGCGAGGCGCCACTGTCCACGAGGTTAAAGCCAACTTTAAACACGTATGGTGTTTTCCCTTTGACAAATTCCAAAGAAACTGCGGGAGATGCCGCAACAGTAACTTTTAACGGAGTCATCCGCTAATGTGCATTTCAATGCAACAATTTCAGAGCGTAAAAATCATTCGCCTTGACTGGGACTCGAACCCAGATCCCTCAATATCCGGTCGAGTGCTTTAGCCACTTAAGCTACCGAGGCGTCCTCTTAAACTCTGAAATTTTTGGGGCTTTTAAAGGAACTAGATGTTATGACGAAATACCGTACATACAATGTCACATGTATTCGTAGTCGTGCGCGAGGCGCCACTGTCCACGAGGTTAAAGCCAACTTTAAACACGTATGGTGTTTTCCCTTTGACAAATTCCAAAGAAACTGCGGGAGATGCCGCAACAGTAACTTTTAACGGAGTCATCCGCTAATGTGCATTTCAATGCAACAATTTCAGAGCGTAAAAATCATTCGCCTTGACTGGGACTCGAACCCAGATCCCTCAATATCCGGTCGAGTGCTTTAGCCACTTAAGCTACCGAGGCGTCCTCTTAAACTCTGAAATTTTTGGGGCTTTTAAAGGAACTAGATGTTATGACGAAATACCGTACATACAATGTCACATGTATTCGTAGTCGTGCGCGAGGCGCCACTGTCCACGAGGTTAAAGCCAACTTTAAACACGTATGGTGTTTTCCCTTTGACAAATTCCAAAGAAACTGCGGGAGATGCCGCAACAGTAACTTTTAACGGAGTCATCCGCTAATGTGCATTTCAATGCAACAATTTCAGAGCGTAAAAATCATTCGCCTTGACTGGGACTCGAACCCAGATCCCTCAATATCCGGTCGAGTGCTTTAGCCACTTAAGCTACCGAGGCGTCCTCTTAAACTCTGAAATTTTTGGGGCTTTTAAAGGAACTAGATGTTATGACGAAATACCGTACATACAATGTCACATGTATTCGTAGTCGTGCGCGAGGCGCCACTGTCCACGAGGTTACGGAATTTGTCAAAGGGAAAACACCATACGTGTTTAAAGTTGGCTTTAACCTCGTGGACAGTGGCGCCTCGCGCACGACTACGAATGCATGTGACATTGTATGTACGGTATTTCGTCATAACATCTAGTTCCTTTAAAAGCCCCAAAAATTTCAGAGTTTAAGAGGACGCCTCGGTAGCTTAAGTGGCTAAAGCACTCGACCGGATATTGAGGGATCTGGGTTCGAGTCCCAGTCAAGGCGAATGATTTTTACGCTCTGAAATTGTTGCATTGAAATGCACATTAGCGGATGACTCCGTTAAAAGTTACTGTTGCGGCATCTCCCGCAGTTTCTTTGGAATTTGTCAAAGGGAAAACACCATACGTGTTTAAAGTTGGCTTTAACCTCGTGGACAGTGGCGCCTCGCGCACGACTACGAATACATGTGACATTGTATGTACGGTATTTCGTCATAACATCTAGTTCCTTTAAAAGCCCCAAAAATTTCAGAGTTTAAGAGGACGCCTCGGTAGCTTAAGTGGCTAAAGCACTCGACCGGATATTGAGGGATCTGGGTTCGAGTCCCAGTCAAGGCGAATGATTTTTACGCTCTGAAATTGTTGCATTGAAATGCACATTAGCGGATGACTCCGTTAAAAGTTACTGTTGCGGCATCTCCCGCAGTTTCTTTGGAATTTGTCAAAGGGAAAACACCATACGTGTTTAAAGTTGGCTTTAACCTCGTGGACAGTGGCGCCTCGCGCACGACTACGAATACATGTGACATTGTATGTACGGTATTTCGTCATAACATCTAGTTCCTTTAAAAGCCCCAAAAATTTCAGAGTTTAAGAGGACGCCTCGGTAGCTTAAGTGGCTAAAGCACTCGACCGGATATTGAGGGATCTGGGTTCGAGTCCCAGTCAAGGCGAATGATTTTTACGCTCTGAAATTGTTGCATTGAAATGCACATTAGCGGATGACTCCGTTAAAAGTTACTGTTGCGGCATCTCCCGCAGTTTCTTTGGAATTTGTCAAAGGGAAAACACCATACGTGTTTAAAGTTGGCTTTAACCTCGTGGACAGTGGCGCCTCGCGCACGACTACGAATACATGTGACATTGTATGTACGGTATTTCGTCATAACATCTAGTTCCTTTAAAAGCCCCAAAAATTTCAGAGTTTAAGAGGACGCCTCGGTAGCTTAAGTGGCTAAAGCACTCGACCGGATATTGAGGGATCTGGGTTCGAGTCCCAGTCAAGGCGAATGATTTTTACGCTCTGAAATTGTTGCATTGAAATGCACATTAGCGGATGACTCCGTTAAAAGTTACTGTTGCGGCATCTCCCGCAGTTTCTTTGGAATTTGTCAAAGGGAAAACACCATACGTGTTTAAAGTTGGCTTTAACCTCGTGGACAGTGGCGCCTCGCGCACGACTACGAATACATGTGACATTGTATGTACGGTATTTCGTCATAACATCTAGTTCCTTTAAAAGCCCCAAAAATTTCAGAGTTTAAGAGGACGCCTCGGTAGCTTAAGTGGCTAAAGCACTCGACCGGATATTGAGGGATCTGGGTTCGAGTCCCAGTCAAGGCGAATGATTTTTACGCTCTGAAATTGTTGCAGTAAATAAATGGTCACGTAAGAAAATTAAAACGAAATTCATTTTTCGTGAGAGCAAATTCAGGTTGGCTATGGACCTTAAGACAACAATGGTTTTCCAGGGCATCTACAATAAAAACACAAACGCACCAAACGATCCTCCACACCCACCCGGGGAACACATGGGCGATATAACACTGATCAAGCAGGGAATAGTTTACCAGCTTCGTAGTGTTAAAGCAAACAAAGCACCTGGTCCGGAAGAAATATCTATTAGAATATTAAAGGAATTAGCTGAAGACATTGCCCCGTTTTTACATATTGTTTTTCTAAAATCGATGGAAGAAGGCTCAGGGCCTCGCGACTGGAAGCTAGTCCATATAACTCCCATCTATAAATGCGGCGATAGGGATAAACCACCCAATAACTGACCAGGTTGCTGCATTATCGGGTTTCACCGCGTTGTTGATTGATGCTGACAACAGTTTCGCCGAAGTTGGATTCGGCTTCTTCAGGTCGAAATTGAGGGACTCGGTTTTTTTCAGTTTCAGTTTTAAAAAGTCTTTATTTCTGTAAAGCAGTTTTAAACGAGTTTATATAAAATATACATTGAAACATAATTAAAACAATAAAGACGGAATAAAGGACGGAAATAAAGACCTTTTAAAACTGAAACTAAAAAAACCGAGTCCCTCATCTTCGACCTGAATACGCCGAATGCAACTTCGGCGAAACTGTTGTCAGCATCAAACAACTACGCGGTTATTCCCGATAATGCAGAATCCTTCAAACCACCGCCGCGATAACCTTTGCAGCCATATACAATTGCCGACCCATTTCGTTTCCATCGATCTCTTTTAAAATATTGGAACCCATTATTGTCACTAACTTTATGATTCTTCTTGATAGTGGGAAACCACAACCCACAACCAGTACGGATTTAGGAATAGCAGGTCTTGCGAAGGACAATTAAGTCTTTCCATTTGCGAGAGACGTGAAGGCCTTCCACCGTCAAAGTAGTCTATCTGATCGAGTCGGCCCGTCACGAGCGCCTACGAAAACCAAAGATTTTGGCCCAGTACGTGAACCCTATACAAATGGAGAAGGCAGCGCACTTTTTACGGATTAGAATTTACAGAAATAATACTAGGTTGATGTTGACAGTGGGTACCCTTATACTGGAGCATGGAGAAGAGTGTGCGTGGAATACAACTTCGCCAAACATTGAGTAACATGGCGAATGAATGAACTTACAGTCACTCCCGTCCTTGTATTCTTGGAATGAATGGTTGTATCCCTGCATTCCCGGAAAAATCAAGCCAATACAATTCCTCCTTTTTTGGGCTGTGCTTTCGGCTACATTCCTTCTTCTGGGTGAAAGGGACTTTCTTAGCTTGACACTTCTCCAAGAATATAATTTCGCTCGCATCACTCAGGCCACTGAAATAGGTAAAAAAACAAGGGCAAAGAACGTCTAAACAAAATATTTAGGGTCTTTTATGGACTTTTAAGTCCAATGAAAGAGATAACGTTTTGATGTAAACAACTCAGCTTTGTGCTCTAAGTAATTGGCGTCATTAATTTATTCCCTCCACATAGAACACGTATTACTCAAAGTCCTTCTCGCATTAAAAACATGGGGCACACCAGGGACGCTAAAACGCGCCACATTTAGACGCACAAGAACAAACGAAAAAACAATAAGGAATTAATGTGTTCGCAGTCACCTCAAGGCGGTTAGTTGCATGTCCCGTGGAAAAGATTTCAGGCTGGCAGGGAAAGGGAAATGAAGCCTTTGACGAAATTATACTGCGCCCAGTTTTCCTTAAAATCTCGTCAGTAAAATGCCGATATTCAGCTGTTAAATTCTCGAGCTATGTGCTGAGAGGGAAAGAATTTCGTCCTGCTTTAATCAATGTTTAGTTTCCGCTTAGTCACTTCCAGGTATAGCAGCTGGAAGAGTCCGGAGGGTCCTTCCTTTGTTTTTCGAAGGAACGTCTGTCAAGCAGTGCTTTGTTATAAATTGCGCCTTCTCCACGGACTAACCGTTCCTACATTTTTAAAATATAACTGTGGTCGGTGCGGATTCGAACTGTAGGTGGGCAGTGATTGAAAGTTGACATGGGATGCAGTCACATTGTTACTTGGCAACGATTGGTTTAATCTTGGGAAAGAGTGATGTTTTCGATTTCACTGCCAATAGTATTCCTGGAGTTCCTGGGCTCGGATAGTGGCCCTTCGCCCGAGTTCACAAGACACCCATGCCCTTAGCACCTTTCTAATATTCCCTGCGGGTGTTTATAAAGTGCTCATAGGTCTATCAGACTTTGGTCAATCAAAGCGTTTCATAACATCCACAGAACGACGATTCGCGCCGCCAGAGTGACTTCCGAATTTCCTGTGATTTTATGTGTTTAACAGAGGAGTATCGTCTCAGTGAGCGTTCGCAAACTGTGTCAAATATTAAGTAGCCGAGACATATTTAAGAGGAAAGAGTTATGCTTCTTACCAGGAGTGAGGACAGTAAGAATTCTTGCCGGGAGAAGCGAATGATGGACCAAGGGCCAAGATCCGATCCGCTATTTCTCACGTACGTGTCCCTGTGCAATGACGCGACTTCGCCGTGTCGTAATCAGCATCCTGAGATTGCTTGTGAAGTCTTCATCTGTATCCTCTGGCGCCATCTAGCTGTATTAGATCATACTATGGCGGTTAGTTGAAATACTAAACTAAATTATAAAACTGAATTTTAAAAATCATAATTAATAAAGAGAAAATTGTTTTAAAATTACATTACCAAAATTTTAATGGAAATTTGTGATTCAGATTTAATTTACTTTTTAACGTTCAACTTAATGGCACATTTTCAAATTTGAAAAAATGACGTCATCCAACGGTTTTGGCCACCTGCAATTTCTTCGATTAACAAATCCGTTCAGACGATCACGTGTCGTCGTGCGGAATGGAGGTGAGTGATTACTTGTCTTATATTCGCGCCTTTTGTGGTTAATGGTGGTAGCCTTATGTTCTGGGCTGCACTTGTGAAAAAGAGTGTAATTCTATCAGTTCGAGGTAATTCTATAACTATTATTGCGAAAGCGACGGATATGTCAATTCCCTCGCAATACGGAACACACAAGTGTCGACTGATTTTTCGCGCGATTGCTAGTACATGATCTGTTTCATGTTTGCTAGGGAAAAGTTAAATTACATCATAATTTAAAATGAAATGGGAAATAGTGAATTTAGATTGGTTTCGAAATATAATTAATGCCGAGAAGACGGAGAGATTGCGGCACGCGACGCTATAAGGCCTTGAAACTTATCTTCGCTAAGATTGTTGATTTATTCTTTTTATGCCAGGGAACCAATTCTCAATCTATTTTCCACTCCAAAGTCCCCTAAACTAAATATTTATACAGTCTGACCACTGCATTTACGTTTTTTTCGCCCGAGATTTTTGAATGCTGGTACTTTTTTTAAGGGTTGTACCCATCAAATATCAACGTATTTTGCTTCCATACTTATTTAAAGGATAATCTAAAATATTAATTAAACTTTAAAGAACCGGAGTCCAACGCGTGTTAACATTTTTCGAAAGAAAGCGGTGACGATTAAAATTGCTTGAGCGTACGCGTTCCAAGTAAAAGGTCAAGGTCACTGGGTTCTAAGTCCTCCAGTGCATTTCGCCCTATTTTACTATGAGTCTCTCTGTGGATCAGACCTGAGTTGAAAACTCTTTCTTTGAGGAAAATTGCTCGATTAGTGACGATGAATTCCGTGTTTCGAACACTCATAGCTTCTTTACACGACTGCTGTCGGGTAAACAATTCATTACGCATTTTCACCCTCCGATGCTCAATGACTGGCAAGTATTTTGATTAAAAACGGAGCTGAATAAATGTTTTTATTGCAGCAAATAAACTGCGTTTAACGTTTAATGTCCTTATTATGAGTGGTATGGCATTCTTTTGAAGGCGAATTATATAATGAATATGTAAAGTTTTTTCAGGCACATTCTAAAGTGCTTGGACTTTTATGTAACCTATTTTTGAATTTCATTTCAGTGATGCGATCGGCGTGTGAGCGTGTGGATAAGGATTTCTTTAAAAGGGAAGAATGACGCAATGTTATGAGAGAGAGAGAGAGAGGAGATGTCTTGAAGTGTAGGAATGGAATTAGAATTCCTAGGGAATGGAACTTAAAAAATTTCGGCAAAAAGGAATAATTGTAAGTTGAGACATTTTTGCACTATGTTAAAAGATTTTTTGTAAACTTGTTTTCTATGCATATACTGGTCAGTCTTAAAGACGTCCACGTCGGATTGAGCTCTTTCATGGAAGGACAGAATTGAGCGTCTCTTCGTTACATGCATATTTCTCATCAAAATGTTTCTTCCTTAAAATTATTCTTTGAAAAGATAGTCTTACAATTTTTTACGCGGGAGAATCATTGCTGCTAAAAATGTAATCAGTGTCGTAATTACGTGCGACAACGTGCGGAGGGGCAAGTGATATTCTACAAACTTAACTTTATTTATCGAGCTATTAAGATTACTACAGACCAGTGTCTCTTCAGAAAAACGTTTGCGGGTATAAATTACTATTATTCATCAAGATATACCGCCTCGTTCCATTTGCATTATAAGTTCTCAAAGGCGTCGAGTTTAAGGATATGTGTGCTCCTATTTAGCGATAAATTTTGAAGAGTAATAGGATGGGAAGTTTCGAAAATGTGTATATCACCGTCCGATGGCTCAAAACGACCGGTTTAATGTTCAGACAAGTGTTCCTTGACCCTACTTGAGTGCTATATTTCAGTTGACACCATCTAGGGCCACCCTTACCACGCCACCATTCTCTAATTGGTAAATCTCAGTCCTGAATATTTAAGCTATGATATTCTTCCGTAGGTTGTGGAGGAGTTTACTACGGAAAACTTCGCAAAACGCTTTTATTAAAAGTATGAAAATCACGGGCGCTGGTGTATTATTTTTTCCGAAATAAAAAGTCTATGAATTTAAGGAGTAATATTACCTCAAGGTATATAGTCGCAGGGGTCAATGCTGTTCAAGCATATACCATTTCGGAAAACTTTCTGAGTTTTCATTCATTCACGGCACCCGGCAAGCCTCCGCTAGGGTAAGTGACAGAGAGTGATTACACGCCAGACTTCTTTTGACACAAAAACTGCTGTGCACTTTTTCTGTGTAATGCTTTGTGAACCTACTTTTCCACTGTTGTACCTATGATTAAATGCTACATTCTCAACGTTATTGCTAAAGAAACATCGCTCTGTTGTTTGCATAAAATTTATTCGTAATCTGTAATTTAACCAGAATACAGCGAGTTATTCCATACACGGCTCCTCTAATAATTTTGATACGCTTCTAAGTTTGTTTCAACAGCTCATCTTTTGAGCAGGAATAAGATCGGTTTTTTGGTTTAAAATCAATGTTTAAAGTCTCGAGCCATGAGATTCGCTGGTCAACACACCCAGGACCAGAGTGTTAAATATTCTTTTAGATGAAAAGACTATCTCAGCCTCCGTCAAGATTTGTGCCATTAACTCAAATTACCACCTACATCGGCTTTCTAATATTAACATTATCCTGAAGGGACTTTACGTATTGTTTATACTTAATTGCATTAGTCGTGACATTGTTTCTGATAATGGACACCTCAAAACTAAATATATTTACGCATAATTTTACACTTTCACATCAATAATTTTATTTTCGCACTCAGATTGCGGCACATAATAAAAACCCTACTAAGACTTCTTAATTATTACCTACAAGGAAGAGTAATAGTTAGTAAAGCATCCGTTATCTATCTAGTATGTCACTTGCCATTGTGTATTATGATTTATAGCGACAGATGGGCAGACACAACGCACCTGATCGTATCGTATTCTTTTCGATCGCTAAAATCTTATTTAACAACTTTAGGTGACATTTAAAGTGAATATTTTGTGATTAATCACAAATCAGAAATTCAACGGCCTCCATCATATTTTTTGGTGAAATTTTGAAGAGCATCAGTTTGTTTTTTCACATAAGGCACTATTTTATCATTTGCAACGCTCGTGGGACTCTGACATGAATACAACAGTTATGTAAGACATCTGCACACGAATCAACAGTTGACACAATATTAGAATAATGCAGGCAGTAAAATTGACATCAGTGTTTTTAAGAAAAATAACTAAAGATCAAGAAATGTTGTGCACACTGTCCATTCTGTTTACTTAAATGGCACAAACTTTGAGGAATAGAATAGTTAGCGTGGTAATATAAATGAAAAATAATTTCTGGTGGTTCATTTTCTGTGAAACTACGACTGAATTGATATTTCCCTCCTGATGAACACTTAAGAAGTAGTGCGCCCCCGCATTTCGTTCTCCTAAACACAATTTTCCAGTGTTCTCACCTAAAATCCATTAAACTGAGGCGACGAGCATTGATTTAGACATACAGCATGATTTGATTTTAATTTCGTAAACTTTTAGCTATTTTACTAAAAGGCACCTAGTACATCTTTACTTTGCTTTCTTTCTTTGCTTTCCTTAGTTATTCTGAAGAGTATTAATGCAATGATTTTACTTTCCTCTCAATGACATAATATTTGTTAGAGTGTATGGTTTAGAAAGCCATTATCACTCAAGTGTTATTTTCTCAGTCAGTTAAAATAATCAGACCTTACCAGAATGGAAACTCAATGCTTCGGAAAAATATAAATATCTCTTAAGGTATTAAGTTTGAGTTTATTTTGATTTGGTATTACGTGGCTTTGGTGCAAAGATTCTAATAGGGCATAATTTGATTCTGGAACTCAAGGTCACAAACATGGTCCATGAGGGATTCAAATATGTTAATCATATTCCTATGATGTTATGTACATTTTTCTTGCGTGTGTGTGTGGCTCTGAGGGGATGAATCTTGTTCTTCGATCCGTTTGGTTTGGGTTCGTCCTGCTGTCGTTGCAATGAACTTGTAACGTCCGAGCGAGTTTCGATCGTTAGTATATCTCATATCCTTTTTTTTTATTGCATGCTCTTATCCGCTCTATTACAGTCCGCTAGACATGGACCAACCAGAATGTCGAATGAAGATTGGAGGAACAAAGTACACACAATAATAGGGAATGGACCACGGCAAAGAAAATAAGCGGGGATAGGTTTAAATTTGGACAATTATGGTCGATGCTCATCACTCAGCAACAGGACGTCGAATGCAGGAAGATGAAATAAGGGATTCACTTCCATCGCCCTTCAGCATGTGAGTTTTTAGACAGTGTTTTTCCATCCCTTATTACGGCTTCAATACTAAATGCAGGTTATTACGGGTTAAATTTTAGCAGTAAATTATTAAATAATATCATTACGAAAGCTTTTTTAACTATTTTATTTATATATTTGTTGTTATACTAGAAAAAAAATCGTGGAATATGCATATAATTTACTACGCTAAGTTTAATTTTCAGAGCTCACACGCGTAGTAACTTCGTTCAACGTATTTTTATGAAATATGTTTTTCCATCTGATACAAATGAACATTTACTTATTTGTCAATTCTGAATTCCTCTTGATTTAAAAGGAATGAAGACTTAATAATTTCAATTTTTAAAAATTTTATTTTATCAAAAAATCAGAATCACAGAAAGAGACCAACTGGGAAAATTTTTCCCTCCCTTCTTAGTCTTAATGTATAAATGTTTCTTTGGCCAAACCGCTATAATTGAAATCCAGCAATCAGGGCCACAAACATAGCATCCGTTCATCGCCTCATATCGGAACGGTCAATTTTTGTCATTTTTGTAGTTTTTTATGCCAAATCATCAGAATAAAGGAAGGACACTATTTCAGTTTCTCCAGGTCCCTTTGCGTGCAACTATCAGAAAACCTTTTCTATATTTCATCGTCTATAATATAGAAACTCAAAATTTTGAACTATTTCCGAGATAATATTTGGAACAGGATATCATTTTTAAGCGTAAATACGTCAAATTATGTCATAAAGACTATGCAGATTCCTATGAAATTAAGAATGGATTTGCGCAAACTGGCAAATGTCAAATATAGGTAGAAATAGATAACAATATTAGTCCTGGTTCAAGATGGGTCATGTGAAATACTCATTTGAGACCTCTCACGCGCAAAAAAAAATTATTTGGCAGTATGACCCTGTAGTGACTGTTGGTATGAGGTCATTTTAGGCGGGGCGCACCAAGTACACGCACAGCCCTCCATGGATGCGGTGAAGAGGAGATTAAAAGATTTTGTACTCACCTGTGCAACTTGTTAATTAAATATTGTATATTTTTCAAATGTAAGAGAATGTATGTAATATGGATATGACCACTGTCACACTGCCATTCACTCAGGCACTCGCATTTTAAGACACTTGCTATCACCTTATGTCAAATACTCGTAGGATACACATTGTGTGCTTGGATGAGTGAATTTAGGAGTGTGTTTAGTAACTAACTAACGGATAGATTATTTATAGGGGTTTGGTAGAACCAGTAGCCTTAATATTTGCACCGGTAAAAATTAACCTTTGTGACGTTATAAGCTACTAACAAAAAGTTGAGAATTTAAAAAATATTAATGTGATGTCGTTTCTATTTTTTATCTTGAAGAAATATGCTTCTTCGAATAGAAGTAAAATATGCGGAGGAAAAAAAAAGTTAAATTGGAAAAAAAATCATGACTTTTGAAATTGTGTTACTGTCGCCATTACTAACATTCACATACTTAGAAAATTCAGTTCAATAATAACATTGCTGAATTTGTAAATAGAATGGCAGTAATGGAGTGAATTTTACATATTGGCTGCCCGCCATTGCTAAAAGAAGAATAAAATTAAATTTTTGTTCAATCCAATTCGAAATTTTTAGTGAAGTAAAATTACTACTCTCAGAAATGCACCATTCTGCATTATAGCCATATGTCCCAGAAAATACATATTTCCTGGGATAGAAACGATACCATATGGAATAGAGCAAACAAATGAGGATGTATAATTTTAATACGGCGGGTAAAGATACCTTCCGGTCGCTCTTGAATATTTTACGTTGATGTTACCCGAAAGGGGTTTAATTATTGAAGTCACCAGAGAATTCAGTTACCATAGGATGGTAAATGCTAAATTTACAATACATCGGGTCAGAAATAAGAAACCTAAAAGAAAAATTTACTTCTTTAAAGGAACGGGGCTATAAGGACCAAAACTGCGAGCTACAGAATCAATTTGCAGGGTTTAAGAAAAATAGCCTTCACGTAAATATTGAGGATGCGTGGAATCACTTTCTCGAGATGGCGCGATCAGCAGTAAACCTCACTATCACTAAGTCTCATGATTAAAATATATCCAGTGCTAATTAAAAGGAATTTCGGAAAGCTGTAAGTGCATTCAAAAGGAAAAGTTAAGCGAAAAATTTGAAAAAGAATCCGAAAGGACTTCGGTCGTTCGTCAGAGGGAATAAGTAAATGGCTAATCCGCTCAAAAATGCTAAATGTGAAAGAGTAACCAGCATTTTGGGGAAAGTCAACTTATAAAATTCATTCTTTCAAAGCCTCTTCACCAATAATTAGCAGAAAACCTCCGAAAGCTTACCAAATCGTGCCGGACAACCGATGCCCAAAATTGAAATCTCACATAATGTCATGGAACGTTTGCTGAAAAATATCAACCCTAATAAATCCGGGCCCGATCTAAAACCAGATACATTGCTTTACCGGGATATCCGTAATGCTTACGACAGAGCAGCTTTATCAGATGACGTTAATGTTATACAAGGCTGTTGCGACACTTGACAATCAGAATAAAACATAAATAAAAATAAGTTAGTATAGAGTACCTGTCAAATGTGATTCAAAGGTCAAAAAGGAATGTAATGTTTCGATTTATAACAAATGAGCTAGATATGTAAAACGTTGCTATGATAAACTTAGAGGGAATCTAGAATATTAGAGGAGCTAGGCTGGGAATAACTCAACGGAGCGAAGGTTAAATTACAGATTAAATCTCTTGCAGAAATTGAAAGGGAGTGTCTTTGGCAGTGATTTTGAAAACGAATCATTTCCCTCATAGTTCTACTGTGTGCGAGATTTTATCAGTAAAATCAGAGAGATTGAGCTTAGAACAGGTCAATTTAAGATGCCATTTTTTCCACAAACGATAGGGGATTTTCATAACAAGAATTATTCTCGTGTCTGTTCACCCCCTGCCAGACACCCTAGTGGTATTTTTCAGGGTAATAAAATATCTATTCATGTATATGTTCAAACCGTAGTACCCATTTATCCATAATTTACAGTGCAACTTGATATGTCAGTGAAAAGAAAATAATATTTCCCGGTACGAATTTCTCATGCCGTGCATAATAGTGTTCCAAAGGACGACATTTATCAATTATGGCTGAAGCCGTTAAAAATTACTCAAATTAAGTTTTTCTTTAGCATAAAACGGAAAATGATGTTTACATTAAAGTATAACTCAGGTTAACAAACTTTTATTTAATTTACCGCGAAGTGAAAAGTAATATTAGAATGTTCGCGGAAGACACGGTGATTTATCGGGAGATATCTGGGGATGAGGATTATTTAGTTCTATCACAGAATCTAGATTGCATTACTAAATAATGTTGAAAATGGGGATTGTCAGTAAATCTTAAAAAATATTCGATGGTAATTGTCTTTAAAAAATCAACGGGGTTTGTTTTCAAAATAGATTGGGTTGGCCTAGAAGTGAAATACCTAGGTGTCACAATCACTAAAGACAACTTGGAGGACTCCCATACGTAAAGTCTGCGGGCAAGCATAATCAAAATTGGGATTTATTAGACGTATTGTTGGCAGAAGTGAGTCCAAGGTCAAGGAACGTTGTTACCACGCTTCTTTAAAGCCTTATTTAGAATATGTATGCATCGTATGGGATCCGAGTGAAAAAGGCCTCATTCGGGAAATTGAGAAAGTTCAACACCGGGAAGCCCGTTTCGTTAAAAACTCCTACGTTCAAACGAAAAGCGTAATTGCAATGCTTATGGAGTTGAGGGGTGGGAATCATTAGTGGGAAGGCGATTCAATGCTAGGTTGAACTTACGAAATAAATTCAGATCCGCAAGTTTCAGTGAAGTAATTTGCTGCGAGGTTGTGCATGTACAAACTTGAGTTGAATTTATTCATTGAATATTGAATTAATTATTGAAAACGCGTAACCATTTAATAGCTAGTCAGTGTACCCCCATTCTAAAAGTGTATGATAAAAATTAGAAATACGTAGATTTAAGTTCTATAAGAAAGAAGACCGCAAAATATGATAATATTATATGACGTTTCCATTCGGAGCAACGTTGGTCTCAATCGCTTAAATGTATCATTAGAGCAACTTTCTCCCTGCAATTTGTGTGAACGGGAGAAAATATCCTATTGTCAATTTTAAGAATAATTATTTTTTCTTTCTTAAATATTTGCACACCTTAATTGCCACAGCTAAATCTGATAATGACTAGCAGCTGACAAAGCCCTTCTCCCTCTTTTACATCTTCCTCTCGCATGCTCTGTGATGCATCTAATTCCCGTGTAAAAAGGCGCCAGTCTGATTCGACACGATAGTCTAAATTAGGTGTCATATCTAGAGAATGCGGTCGGCCCCCTTTCGCTGGGTGGGGCCCTTCCTCCTCCCCTCGGCACTTTTGGTGTGGGTCGGCGGCGTGTGCTGACCGAGCGGCTAGACCTCGACCAATTCTGCCGAACGATTTGTTGGACTCTTGAAAAATACGTTTAAAATTAGGATTATGTACAAATCGATGGCAGCAGCCCTCAGAATGGAGCGGATAAATGCAGCGGACTTCACGTGGAATTCACGTGGAATTAGGTAAACTCGGTTTTCAGAGCGCTGTCTCAATTTAACCTATGCGAAGCTGTACTTGAATCCAATTGGGCCCTTTGGGAAATTCGTAGCCTGAACTGTAGGTGCGATGGGAGGGTTATGAGGGGAGACGAGCAAGCGAGGGACGAGAGGAAGCGAAAAAGCAGACCCCGTCGCTAACCATAAGGAGTCGAGCGAAGAAACGCATGCGGGAACCCCAAACCCCTCCCCGTTCCAGCTAGTATCTCCAGCCAGACCAAGACTGGAGGGAGAAAGGGAAGAGGCGAGGAAACTACTTCCATCTGCTCACCCCTTCTTAAGCTCTTACCAATCTTATCCAATTATTCGCACCACCGAGAATATCTAGGTGCCACACACTACCCCCTCACCACGGTTGATGCGCCTATTCTAATTTATATGCTCGACTTTTACATCATGTTCATCTCAATTTATTCTTATCATGGGTATTTTTAGAGTTTAAGGTTGGTTTTGGCTGGATAAAGTCTGAACAGCAATGCACATCTTGGCATCTCTTAACAAAAAACATCGAGACATCCGACGCAAATATAAAACCCATCATTACTTCTTTTCTTTGTCTCCTCCCATTTGCAGCAGTGAATGCAGCTAAGGTTATTCTTTGAAATCTGTTTTGCGATGGGAATTTATGCCATGGTCGGTAGAATATTTGATTTTATTTACGTGCGTAGATGATAATACCGGCGTATAGATAGGGCATAATATTTGGTTTTTCAATGCAAAAACCAGTACTGGTACGTAAATGTTAAGTATAGTAGCGCATAATAAATGCACTAGCAGGTGAACAAGAATGTAACTCCGTCAACATGTGAAGAGATCAGCACATGTTTATATCAGAGAAATAATTTGATACGAAGCCATATTTTAGATTCAAGTTATTGATTTAATATATTTTTAAATCACATAAAAGTAGATCTAGCGAAGCATAGTACCCTATAACGCGCATGTATTTGAGTGTGATATGTCATGTGTGCTAATGAGCCACGGAATAATACTTCCTCTGAGTCCGATCAGAAAACTGCATTGTACTCTTTATTTAATTTCTCGATTTGATTGTCCCGGCCAGGAGTGAGCAGTACCTCTGATGAGGGGCAGGGGTTAATACATGGAAGCCAGTAACAAAGTGTATTCAGATCTCACAAAATATTTTCTTAATACATATTTGAAATTTAATATTTTTCGCCTATGTTGAATTTTATGCAGCATCAAAATGCCTGTGTCGTCTTTGATAAATGATGCAATGTTAAATGAATTTACGTAATAACACTAGGGTGTTAAAAATTTGATTGTAAATGTTTTGAAGTAAATGAGTATTAGCAGTATTTCCTCATTGATTTTCTGCTGTCGTTTTGATGTACATACTATATTTCTATATTTAGACTGAATCAAAGAATTCGGAGTAAGGAGGCCCAAACAAATCTTGGAGTGGAGGTCGTCGTGCCCAGATTAAGACGAAATGTGATTAGATTTAAAAATTTTTAATGTTGCTTTCACTTTTTAAAAGCATACTACCGTTATGAATAGCTTAATTTTTTAGTAATTAGAGATGTGATTATATTTAAACATTTTTAATGAGGCTTTCACTTTTTAAAAGCATACTGCCGAGATGAATATCTTAATTTTTTAGTTATTGTTGCATCGCTGTGTGTTCTTTGAAAAGGGAAAAAGTTGGATGAGACATTTCATCCATTGTTTCTCATTCCCCGCTGATTGCATTGCATTCATTTTCTTGCGTGACTGACTGTATGCATGGCGGGGGAAGGGTGCCTCCGCAGAGATTGTTGGAGGGGGCGAGAACTTTCTTGAGGTCAAGTCCTTCCGCAGGAGGAGGCAGGGGCGAGAACACGTACTTCCTTCTCTAAGGCCATTGGAGAAATTGGAGAAAGCTTGGAGAAACAAGCCTGATTACGCGGTTGAGCATTCGAATAAGTTATTGGAGTTATTATTTAAATACAGGGCATCTCGCTATTCGTATGTCCGGATTACGAGTGAATTTTAACAGTTTTCAACTCGTTTTTATTTTCTAATGAACTTATTTCTACTTTGTCCCGTTGTTCAAGAGATGCATTTTCGATAAAATCCATAAAGTGATGATTGACACATCTTTTAAATCAATCCAAATTGACTTCTTATTGTCTATTTTTTTAAAGGAATTCGAAATAAAAAGTTTTGTACGTGGATTTGCACATGATTTCTCCAATTGATTAAATCGTTTGAAATTATCTAAAAATTCATTCAGTGCAAATTACGGCATGGGTTACGGTTCAAAATTGCATATTTGGCAGTGTTGCTTTTAAGACTAATTTCTCTAAGTTAATCATCTGTCTGATGAAAATACCTTTCAATAATTTAAAAATGTCTCCCAATTGACGAAGCAATGCTGAGGATATGTTGAGAGACCTAGGTGCCTCATCGGTGAGAATGAATCAATGTCCACGACTCACGCGACGGCGACAACCCCTTGGTTTTGCTGGATCGGTGGAGTGTCGAGTGGAATCTTCAATGACTAAGCGTGTTCTAGTCAGCTTTATATTCTTTCACTGCCATAGGACAAACCCACTTTAATCAGTTAGGAGGCGGGTCTTCGTCCTTCTGCTTGTTTAATATTTAATACAATTTAATGCAATAGCCCAAAATATTTATGGCCCTTTTGGCAATCATTTCATATTGTACAGTGGTAAATCAGTTACAACGGTTCCCTAGTCCAATATCATAATCTGACCAGATCTTCAATGATGGGAAAGGCTTTCCATTATGCGAATGGTTAAGGTTCTGATTGTCTCATATAAATTAAAATCTAATTTTCTTCACACGATTACAGGAATCTTCATGGAACATTAAACTGTTGGCATCTGATTCATCCATAAGCATGAACATATTTGGACATTTTGGACATATTTTAAGTGAATCAACTGTTAGTTGGCACTGCACCTGTTTCATTCTTGTTGTTTAAAAGAGTGTCTGTCGTACGTCTTCATTGATTTAAATGTGTAATGTGCTACGAGAATATGAATGTCTTCCCCTGCGTCCTGAGGGAAAATAGGTAGAAAGAAAAACGAAGAATTTCCGACTTTTTTTAGACTTGGGTGACGTATTTGTAATGTCCGATCGCATGGTTCACTTAAGGCGATGAACAATTTGTAATGTGCTTTGTTTAATTTCTATGATCTACGGGAAGTTGTTTTGGTTACGAATATTCATCCCCAATTTAAATTTAGAGGATTATTATGTCCTTCCCCTGTTTCTGTTTGACGCCAGCATGCTTCTTCGTTGTTTTCTCTTGTTGGTGTTGGTGGTGTTTGGTGTTGTCGACCGGCTGGGCACCACCGGTTTTGTGTGGACATATCAAATAATTGCACTCTTCACGGCAAAAAATCTCATTCAGGATTTAACGGCATACACGGCGGAGGTCCTTGAAGTGGGTGGGTGGTATAGGCCTCAAGGAATCCCCAGGGTCCTGCGGGCCCCTTTAGCCAAGAAATTACCAAGAAATAATGCTTTTGCCCCTTAGGTGAAGGAGGAAACATTTTACTCTGAATTTTGGTTTTCTAATTTTATTTGATATATTATTTAATGAAAATATATTTACAATATGCTGTTTACTTAATTGATTTTTTTAAATTTGATATCTCCCCCCCTTCGTCTTTCCTTTATTTATTATTATTATTAGGTAATCTACCGGTTAAGGTAGGTTTTTGGATGGACATGATTACTAATTAAATAATTTGTTACCCCTAGCAAAACACAACATCCTACTCTACATCAGGTCCCTCTTCAGCTTTAAGTTCCTTCTTCCTCCCTTTATCCCGTCCGGCATCCCTTTCCTGTTCCTTCCCTTTCCTCATCTGCCTAACATTCTTCCCTCTATTACAGTCTTCAACATCCCACTGCTGGTCAATACGCCCTTCATCCATTTTTCCTGCATCCGTAGGATTTCTCCCAGCAAACCCCTTTCTTCGCCCACCATACCAAGTACTTCCTCATTTGTTTTCTTCTCTGTCCATTTCACCTTCTTCATTCTTCTCCACACCCACATTTCAAAAGCTTCTAATCTACGTCAATCCTCCTGCTTCAATGACCACTTTTCGCAACGTACATAGCTATGCTCCATATCAACGTTTTTACGAATCTTTTCTTAATATCCTTACTCAACGTCAATGTCATCAACTCCCTCCTCCTTGTGAAAGCCTCTTTGCCTAGCGCAATTCTTCTCCTTACGTCCCTACTATTTTGGCTGTGTTGGTCCAAAACACTACTGAGATACGTAAACTATTCTTCCTGCTCTAGTTTTTGCCCTCCTGTTTTAATGTTTAGCTTAGCCTTTTCCTTTCTAAAAAATCGCATACCCTTTGTTTTATTAATATTGATTCTCATCCCATACCTGTCACACTGAATTTCCAATTCACTCAGCAATGCTTGCAACCCCTTGGCTGACTGACACACTAAAGCTTGGTCATCAGCGAGCCCTACTGATTTTACGAATTCCCAGCCCACTTTCATTCCTACCTCCAGTTCTTTCCATGCCTCTTTGATCATTTCCTCTTCATGCAGGTTGAACAACAACAGTGATAATGAGCAACCCTGCCTTACACCCCTTTCTAACACTGCCCATCCGTACTCCCCGTTCCCCACCCGCACCTGAGCAGTCTGTGGCATGTACAGGTTGCGGATTAGCCTCCTTTCCCTCCAATCTATTCCTATTTTCTGCAATATATACTCATTAGTTTTCCCAATTCACTCTATGTAACACATTTTGGAAATCTACAAAACATGCAAATATGTCCTGATTGTATTTTATATTCCTCTCGATTAATAATCTCATTACTGCAATGGCATCACGCGTACCTCTCCCCTTCCTAGACCCAAACTGATCATCCCCTAAGTAATCATTTGCACTACTCTCAATCCTTTTGTTTATGATACTGAGAACAACTTTAGCTGCGTGGGATGTCAAACTTATTTTCTTGTAATCCTCACATGATGTAGCCTTTACCTTTTTTGGAATAGGAACTAAAACTGATCTCACATAGTCTTTCGACCGTATTCCTTCCTCATAAATACTACGATTCAGCCCATATACACTCTATCTCCCACATTTTTCTAAACTTTCTTTTATATACCTCCGCGTAATTCATTTTTATTGATACATCTTTGAACTATATTGCCTTGTGCCTAGAAATGGCTAAATCTTGTGTAATATTTGATCAATGTTAGAACACTATTTAATACATACTTTAAATTTTAATGCTAAAATACGCTATTTTCTTATGTCCCCATAAAAATGAATATAAATAGAATTAATAGTGTTTAGACTTATTTAACATTTAAACTAAATCTGTTATCTTTATGCCTCGTTGCCCTTATGGAATTAGGAAATATATTTGAGACAAAATATGCAAGCTACTATTACATTTCAAGTATAATAAAGGAGCCTCGATGTATATTAATGAGCAAGTCTGGACATGGTTACTCCGCTGCCAATTCAAATAGTGACATCTTCCGAAATACCACCTGTCTACCTACGAGAGCATTCTAACGTAATAAATGTATATTACATTCCGTCCTCTCTCTCTCAGTACCTCTTAGCTTACAACTGGCAGCTTCTTATGATGATGCTACCCTTGTACGCATTTGTCCATATCATGGCGCAAAAAGTAATCATGTAACCCTTTGAAATGTTATACAATAATCCACTAAATTCTTACGGATTAAACATTTGCGATGAACTATCCACAGTCATAGCCAGCGGTTAATGAACGAAGGATTAATGGTGAAAATTGAGTAGGTGTGCGTGGCCCTGTTTAAATATTAAAAAACATTATTATACACTGCATATTTAGAGTTATGAAGTTCTCTCTCATAACTCAAATGATTTAATTTCGGAGCAGAATTACAGTTTTTCCCTCCTAATTTTGTGTACTAACAGCATTATATATAGCGAAAAAATTTAAAAATGTAAAAAAATAATTCCCCTGGACCTGATACTAAGATTAGAACCCTGATCTTTTGATGCCTGGCCGATTGATTTATCCAGTTAAGCTACAGGGGCAAATGTTTTTTGACTTTGAAATTTTAGCATCGTAATACACCTAAGCGGATGAGTCAGTTAAAAGTTATTCTCTAATCATCTCTCGCAGTTTTAATAAACGCAGGGATGCTTAGTTTACGTTCATCCAATTCTATCGAAAACGCTGGAGTAATAATTATTGACAAAGTATTGAACATTTTTGGAATGCTACTTGGTGTAACAAGAGTATCGTTTCTAGTTTTTATGCAACCAAGTTTAACGTATCATCTGGGCTTTTATTTTGATTTTTATTACTGCTCCACAGGGGAGACTAAGTATTGTGCAGATGAATATTGTGTCCATCACATACAGTTATAATCCGTAGCATGAATACCACAACAGCATCGAATCAGTGTTTTGCATCCTCTTCCCGCCAACGGTCGCATCAGATCAACATCCCTTCCAATTCTATTCATCCAATGTATAACGTTGTGATCTATTATTAACCTAATTAAAATATTAGAGGAGCTAGCCTGGGGATCACTCACGGAGCGAAGGTCAAAATACAGGTTAAATCTCTTGTATAACTTAGAAGGATGACTTTAGTAGCAATATTGAAAATGCATTAGTACTCCCATCGTACGGCGTTAGGCGATATCATGCAAATAAAATTAGTTTATTCATAAAAAAATAATTTTTCCACCAACGATTAAGGGATTAGAATAACATTGACCATCCGCGGTAGGCTTAAAAATATTCGGGTCAAAATTCGTCTCCTGGGTATTCAACCCCTACCACACACCCTAGCAGTGGTTTCCAGGATATTGTGATGGTTTTTAGCCAGAATTCGAGCGATTGGCTTGATATGATCTGAACCTAGAACCTTTAGATGTCAACTAAAACCTTTGCCAAGGTTTCAGTTTACATCGAAAGGGTCGCAAAAGTCTATAAAAGCAAGGATGCCCATCAGTGCAGACCGAGTTTCCGTGTGTTTGTTTTGATCGACATGTATGACCACACGAGTAGAAAACTCTAAATAAACCGGACCCAAGAATTTAAGTATCGATGGCACAGGGAAAAGGCGTCACACTTAACCAAAACTCAAACCTAAGAGATCTACTTCATAATTTTTATTTGCTTGTAAAACCAATATGGGAAAGAGACCACCGCGAAGGGGCAACGCGGGATAAAAGTCATAGAATATTGTGATTAAAAAGACAACCGTAAGTCGCTTCACTTTACACACAAGTCCCGTTTCATTTGAGATTGATTACGCGATCATTTACGAACAAGAGAATATATTAAATACGAGGTCTGCTCAAAAAGTAACACAACTTTTGTGTTTTTTTAAAAATTATTTTTTTATTCATGAAAATCAATTTTGTCCCCTTCAAAGTAATACCCATTAGATATTATACACTTATGGCAAGAGTTTTCCCAAACCTCGAAGCATTTCAAAAAATCATTTTTTGTGATCTTGTTCAGCTCCTCCTTCGATGCAGTTTTATCTCTTCAATCGTAACGTAGCGTCGTTCTTTCATGGGCCTCTTCAGTTTCGGGACAAAGAAAAAGTCACTGGGACTTAGGTCTGGGAAGTACGGTTGCTACGGAATCATTATTGTGTCGTTTTTGGCTAAATATTCGCGCACAAGAAACGATGTGTGCGCAGGGACGTTGTCATGGTGCAAAAGCCAATTTTTTGGAAGACCGCAAGACCCAATCGAAGAAAAATGTAATCAAAACTTCACATTTGACCGAACTTTGCGCGCCTTTTTCCGTCCAGGCTCGTATTGCTTCTTCCATATGGATGATTAAGCTTTAATTTCCTCGTCATAACCGTAAACCAATGATTCATAACCAGTTAGGACCCTCTGGAGCAAATTTAGGTCGTTCCGGACAGAGTCCAACATCTCATTAGCAATGTTAATGCGTTGCTGTTTTTGGTCGAAATTGAGCAATTTTGGTACGAACTCCGCGGCGACCCGTGTTGTGCCCAAATCATTGGTAAAAATCGAATGGCAATCGATATGTTTAGGTCCTCAACAACTTCTCTAACGGTGATTCGACGATTGGCTAACACTATTTCCTTCATTTTATGTTTTAGTCTATCGTTTACGTGCTGGGGCGTTCGGCACGCTCTTCGTCGTTCACATCTTCTCGGCCTTCTGAGAACATTTTGTACCACCGATATATGTTGCCTCTGCCCAAGGTAGCTTCTACAAATACCATAGTCAACATTCGAAATGTGTCCGTGCACTTAATTTCGTTTTTTACACAAAATTTGATGCACATTCTTTCATGCATTTTTTGCAACAGGCAAAAATCGAATACAAGCCAAAGCACGTCCAAGCAAAACAGATGTCAACAATTTACTGAACATTCATAATGGCCGAAGTTTTCGGCATAAGTGTAGACGTAAGTAACCACATAACGCCACAAAAAATCAAAAATCAAATATACCTATCCTATGAAAATTCAAAATTGGCGATACTTTTTGAACAGACCTCGTATTTGAATCATAGCTAATAATTCTTCAAAAATTTGCCTGATTTTGGTCGTGGATTGACGTGGCTTTATTTCGAGGTGAGTACCCGTAACACAGAGGCATCGGTTAAAGCCTAATGTATTCTTCATCACATTAAAGTTGTCATAACTGATAATTATTCTCGGATGCTTTCTGTTATTTATTTCCGAGAGCTGAAAACTGTAATTTGAGAATGGAATTATTTTTTTTTAATTTTGAAAACATAGCCGAGGTCTCAATTAATTTTTTGCTCGGATTCAGGAAATTAATTCAACGATGTTCTCTCCAGAGGTCACCCGTGTTTCAGCAGTGATTTTCATGAATTGGACAATTCAGTACGATGCACGCTTTTCCCTCGTCTCAAAAAAGATGACTTCCTCTGTATATTTCCATTTGAGTTCCCAACTAGGCTTTTAAAAAAAAAGATAAGTGTCTTCCATTTTAATATTTTCTTTCTTATTTGAGATGACACAATATTGCTATCAACTTAAATTATTTCAGAATGATTATAATTTGGAAAGGATAAATTGAGTTTCTTACTGCTTTTAAAAACTCAAATTATATCTTCTTTAATGCGTGATAATATTTTTCGGCTTACGAAATATTATTTAAAATATTCAATCATCTAACTTTAATTTTTGGCACTTAGGATTAGCATCTTTTAACCTCTACTGACAGGAACAATGGTGTAGACATAGTAGCACGGTTTGAGAATGAATTGATGAACGCTCACTGTTTGTCAAGTCAGCGTTTCTACGGCAAACTTCATAACGATGATTAGGAAAGAAAAGTAGAGAAAGGATGAAGATAGGAAATCAAAATTGTGAGTACTGGGGCGGAGAATACAAAAACCCTCGCTCCCTCATTTGATTTTTTACCGCGGAGACCTATTTAATTCCGAGGCTTTCAGCAAACTCAACAACCATAAACCAGGAGAATATGCACTGTTCTCCACACGTAAAACTAAATTTTGAGCATCTATGTGAAATATCTCCGCTATAAAAAGACTCACCCAAGAACTAATTTATTCCTTTTTTCTCTTTACTTCTAACTCCCCAAATGCAATATAGATTGACTTTCGTTTCCCCTTTTTTTCTCTCTGACCATACATTTTTCTTTTGCGTTCCTTAACTCCCAACACCCTCCACTTTGTTTTTCTATCGTTACGAACAACCCCAACGGTTCCTTCTCATTCCCTGATGCACCGAATTTTCATTTCCTTAATTTCCTTTCCAAAGTATTTTATTAATGTTTCTCCATATCACAAAACCATACCACCCATACGTATTTTCGTTCCACAAAGACAAATATTCCATGAATGGGCTTCCTTAAACATTTGGCTTTATTTTCGTCCTAATTCCCAGACCAAAGAGGCATTTGGAATTATCAATCCCATTTTCAAAATATTCTAGCCATGCTGAAATTCCATCTTCATTTCTTAAATCATAGGCCTGCATCAATGAGAATACTATCTACAGATGCACATATTTTTAACATCGGTCATACTGAATGTTTCTTTATGTGACGCTATTATAGTTTACTTCGTTTTTTATTAATTTCAGCCTCTCTTTACTTCTTGCATTAATTCTGAATTGCAATTTAACATAAATTCAATGAGCCGCTCAAGGCCTTTATACTCGTATTTTAAACGAATTGCATATCTCTCCCTCCTCAGGACTCTTCCAATTTTCGTTCCATCATTTCAACTGCGTGCGTGCCATACTTTGTGACTGCAGAACACGCATTGCACTAATTTGCAGAGTTACAAAAATCCACGATGAACAAAATGTATATTCAATATGTCTCATACTCCTTATTGAATCATGGAAATGCGAAAAAGGATATCAGTGAACTTTTTAGCTGGAAAGAACTTGATTTTACCGTCAGCAAACATAAAATCAGAGACAAAGCTTAGGATTATTTGAATCTCCATTAAATACGTGTTTTCCTTGCTGCTGGCTCTAATATCGCCAACACTGAATTTATAAAATTGCATTGCATATTTATTGCTAATCCCATTTCAAAAGATTGGCAAATGAAATTACCATCTGTCGGTCGATTTCGTCTATATTTATTAAAAATTTTAAACTTCAGGAGTAAAGCGCCGGGGTTTAATATTAATCGATTCAGGAAAAATATTGCATTGAATAGGTAGTAAACTTCAATCTGCTATTTGCACCTAGGTTATAGAAATAATAGCATCATAGAAAAAAGAATATTTTCCGCCAATTTCATGAAAGAAGGCATTTTGCTATTACGTGAAGAATTTTTTTTATTACGACCTAGGTTTCGTTACGGCAAAACATCTTCAGGTTTACTTGATGGTGTTACGATTCAACGCGATTATGTTACGATGTAAGGAAACCTTGGTCGTAATAAAAAAAATTCTATGCGGGAGAGCAAAATGTCTTCTTTCGTCAAAATGATTTCCACCGTGTTACGCATGAAACTATTTTGGCCACCATTTTTAGTGCAGACAATGAAACATGGAATTTACGATTGATGTCGGCTTTTTACGCTGCTTAAGCCATTTCACCGATTTCTGCAAGATACGGATGGAGGCCTCCTTGGTTTTTTAAAGTAGTCGTTAATATGATGTTTTCAGATCTTCATCCACCAAGATTATTTCTCGGCATAACCTTAGAATTTTTAATATGCGCTGGGCATATAATGGATTTTGGCCTTCGAGCGACATTTCGGTATTTTGCAGCGACTCAAATTTATGAAAGTTTAAAATAGGTATCCTCAAACTTTTTGGTTTTTAAGTGTAAAAGTACCTTATCGTATTATTTGCAGATATTTTTGGTGGAAGTGGTGTGCATTCAGAGAAGTAAAATGCCCGTTAATTCTCGTTGTAGAAGCTTTTTAAAACATTGTAATCCTTTTTTAGACGTCTTAGTTGGAGTGCCCATCTTCTGAAATAATTGCATAAAGAGTGCATTTGTTCCACCTGTTCCGCTTTTACGGCCTCATTTGGATATTTATCTTCAACCTGTTACGTCGAGAGAATCTTCCTTTCGCCTTCATCTCGGTCATTGAAACCCTATCGCACGGTTTCTGTAACGGGTTCAAAAATACTAGTGGCTCCCTTGGCTAACTATGACTTGATTGTCCGCAAATCTACTAAGTTGGTGTTCAGTTTACTCCTAACTATTTCTTCTTCCACCAACCCTGTCCATGCTTCTCTTATCATTTTCCTCGCGTCTACATTGAAATTGGCGGCTGATAATGAATCTACTCACCTTGTCTAACGCTCCCCTTGGTAGACCATCTAAGACGCTACACTTACAATGCAATCAGAAAAGACATACATGCTTCGGATGTTTCATACCCTTCCTATCATCTGCCATACCCGAATTGCCATTTTATATTCTATAGTACATGAATTAAATATATTAACCCAATACACTCTGTTTGTCGAACCGAAGCATTAGTGTTCGATTCACAAGTTTACCGCTCAACGGAAACTTTGCATACATACAGATACTTTGTCAAATTAATAAGGAAATATTACTTCCATTTTGTATTGCGCATATCCGTGTCCGCATTGAGGGAGTGTTAGTTTAGGCAGAATATCATGTGATGTTTACTTCCTTGATCACCAAAGATGACAAGTACAAAAAAACTCTTACTTCAGTTTGTTTATTTTATTTATAAACGCATTTATCAATCCGTTATAAGAGGTACGAAATGTTCGTTCCATTTCAATTTACTTATTCAGATACCATTAAATTAATAATACCATAGTTTTTTCACCCATTCCGGGATCAGCCGTTTTGACGCTCCTCCATGCGTGCGCCATTTAATCGTGGTATTTCAGTTCGGGGACGCCCGGTCACGGCAACCAAGGAGGACCACGCGCCCCCTACTCTCTTCCCCTCCCCCCCTCTTTCATCACCTAACACGCTGTCTTGCTGGTAGAATTGCACGGACGCATTTACAGTTGTACTTATAATATTTCAACTGCAATTCTCTACGCCGGGAGGAATCCATTCGCTGCCTTGTTTGCGAAAAATTAACGCTGCGTGCCCAGCGACTCCTTTCGTTTTCACATTCAGGAATACTTTCGTGCGACTCCTTTTTTTGTCGTTGAATTTAATTTAATTTTCGTTTCCTCGTACTAATTAAAGAATATGGTACAGCTATTGTCGCTAATAATGTTCTCATTTTTGTTTTTTTTGTAGGTCGTCTTCGGAATACAATTATCCCGCCATCACGATCGATCTAAGGGTGGGAAACCACCTCGTGGCGGGACGCTGGGTCGCATTTTCCATGCAGAGAGAGATGCAACTGATCATGCGTACTATAAGTTTGCTCTTATTTTAAAAATTCGATGTGAAAAACCATGAATATTATCTTACCTACTAGAAACATAGATCATTCCCTAGATTTACAGAAATGGGGAATCGTATTTTGTCCAGTTTATTATCATTTTGCTGATTTTATTTTAGGCCTCTTCGAAAAAAATATCGGGAAGGGTGTGCGAAGGAGGACCCTGGAGACCGTCAGTGGTGAGTGTCACATTTATCTCATTACTTTTAGTAACCACTAGTTTTCTCGGTGTTCTTGTCTTTGTGGCAGGGATAGGTATGTTCATCTAACATTGGGGTGATCCTGTAAACCCTAACGTTGGCAGTGTGACAAAATGAAAACAACTAGAAATAGCCTTGCACGTATTTCCTTTCTACTGTTTGGAAATCCAACTGTTTAGACTCTCTCAGGTCTCGATACTCGGGTCTGGCTGTCTCGCCAAGTTGAAATGTTCTTTAATTGGGAGAAGGCTATGTTCGGGTACTTGAAACAATGAATTCAAGATTAAGTGAAGAATTTTGGGAATAATTGCGGAATTATGTCGTTATATTCTATGTTTATGGAGAATTTACGTGTAGTAGAATTGATGTTCCCGATTGGAAATTCAGCGTTTGAAGTGACTGTGCGATCCAGACGCATAGTCTTTGATTCATTCGATCTAATATTTCCTCTTGTCTAGCATTCGAAGACAAAGTTAAGTTATCAGAGAAACAAGAGTGTGTTTTATGTAAGCTCTCATGCATTTTGCCTTGTGAATGGAAGCATTTGTAGTGGGACGTTGTTCTGTCCATCAGTTCAAGATGGTGTGGTGAGATTGCGCATTTTAGGAGTGGGTCCGATGAGTGAGTTTAGTGTTTTCCTATGTGTCTTAAATTCATTTGTAATGATTAATAAACAGTGGGCAAACAGCAATTCAGTTTTTGGCGATCAGAATTCGCCAGAATCGGAAAAAAATGGCAATGATTATTTCTCTGATGGGGTCGTTTACTTTTGTTTTTGTAAATTAAATCAAGACAGCCATCATTCACATCTACTCATTAATTGGGAGCGAAATAAGACGACTTCTTTGATGAATGCTAAGGCCCCCTTAAATGTGTTCTTCTCAAGGGGCGACTCATGTCAATAGCCCGTTCTCATACCAAGGAATGAGATCAAACCACTACTTTCTGATATCAGAAATCGGTTAAGTCACATCAATCGGAAAACAATGGCAATGTTTAACTCTCCGCCGGGATCGTTTTGTTTTTATGAAGTCAATCATTCGAGGAGCCTCACTTTTGAGCTAGTTCTCTTATCTTCATAGAGAATCTCAGAAATCATAATAAAAATAAGTGATATACTCATACTTTTTGGTTCATAGAATTTAATTTCCAATTACGCTTTTTTTCAATGTTTTTAATGAACTCCATTGTATTTCTCCGTTTAACTATCAAAGTTGAGTCTTGCAGCGGAATTATATTCGAGGTATTCTGCAGTAACGCCATAGCCCAACATTGCCATTGTGTATGATTAAATATTCCTTGTTGAATTGAAACATAATTTGTTTCGTATTTGCGCAGGCAGCGATGATGTGGTCCCATATTTCTCCAATCTTTTATCTTAAATATAAATTAACACTTAACATCAAGCGTTTCTTGTTTTGTCAGAAACTTCCTAATCATGATTTGTCTTGTAATGTTCTTCATTCCATATTTGTCACCCTGGTTATCTCTCCGCGAACCTTTACGATTTAATGAAGACTTTCATGTCCATTTCTCCCCATACCTTTTTAATTTTTTCGTCCCTTTTTTTATCGGAATGTTTAGAAACGTACTGGTCAGGGTTCATGCCTCAACAGCAAAACCATGTCCATTATATCAAATTCGCCTGTTTCGAATTCATGTCCATTAGCTTTTCGCTAAGTGTTGATTTTGGGAAGTAATTTGAGTTAAGTATGTGTAAAAATGTTGGAAAGAGAAATCTCTGAAGTGCTTTTTTCAAATATAATGAATCGCTAGAAATGTTTGCAACCTGTTCTAGTTTCCAAATGGCTTTTACTGATGGCACCATGGATAAAAATATTCTATTTTGAATTCATCATTCCCCGTCTAGTACAGTTTTGGAACATTTTTTCAGCCATCCATTCATCAAAAGTCCGCAAGCATCTTTCAAGTTCTTTTATTCTGGCTTTGAAACCTCTTCCGGTCTGCCGAATGTAGCACATATCTCAGGAATCACACTTCACCGTTTCAATGTGGGATTGTAATGGGGGCTCTAATATTCCTTAGCTGCGGCAAAGGATGTGGATTATGAAAAGAGATATTGAATTTCCTTTTAATATATTTTTTGGCAATGTTATTCGGAAGATCACTCACAAAAAATAGTCGATGCCACTTTTTTGGCTTTTTTGGTGTCAGACTAACAGAGCATTCCTATGAAATAGCTTTCAATTTCAACTTTTCTTTAAGAGATTGGCTTCAATATTTACACGATAGCCATTGGATACTGCTATTGAATTTATAATGTCTTGGATTGACATTTTTTGCTGCTAGTGGTAAATTAACAAGTTGTTTGATCATTGAATGGAAGACGGGCACTTTCTGGTTCATAGGGTTGCAGGAATGATTGCATCACTGTGACATGGTTTCCTGTATATGACAACACTGTGTTTATCATCTATGATAGGTATGGAAAGTTGAACAGTGTTCAACTCTCTCCCAGATTTGATTTCCATGGTGAACTTTATTTTAGGGTTTTGGGCATTTAAAGATTGAGTCAACTGTCTAGTTGTTATATACTCCCAGTCCAACAGCAGATGATGTGGTCCAAATAGAAATTCCAGTAGAGTGTATTAGTTATGATAGGTTGGCCGTACTTATATACTAGTGAGTCTAAATAGCCCATAAATATTTCTGTTAATAGTGTGGATAGAGGAGATCCCATTGCTGAGCCGTCCGTTTGATGATAGCACACGTAATTGAATAAAAAGTAATTGTGGTTGGCACACAGTTCCATGAGCAGATGGTGTTCTTTTATAAAAACAAGGTTCATGTTGGAGTCTCTTGGTAAATCCTTTGTGAGTAACTAGGTTTTTTGATTGGGCACAGAGATAAGTAAGTTTTTTACATCAGAGAACACTAGTTTGGAGTTAGGAAGCAAAGAGAAATGGTGAAGATTACATGTTTTGTGAATGGCATTCTTAACACTATATTTTGCTGAAAAACTCGTGGAAATTGTAAAGATGGTATTCAGTTTGGAGGCTAATTTGTATGATGGTGAGCCTATGTATGATACCACTGGGTGAACGGGTGTTCCATCTTTATGAATTTTTGGGAAGCCATTAAATCTAGGAGGTAGAAGATTCATTTGTAATAAAACTTTCTGAGAACAATTTAGAACCTGCGGACAAAGCTGCTCTTACACTGTTTTGGAGCCTAGTATTTAGATCATGAGGGATCACAAAGGACTTATCTGTCAACACATTGCCACATTTTTCGATAAAAGGTTTGTGTAAGATTATTATGCTATTCCCTTTATCTGCTTTAGGGATGATCAGGTTTTCATTTTCTATTTTCTGCATGAAGGATATTAACACATTGTTATGTTGTAGGCCCACTTTCTTGAGGCGGGCACTATCTCCAATGTCAAGATGGGAGGTGATAATACCTTTAACATTTTGTTTAATACCTTTATGCTCAGCATGCAGGGCAACTTTACAGTCCACTATCAAAGATTTTAAGGGGTGTTGTGCCTGAGGCTGAGTAGGGGCCAACTTCAAGCCTTTTCTGTAGCCAAATTTGGAGCTGATAAAGGAAGAATCAGAGAAGTTGACTACTTCAATAAGAAACTTAATATCACTTTTGAGTTTACACTTGGGAGAATGAGTTGCATTTCCCCATCCACGTAGCAAATAATGTAATTTTTTGTTTATAACGGAAATATTCTTGGGGGAGACTTTACTTCCCACAGATTTAACATGGTCATAAAGAGAGTGCCACTGAGTGATATGTGAAGCTGATGATAGGTCCATGAGGAGGTGATGGAGGTAATGTGAGTAGGCATCCCTCTTACTGTACCAATATCTCAGTTCTCATATAATCCAGGTTCTCTTGGTGAAGATCACAGCATGATGAGCTGCTTTTGATGAAGATTTGGTGGTTAGGTTCACATACTTGGGAGTAAGGTCCAGGTTGAGACATTTCTGTTTAGTCCTGCCATATGGAATTAAACAGATAATTTACGAAGAGTTTTGCCTGATAAGTTATGCTACCATTCCGAATATATTCAAAAAGTTCAGGCGACATGTAGTGGATATTCGTCATTATGAGAAAAACCATATTTGCACTCTTCCACATTTATTTGTAACGTACAATGTGTTTCAGTTCATCGAACCATACTCAGGTGCAAGACAAGATCCAACATATGATACATAATATTTATACTTGTTTAAGGATTGGAAGGGGTTAGAAAAGATTGGGGAGTAAGGTGGACGGGGACAAAGAGGCATTTCGGGAAAGAAAACACTTTCTTCCTCCACATACACTCAAACACGACCCAGGCCTCGACTTACAAAGTTATCATCTTTGCATACAACACCTAGTTTGCGAATAACAAATTATGTGTAGAAGAAAAAAGCATCCCCCATTCTGATAAAAATTGCTTCCTCAAAGTGAGGCCTTAAACCTTAGGTCGATTACTTTAGAGGAAGGTGGCAGGTGTCTAAATGGAGCAAAAGAAATTCTCTCTTTAAATCACTCATCAGAATTCTCAACCAACCCTTTATAGCAGATCCGCATTTTGCCCTAATATTTGCTCCCAAAGAACTCCCACCAAGCACTTAACGTTCGGGAGGGAGGAAGGGAAGATGGTGGGCGTTACATAGGGAGGGAGGGAGGGAAGAGGTTGGGCGTTAGGGAGGGAGGGAGGGGGGGAAGAGGGTGGGCGTTAGGGAGGGAGGGTTAGAGGAAAGAGGGTGGGCGTTAAGGAGGGAGGGTGGGAAGAGGGTGGGCATTCAGGAGGGAGGGAGGGAGGAGGGTGGGCGTTCGGGAGGGAGGGAAGGAAGAGGGTGGGCGTTAGGGAGAGAGGGAGGGATGGAGGGAGGAAAGAGGGTGGGCGTTAAGGAGGGAGGGTGGGAAGAGGGTGGGCGTTCAGGAGGGAGGGAGGAGGGTGGGCGTTCGGGAGGGAGGGAAGGAAGAGGGTGGGCGTTAGGGAGGGATGGAGGGAGGAAAGAGGGTGGGCATTAAGGAGGGAGGGTGGGAAGAGGGTGGGCGTTCAGGAGGGAGGGAGGGAGGAGGGTGGGAGTTCGGGAGGGAGGGAAGGAAGAGGGTGGGCGTTGGGGATGGAGGGATGGAGGGAAGAGGGTGGGCGTTCGGGAGGGAGGGAGGGAAGAGGGTGGGCCTCAGGGAGGGAGGGTTAGAGGAAAGAGGGTCGGCGTTAAGGAGGGAGGGTGGGAAGAGGGTGGGCGTTCGGGAGGTAGGGAAGGAAGAGGGTGGGCGTTCGGGAGGGAGGAAGGGAAGAGGGTGGGCGTTCGGGAGGGAGGGAGGGAAGAGGGTGGGGTTGGTTGATGTTTTGTGGCACTTATTGCCATCTCAACTTAATTAAATAATATACCAAGTTGGTGTATTTTTTGGACAGACCTCGTGTGACAAAAATCCTCCTCTGTATTCCATAAACATGCCAATAAATACATGAAGTGAGCCTTTTTCAGATGACAAATGTCAATTATTATATTCATATTAATTGGTTGAGCGAGAATTGATGAATAGTGACAATTGCAGGTATTCATTTACAGAATAGAACATATTGGTTTTTAATAGGTTGAACAGCTTTTACTTTAAAATAGGTACCTTTGTTTCATATTTGATTTCATTGCATATAGTGTGTTCTGACAAATGGCAGGTGTAGGTCATTTCAGGTCTTAGTATAGTGGCTATGGTAATCTTGGTTGGACTTGTGCCGAGAATTATAGCGTAGCATTTCAGTTTATACAACAGTAGCTGATGATTGATGAAGTCAAAAGCGTTATTGAAATCAAAAAATAATCCTAAAGTTTTAGTTCTATCATCCAATCCTAAAAGTATTTGATTCACCATGCTGTAGTAGGGGGACCTTGTTTTTCTAAGTCCATGTTGAGATGTGGATAATAGGTTATATGTTTCAAGATATGATACAAGACGATGATAGAAAACTATTTCAAATATTTTCCCCAACTGGCTCGACAGGGATGTTGGTCTCTAAGAATTCATTGCTATTTTGCAACCTTTGCATATTGGCACTATTTTGGCTGATTTTAGAGGGCTTGGGAATATTCCAGTTTTTAGGGAATCATTAATTAAGAATAACAGCTGATCTATAATAGTATTAAATGACCTTTTCATGACTATCCCTGGAATGTCATCTAATCCAGGATTAAATTTTTTGGTAATTTATTCATAATATTGGTCATTGCAATGGCTGAACATGGGAATAGGTATAATGAAATGCATGTTTTAGGAATATGAGAATAATTAGCTGAATTGACGGGAACTGTGGGATTTTGATGGGATAGGTAGAAATCATTCCGATTTGAGGCCATTTTAGACTAATCTGGAATAGAATTTCCAGCGGAGTCCTGCAGTTGAAGATCTTTTGGTAAATTATGTGTACCCTTTGATTCGTTAATAATTTTCCAGATCTCTCTAGATTTATCGTCTGCATTGGTAAGTCTATGGTTGTTGAAAGATAATTTAGCACACTGTAGGGTTTGGCGATAACTTTTCTTGGGTACTGCCAATTCCTGATGGTCAGCTGGATTTGATTTGCTTTTGTAATGCACAGCAGCATCTTTCATCAGCAGCTTTGAAAGTCAACGAATTTTATCAGAGACCCACTGAATTTTGTATTTAACAGACGAGCTTTTGTTTTTTGTATGCTTCAGGACACGGGTAAAGCAGGTTTGTTTCAAAGATGTAGATAGGTGGAATAGAAATATTCAAAGCTTGGGTCAAAGGACTTCAGACAAAACAAATTAGACCACTCATAATCACCTGAGGGTGAAAATCTTGGTGCATGGATACCCGAAACGATGTATAATTTCTACCGGTTACCGTAAGTTATTCAATCTCTGGGTCAGTTGAAGTATCAATCCCTGGGATTTCATCCTTCACATATTTTCCCGACTTCATAACAGTTGTATCGTACTTGAAGATGAGAGGGCTGGAGACGAGAAAGACAAGGATTTCACCAAAGAGAGCATTCTTTTGTAGATGTTTCTGTGATTGGCAATTTACGGCGTCTACACTGGTGGCTTCCTGTCACAAATCCATCTTCCCCCTCTGAAGAAAGTTCTTCTACACCACCTTCGCAACATTTCACGTCAGAAATACATGGTGGTGATTGATAGGGTAACACAAACACTTTTTGAGATGGGCACCCGTTGCACTTGAAAGTCACTGCTAAATTTAGATCGATCAGAGGTCGATTTATCTTCAGCAAAAGTTATTCAGTCTTCCTCTGGGTTGAACAGTTTGTGACGTTGTGCTTGGCGCAGCGTCACTTGCCCAGTTCGAATACGCGCGCCCCTCTCGCGAGCCGTAGAACGGCGGGGCGCTATCTGTGGGCGCCGACAATGTATGTAAGAAAAAAAGAAGAGCGGAGCGCGCCGCGCGCGGAGAGTGCCGGCCAACACGTGGTAAGGAGAGTTCGTTGTGAGATGTCCGAGAGAGAAGGTCGTGTGCTATCATCGTCGAGTCACCGACAGCCTGCGAACACCGGGGGTGCGCGTGCCAGCAACCGACCTCGCCGTGTGGGCCCCCCGCAGGCCCCGACCGGAACATCGGGAGCCAGCAGTCGACAGCGAGGCGGCCATCTTCGGCTGCAGCCGAGCGGCCACCCAACATCGTGGCCCAGCAGGCGTCGGCACCGCGCATCATGTTTGCTTGGGAGCGCCCACACCTTTTCTTGTGATAATAAATAGTTCTTGTGAAGTTTACTCGTCGTAGTCCATTTTTATGCGCCTCCTAGCGTCCCTCGTGATTTCAGCTGAAGAGCCGCTGCCCACCCCGGGGCACATAAAAGGTGAGCGAGCCCTCCCCTGGGACGAGGAGTGTGATGGGCCAGGTGACAGCCAGCGGCGTGACTCTGCGGCTAGCCATGCGGCTAGCCTGGCGCCCTCAAAACAAGTAGAGTCGCGGCCTCCCTTGTCTCGCGGTATCGGGGAAAATTTATCTATGAATTAAATACCGCGTCACAAATGGCGCCCAACGTGGGGCAGCCTTTCTATTGTTGTGCGAGAAAAGTGACAATTATATTTCGAGAGTGCGCATGAGGCGCGAGTGTAAAATGGCGTCGCGTCGGCCTTGACGAGGCAACAATGGTGTGAAGGAGAGCGAGCGGAGTGATATCGGCATGGTGTGCATAGCGTGTGTGTGAGCGGGAACGATGCGTGATTAACATCGCGCGAGCGCTAGTTATTACGTACAGCTCCTTCGCGAGCGGTACAAAATGTTTCTAATTGATTTATAAATTAGTCCTTTTTTTGGTATACATTTTCATGAAATTAAGAAATTTAAAATTCTTTGTGAGGGAAGCAGTAAATAAGAGATTATAATTTCTACTCAATCTTTTGTACTTGAATGTGGTTTGTGCGGTTGCTTTGAGTGGTTGCTTGGCGTTGAGGGTGGGATGAAAGCTGTGAACATTCCCGAGGCGACTTGTTTCCAGTTAAGTTGCGGAGGGACGATCGGTTTCTAAGATTAACTACTATTATTGGCGTGAGGAAAGCTCCCTGCGTGGCCACGTATCCCCAGAGTGGCAGAGGATCCTTTGAAAAGAGGAAGTGGAGTTTGTAATTTTTGAATTTTGAGGTTAGGTTATGCTTTTAATATAGAATACTGATTTATTCTACCCTATTTGTTATAATAACTGTAGAATAGGGAAATGGCTTTAGATTAGGATTAAATATTTTCAGAAAGCGTATTTTAGGTTAGGTGGGGCAAATCCTTTAATTATTCAATAGGTTAAGAATTTTTTTTTCCTAATTTACAATGGAGGGTGACACTGGATTTTTGGCGAGATATCAGAGAGATATGAGGGCACTGCTACGGCATTCAGCGGTAAAGGCAGAATTTGAAATAATTAAGCAAATGAGTGAAGAAGAGGTGGAAAATGAGTTGTCAAGTAAAGGACACTCCTTGGTAGGGCCACTCTTAGTGCGCAAAGAGCGATTATTGCGGGCTAAGCTTCTTTTGGCACAACCACGGTTAGGGACACCATGGTCAAAGAATTGGACGAGGATGTGCAGCCTGACGATGTAACCCTCTCAGGAGCTTTATACGCCTTAAACTGGGACGAAGACCTAGATGCAGGGCGGAAAATGAAACGGGCATGCAGTAAGGGGCATAAAAAGAAGCACATCGAGACGGAGAAAGTTGCCGCAAGCGACGGAGAAATTAATGAGGAACTGAACCCCATTCGGACCATTACAGCAAACGCAGCGGGGGGCCCTCAGCCCAAACTGCCGCTGATGGACTCACATGATTTTCCGCCGCTGGGGGAAAGGAAAGAAGCGTCAGATTTGACCAGAGAAAAGGAAAAACTGCGCATTCTGCCTTCGGAAGCGAAATCAAATCAGAAAGAGATACCAGTACAGAGCGACCGCAACTCTGAGGAAATAAAGGAATTGCGGAGTCAATTGCAACAGCAGAACGAGATGATCAACAACCTAACGGATGGAATTAGCCGAATTTTACAAAAATTGGGCAGTGAGAAGAACGATAAGGAAGTGAACTTGAGAAAGGGTTCCAAGAAAAAGTATCGGAGGGAAATAACATCCACTTCGTCATCTTCTTCAGAGTCGGAGGTAACGAGCGGGTCGTTATCTACTGACAGCAGTGATGACTCGGACGATGCATCAGGGGACGATGGACATAGACAGAGCATCAGCTATGAGTTAGGAAGGGCCATAACGAGACTTACGTGGTCTAGGCCTTCACAGGCGAGAGACCAGGGACCGGGCTTTGACGGAGCTTGTTATTCCTGCGGAGAGTCGGGACATAGGACAAATGCGTGCCCGAGAGTCCAGTGTTTCAGCTGTGGCGCAAGAGGGCATACCAGTGTCAATTGCCCCAGTCGACCTGGAAGGACACAAGAAAAGTGCCAACTTTGCGGTAGGGTCGGCTTATTGGCAATTAATTGCCCTAATTGCAAACACCTGTTTACTCGGCAGGAAAACGGACAAGCGGGGAGTCGCCTAGCCCAAGCGGCTTCCCCGCAAACCAATCCGTCGAACACAAACCGGCTGAATTAGATTTAGATAATCATAGGAATAAGTCGATTAAGTTAGGAAATGGTGATTCGATTTTGGAAAAGCCGAGTTGGACAGCCAAATTCTGCGAACCAAATTCGATCAAGGAAGATGTAAATAGTGGAGTAAAGGATTGTATAGAGAAAGGAAGGGAGATAAACTCAGATGGGCCAGATGAAACATCTGCTCCTGGGTCGAGTTGGACAGCCAACATCCACCACCCATCTGAGGCGTTGGCAAAGATCAAGGATGAAGAAATCTACAGATCGAGGTGGACAGCCAACCTCTATCGATCTGGCCAATGCAATGGAGCTATCAGGAAAAGCTCTCCAGCTGAGCAGTCGAGACGGACGGCCGACCTCCACTGCAAAGCTGATATTTGCTGTCCATCCGTTGATTTCGCCGAGCCGAGCGGGTCAGCCCGTCTCCGCCCACCAAATCAACCGCATATGGGGCAGAAGGCGCATTGGTCGACGGAGTCAGCTCCGCTCTGCCAATCCGTTAGGTCGGAAGAAAGCGAAAGGGTCAAGTCTTTGGTAGGATCGAACAGGCCAGCCTCACTCCAGCCGCCAAAGCAAGCAGAGAGTGAGAGAATGAGTGAGAGGCCTCAGAGCATCTCGTCGGTGCCACAAAGCCCGCCGAGACATGCGTGGAATGTAGATTCTGCCCAGTCGCTTCACGCGGGCCGGAAATCAGAACAGGAGAGCGATGATGAGAAATTGCCTCAAGTACTGTTCACTCTGGATCGGTTGTGTTCCAACAAAGGGACGGGCAGGAATGAGTCGAGTGAGAGTGTGACATACCCTGTAACCATTGAGGACAAACCTGATAGGCTGTGTCCAGTTCAGGGAGGGGGAGTCGGCGTGGAGTCCACGCCTAGAGTGAGTTTAGCGAGTGTGACGGCAGGGCTAGTAATCAATAAGGAGAAGAGCGAGTTTTGTTGTACCAGGGCTGCATATCTTGGATATCTGTTAGACGCAGAGGGACTTAGACCAGATCCGGAAAAGATAGCTCCAGTCGTGAATTATCCAGCACCATCTAACCTCAAACAACTAAGACGATTTCTTGGTATGATTGGATGGTACGCTCGGTTCATAAAGGACGATTCGGAAATCAAGCTTCCATTGGTCAAGTTATTGCACAAAGGTCAAGAGTGGGAATGGACAGAGGAACAGCAGAAAGCGTTTGAGACATACAAAAGGGCCATTACAGAAGCCCCGGTCTTGGCAAGGCCGGACTTCTCTAAACCCTTCATCGTACAAACTGATGCGAGCAATGAAGCAATTGGAGGTGTTCTTTCTCAAGTGAATGTGGACGGAGAACATCCAATCGTTTATGTCAGCCGAGTTCTCACATCAGCTGAGAAAAACTATACGACGACAGAGAGAGAGTTATTAGCTATTCAATGGGCCATAAAAAAACTAAGGCCTTATTTAGAGGGCTACAAGTTCCTCGTGATCACAGACCACTCCGCACTCCAATACCTGCGAAATCTCAAGGAACCTACGGGTAGGCTCGCGAGATGGGCGCTGGAGTTGCAGCAGTGGGACTTCGAGGTGGTGCATCGTCGAGGTAAAATCCATGATTTGCCTGATGCACTATGTCGTATGTACGAGCAACGATCTGGCGAAGAGAAGATCGCTGAAATTACGGAAGTAAAGGATGAGGACCACCAACGCAGAGTCGAGGAAGTCAGCAAATATCCAGAGAGGTATAAAAATTGGAAGGTCGAAGCGGGCCACTTGTATCGTTACAAGTACGATGAGCTGCTCGATCCAATCGCTGATTGTGAAGGGGGCTGGAAACTCGTGCTTCCAAAAGAATGTCGAGAGCGGGTCATTAGGGATGCCCATTGTGAACCTTCATCGGGCCACCTCGGAGTGGAAAAGACATTCGATCGAGTCGTACGAGATTACTATTGGAAAGGGGCCTATCACGACATTCACAACTTTGTGAGGCAATGTCAGGACTGTCAACAGTTCAAAACGTCGCAGCAAGCGCCTCAGGGACTATTGGGTAAAAGAACGGTAGAGAGACCATGGAGCGTCGTAGCAGCAGATCTCATGGAGTTTCCGCTTAGCAAAGCCAAGAACAAGTACTTAATAATCTTTCAGGACTTATTTTCAAGATGGGTGGAGCTAAAGGCGGTCAGAGCTGCTACAGGGGCCAACGTGGTTAAAGCACTTGAGGAGCTTGTCCTATTTCGCTGGGGAACGCCGGAGTATCTCTTGACAGATAATGGAAAAGAGTTTGATAACAAATGCGTAAGAGAAGCATTGGCAGAGTATGGAATAACGCATACAACAACGCCTCCATACCATGCTCAGGCAAACCCAGTGGAAAGATCCAATCGAACGCTGAAGACGGCCATCGCGATGTTTGTAGAAAAAGACCATAGAGACTGGGATCAGCATTTACACGAACTAAGGCATGCAGTCAACACCGCGAAGCAGGCCTCGACTAAGATCTCGCCAGCCTACTTGAACTTCGGAAGGCATCCACTGCCAGTGAAGAGTTTGCGGCGCGAGCTTGAGAAGGGGGAAGGCATAGAGAGCAGATTGGATCCACAAGCGTGGAAAAAGAGGGCCGATAGGTTAGGCTTATTACGAGATCTAGTAGCCGAGAACATAGAGAAAGCTCAGGAAAAACAGGCGCGAGCGTATAATAAGGGCAGAAGAAACATCGAATTTAATGTAGGAGACCTAGTAATGCGTAGGACCCACCATCTGTCCAGTGGGAGTGATAGGTTTTCAGCCAAGCTAGCCCCTAAATTTGAAGGACCAATCGCGATACTAAAAAAACTGTCTCCAACAGTCTATATAGTAGAAACGCGTTCCAATAAGCAAAACGCGAAAGTAGATATTGGTGACTTGAAAAGATATATAGCACCAAGATCCACTCGTCAAAGTGGTGAGTCCTCCGAGCGCCAAGCCCACGGAGCACACTCTCAAAAAAATTCCTTATGAATTTTGGTATTATGTAATAGGTCAGCATTGTGTGTTTGCCTCATGTTATCTTGTCTGTGAGTCAAAGTGAGCGATGTATTTTTCAATAATGTGAAAATCTCTGTCGGACATTATTGTTGCTATGGCACATAGCCCTTGAATTGTGGTGAACGAAAGTTTGCAAACGAGGTGTGATGTGTTTGAGCTGAGGACGTACTGCCTTTTATAGAGTGAATTATCTGAGCGAGTGATGCTTTTGTTGAAATTTTGTGAGAAATTCCCTTGGAATGTATGAAAGATTCATGCCAAGAGTTTGTTCATACCAAATGTATTACTTGATGTTCATAGAGAATGTGGTTAAAATTAGAAAAAGTTGTGCTATCCATTTTCTATCCAATAGCTGAAGACAGAATCTCAAAACTGAGTGAAGTACTGGTAGAAATCTGTGAAATTGTTGTTATTATATTGTGTTCATAGGTTTCAGTTGCAGGCTCGTTTGTAAGCGGTCCACTCGGACGAGTGTCCGGCTTAGGGAGGGGGTATGTGACGTTGTGCTTGGCGCAGCGTCACTTGCCCAGTTCGAATACGCGCGCCCCTCTCGCGAGCCGTAGAACGGCGGGGCGCTATCTGTGGGCGCCGACAATGTATGTAAGAAAAAAAGAAGAGCGGAGCGCGCCGCGCGCGGAGAGTGCCGGCCAACACGTGGTAAGGAGAGTTCGTTGTGAGATGTCCGAGAGAGAAGGTCGTGTGCTATCATCGTCGAGTCACCGACAGCCTGCGAACACCGGGGGTGCGCGTGCCAGCAACCGACCTCGCCGTGTGGGCCCCCCGCAGGCCCCGACCGGAACATCGGGAGCCAGCAGTCGACAGCGAGGCGGCCATCTTCGGCTGCAGCCGAGCGGCCACCCAACATCGTGGCCCAGCAGGCGTCGGCACCGCGCGTCATGTTTGCTTGGGAGCGCCCACACCTTTTCTTGTGATAATAAATAGTTCTTATGAAGTTTACTCGTCGTAGTCCATTTTTATGCGCCTCCTAGCGTCCCTCGTGATTTCAGCTGAAGAGCCGCTGCCCACCCCGGGGCACATAAAAGGTGAGCGAGCCCTCCCCTGGGACGAGGAGTGTGATGGGCCAGGTGACAGCCAGCGGCGTGACTCTGCGGCTAGCCATGCGGCTAGCCTGGCGCCCTCAAAACAAGTAGAGTCGCGGCCTCCCTTGTCTCGCGGTATCGGGGAAAATTTATCTATGAATTAAATACCGCGTCACAAGTTTTAGCAAATGATACCCCTTTAAGTAGGTTATTAGACTTTTTCTTTGCGAGTGAATATATAAAAATTATCATTTCCTGTTTGAGCATGTCGATATCGGACACCATGCCAAATAGTGCAGGTTTTATAGCACAACAAGAAAAACATTTCCAAAAAATATCTCTGCATTCAAATAGCAGCAGCAGCACCTGGCTGAGTTTGTCTTTGCTGTTGAGTTTCCATAAACTGTAAACGCATTGATTGAGGAAGGTAATTGCACATAACATCAGGCTGTTAACCTTGGCGAAACTATGCTGTGGATGGTGGAACAAACCTAGAGGTAGATGTATACAAAATTAGTACACATTCTTTTGGACTTAAAAGCTCTCATGCTCTTGCAAAAACCTTTTACCCACCAAAAAGGATAAAAATTCTTTCTTCTCTGGTAGCTACTAAATCAGTGTTGATTTAAAATGCTTCATCAAAGGTTCTGGAGCAGGTTGATTGTGAAAAAACTGTCAATGTACCTTCTGGCCTATGATATGTTTGATGGTTTTGAGTAAGGTTTTTGTAAAAGTTCTAGAAAAGTCGTTGCTTAGAATCATTGCAGTTATTTATGTCATTTCAATCCTACCCATTAAAATATTCTACATCTATCTTTCCTTCCTCCTCTGGATTTCTCTCAGTCTATTTCTCCCTTTCCATCCTTTCCCACACCTACTTGTGTTGATGACATCGAAATTATGCATGCCCTTTTACTTCAGTGACCAAGTTCCCATGCTCTACAAAACCACTCCCCATACCAAGGCTTTCTCTAATAATTTGAAGGGGTATCCTTCTACGCTAGTGGACGTTAGAAAAAATTACACTCGAGCGTTAAACTCAACGGGTTTATTATCGAAACGGATTTACAGATGGCGATCGTACAGCTTGCTTCTTCATTCGCGGCAGACTGACTCTCCCGCCCGACGTCCACCTTTCTCCGTCGTACCGACGCCGTGTCCCCCCTGGTGGTACTTTCCGGAACTTGGAACAAATAAGTTCCACCGTGCGTTCCGTCTGCTCTCCTTGCGCCGCCACAAATTTCTCTAATAACATCCTTGCTCAATGTTCCTGTCATGAATTACCCTTTCCTTGCGAAGGCTTTTTGCCTTATGCAGTTCTTCCTCTGATGCTCCTACTTTTCCAGTATGAATCGCTTCCACAAAATGATGTCTCCAACCATCCTATTTACTTTGACTATCTTCACCACAAATATTTCTAAGGTAGATTAACTTCTTATGCCCTGGTTTTTGTCCTACTATTTAAATTTTTATAACCTTGGTTTTGTTTACATTGATTCTCATTCAATCCCTGGCTCCACGTTAATGATTTATTTACTTACATAATTAGTCTCCAAATGTCCATTCTATTTGGCCCATATTTATCTAAAATATCTATTGCTCTAGATTTTTAAACTGGCTATAGTTTTATTTACATAAAGCTGTGATAGAGGTACATAGTCCTTCTTATATAAATTACTCACAGATTCTTAGAACAATGCATACCTTTAAACTAATCAGATTGCATAATTATCTTTGAAAAAATATTATGAAATAATGATGAAAAAATTTGGTCATACTTTCAACATTTCATCTATTCTGTGAGTGATATAAAGGCAAATTTATGTTTAATTACCTCTTAAAATCAGTCACCAATCAAATGTACTTTGGGTTAAAGTATGCCATAGGTTTTTATTGCGTGAACTACACTTTTTACCCTATCATCCCTGATAGCAAGGCCACGGTATTTGTCTATAAATAAAATATACCATGTTAATTTTTAAAGGAAGTAATTTCCTAAGGCACAGAATGCTTCATTTTTTTACACAAAACTAATGGTTATCACATCATTTAGAATACCACACAACAGCAACAAGGTGGTAGTTTACAATATTGTGGTGGTAACAAGGTAGGGAACTGTAGGGAACAGAATATTACAAATGAGACAGAATTTGAAAAATGAATTTATTTATCAAATATATAAATTAGGAAAATATAGTACGAGGGTCATCCGGAAAGTAGTACCCGTTCGTGCCGCATGAAGTGCTGACGACGCGAGTAGCCGCTGGACGAGGTCAGATAGCTTCAGTGGCTTGTCTGCCTTCTCTGAGCCAAGTTGCGTGACGCTAGCATTGCCTGTGTTGTTTCTGTGATTGTTTACAATGTTTAAAAAAATTGAGAACGCCGCCAGTTGTGAAGTGAGGGCAGTGATTAAATTCCTCAATGCAAGAAACGTTCGCCCATGTGATATTCATCGCCAATTAAAGGAGGTGTATGGAGACAATGTAATGGACGAGTCGTCTGTTCGACGGTGGTGTCGCAACTTCAACATGGGGAGGGGGAACACACACGACGATGAGCGTTCGGGGAGACCGTCTGTCATTACAGACCAACTGGTGAGCTCAGTTGACGAATTCGTGAGGAACGATCGGCGCGTCACAATTGATGACATCTGTGAGCATTTTCCCAATGTTTCTCGAACAATTGTTCATGAAATTGTTAAACACCATCTGCATTATGCAAAAATTTGTGCAAGATGGGTCCCTCGCGTATCTCAATGAGCTGGCGGCGAAGGACTATGCAGCAGGAATACAGAAACTTGTCACACGTTATGACAAATGCCTTAATTTGCTTGGAGATTATGTTGAGAAGTAGTTTAAAGTATCCTCTTTCAAATAAAATTTTTTATGTTTGTTAATATTTACTTTTGTGTCTTTATTTCACGAACGGGTACTACTTTCCGGATGACCCTCGTATATGCATTATATGTCACTTGCACAAATTAATTTAAGAGCTAGTTAACACCATGCGTTACGGGAAAGCATGTTCCAGAGTAATAACATATTTTATGGGGAATAATAATCAGGGTAACAAAGATGTAATTTTTTCATTTCAAACTTCCATGCTGAAAATTGCATAAAGCTATTTCATCCCCCAAAATCCAGCTTTAAATAGTTCAGCTTCATATCATTTATATCTTATGAAGAAGCCTGGTTAATTAGACATGGAACAAAATTGATGCAAATGATTCCTAATTTGTACCCACCCACCAATGGGCGGGAGACACTTAGATTAACTTTTGGTTTCCCATCATTTATGGTATCGGTAGATCTCCAGGATCTGTCACATGCTGTACCCAAAATTATTATTCTGGATGTTTCTTTAACCTGCTAATTTCAATTCAATGAAACCTGCTCACATAATCAGTCTGATTAAGTCAGGGTAATGTTTGAAAAGCAATAGTATTGATTGTGAAGGCTCTGTTACCTGTCCTCAAAATATATTTGGTGGCACTATGTTAGATAGTGTAAAATATAAGTACGGCAGAGCAATACAAAATATAAAAATGTTTTCTAATATTTATAACAAGACTTGATGGTGTGAAAAGATTAAATGGATCACAATTCATGAAAGGTGCAATTTCACAAAAATATACCATAATAAAAGTCTTAATTCAACCATTGCTGACATTTATGTAAAAAAAATCAACCATGAATTTGTGCAAGGTTCCACTAAAAAGCCCTTCTTTCTAACAAATTGGGTCTGAGCTATGACATAAGCATTACAATTGTCTGGAATTCCTCATTTTTAAACAATGGGAATTTACTATCACAGTTAAGCTCTTTGGAATTTTAAAAGTTACATTTATGAAAATTTGAAACAACATAACACAGTTGCAAATGCTGGGGTTGGAAAGCACAGATAATATGTTCCTTGAATTATGGATTCATCCTGAATTAGTATCAGTCTCTATAGGATGGGACTCCAGCACAAAAAAAAATTTTTCTTTCAAGATTTATGATTTCTCCAGGCATATCTGACTTTCCTTTTTCCATTCAAATATAAGCTTTATCACTGTTATAATATATAATCATAATTGATTTTACAGATATCACAGACCACATCTTCAAAAATACCTCACAGGCATGAACATCAACTGTGTCATTGCTATGCGTAGGGTGACTTTCAATCATGAAAGACTTCCTTTGGTTTCTGGTACAGTTAAAGACAGCTCAGTAAATATGGCCCCCCTCAGTTATCTGAAGTAGTTCAGTTGTTACCAAATGGCCATGAATGTTGAGCAGTGGACTAGGATTGCAAATGTGCCTATTATTGACAGGTTACTCACTACATCAACTGGAGGATCTGTAATATCCATCTCACTCAGAAATTTGTTGGGGTACCTGTAATAAAATATTTCATATTGGTGAAATGACAGGAATATTTTGCATCCGGAATTTAGAGTTATAGAAGCCAATCAAAAATATTCTTAATTGCATTCAATGCTACAAAAATATTTCATGAGTTTAAATATATTGTATTTATGATCACCCACCTATAATGGCAGTAAAAGTTTTGGGTAATTGGGCTGGGTAATACTGACCGATGCACATTTGCCCCCCCCCTCCCCCCGCAGGTGACCTGGCCACTTAGAAACACTCTCACGTCAATGTGCCAAATCATGTCGATTACAGGCAATTGAAATTCACAAAAAATTATGCGGCTAAATTTTTCCTCGCAACAATTTATTCTCGATTTTTTCTCGGTAGCCATTGAAATTTCTGGCTTCCTGTTTTTTCCCGGTGGGTGTTAACCATGCTCATTCCAGGCAGCACTCTATGCGGGCTGTTTATCCCATTATTTATCTAATATATTATTTCAAGTTTTATTCGAGGCTTACGTGCCTTAAAATCAATTACCCTGATTTTGCAACAAAAGGGCCCAGTTTTTAAATTGATCTTGACCGCTTAACCCTGGCACCTTACAATTGGAAGGATCCATTGTGTTTCTGATTTATCAATTGAGCTATGAAAGTAAAGATGATCAATTGCTTTATCATCACTGTATTTTATTCCATAGTCTACTTTACCTCAAAGAAAATTTTAAATCGTTCAAATGGATCCCTTGCGTTGTTGAATCCGCCTTCTGCCAACCTTAGGGATTGGGAATTTGGCTTGAAATTGCGAAAGAGTTAGGGGACAAATCTTTGGAACAGGTAAACATTTCAACAGAATTAAAGATGTTAATGATTTAATTATTTAAAAAGACGATTGGTTGTTTCTTTCACTAGGAATAACTTTATGGTCTTCTCTAAGTTCATGAATCTCTTAAGTTCCGCAATTTAGCGGGCGGGCACCTATATTTTTGCATTACATAATTCGAAATCTCCAGCTCAAAGGTTTCACTAACCTTTTAACAAAGTTTAAACTAATTAAAATACAAAACCGTTGCGAACAGTTATTTGTGATAAATATTTGATCCATTGTTTTGCTAAAGGGGAGCGTAGTTATCTCACAATTAAATGAATGGCGTGTTTAAGATAATGGCAGAGAAGCCGTTTTAATTGCTAGAACAAAATAAAATATTTATTTATATTTTTTTTAATATCATTCTATTTCAAAGTTTTTCTTCTTTACAAAAGAATTACATGTTATGTAACACTATGTTTCTTTTGGCAACACACAATCTTCATTTTGAGGATTAACATGTGGGGACACAATGTCAATCATGAATGTTGATGTTTTGACAGGTATATACAGGAATAGAAATGGCCTCCATATTTTTAATTACATCTGGGTAAAGGAATTCAGAGAGTGCACTGCCATTATAATACCAAACCTAGCAGTAAATGTGAGCTTTGAGTTAATAAAAGTGGAAATTGATGAAATATGTGGCCAAGTTTTCAATAAATGCATATAAAGAGAATTTAAGTGTCCAGTGATACAAATCCTTCGTTGCTACGAACTCAAGAATAATTTGTGATAATAGAATGAAACTTTGAGTTTTGTAGAATTATACTATTGTTAGACCACCCTACCGGCTGCAAATTGAACTCTTCCTAAAGTACATATGAAGTGTATATGTCTTCTTCCTGGAAACAGACATTCTTGTATACACATCATATGTGCATATGTGCCTAATCTGTTATATAAATATTCTTTGAGACAAAAAATGTCCTTCATCGTCCATGAATATATTATATGCTTTCTTTCAAAGTGTACAGGTATAGTTCAACTGCATACCTAGATATTTCTAAGAATAGTCTGCATCGACTGAGCATATAAGGAATATATGCAATGTGGTTCTAATTTTCATATGTTAATACACTTCTTTTATAAGTTGGTCCACCAACAACATGTTAATGTATTTTTCATGGAGAATGTAAGAAACATAACACTAAAATAGGAAGTTTCATTGATCACTAAATAAATGCATTATGAAAAATTTAGGAACATAGAGTTGAATTTAGAAAATCTCAGTTGGGAACATTTTGGGGAATGAACATGCTATTAAAATAATTTTCCTGCCAGAAATGCAAAAAGATCATGGATGGACCACTTTAACATAGTCTATATTTCTATGGAATACCTGCACTTCTAAATAATTGATCAATCAAGAGTTATTGGAAATATAAAAGGTCCAATGTTTGTTATCTTTTCTGTAATGATCTCTTCATATTTCAGGTTAATAAAATCCTGGAAATACTTGGGCTTACTGAGTGCAAGGACACCCGTACGAGTCAGCTGTCAGGTGGTCAAAGGAAGAGGATGTCCATTCCTTTGGAGCTCATTGATGATCCACCAATTATGCTCCTTGATGAGCCAACAAAGTAAGATAAAATTTTCTTGATCATTTTACCTCACTTTATTTTTTAGCTGCCATCTTTCAAAAATTATTATTTTATTTCTTTTCAATCAAATGAAGTAGGTACAAAACACATGATTTGTTAATAATCAAAAACAAAAACATTCCCATGCAGCACATCATGGATCCCTTTCATGGGATCAGAAAGGACTCTCATGGTCTTTCTGGGTATTCGCAGGACAATCCTAAGGAGTGCCACTGCAGATTCAAATATTCAAGCCGGGAAGGTTCCTGGGAAATTCACTCAAAGTCTCCCTAGATGGTATTATTATTTAAAGAAACATATACAGTAAGGCATGGTCAGGTGGCACACAAATCATTAGCAGCACAATCAACTTCTCTTTCTGAAACAGTAACCTGGCACAGCTTTACAACAATCTCTGCCACTGAAAAACATTAACAACAAAGTCTCATTCATAAAAAATCTTAACTAAACTATGCTTATATTAAAAAAAGATAATTAAAACAAATAAAATTAAGATATACTATAATAATAATAAAGTAAGTAATATCATAATACTACATAATACTGGAAACATCTAAACACGAATCTCTACCATGAAACAATCCTATTTAGTTGAAAACAGATCCTCAATCAATAATAAATTCAAGCTACGGAATTATATTCTGAGATAATCCAAGCAATTACAAAGTATGTGTTATCACACACAGCCCAACATCACACCATAAAAAACCATGCATCGCCCAACATCATACACTGTCCAAACCATCAAACATTACACTCACAGTTCAACTTCTCGTGTCATCTTCATTGCTTATGTTTCAATATAACAACAGCCATTGTTAAATTTATCACTCAGTCCTCTGTCCAGCGGTTACCTTACATTTATTCTTGAAATTCCTAACATATGGTGGGAAGGGTTCAAACAACTCAACAGGTAGCAAGTTCTATTCAACAATATTCTACTTAAAAATGAAAAAAAATTCTATTTATTTGTTTGTTTTCTTAATTTCAGACCCTGTATATCTACTACCCTCTACAACCACCAACTACATATCTAACTGACTTTCATTCCACTTTGTTTTTATGTCCCACATCATATGAGTACTATGGACGAGTATTCCAGGATAGGATAAATCAAGGCCTTATCAGCTTTTTCTTTCGTGACTACACTGCATCCTTAAATATTTTCTCTTTGCTCAATGAGGGAGCTAAAAGGCCTCCTCTTCACAGCTCCCCACCCAAGTTCCCTAGTTGGGTAAATATCTTACTATTGGCAATTAGTTCTACTTCGCATTCTTACTCCAAAGAAGTGCAAATACTTTTATGCATGTTGTTTTAATTTGAAAAGTTTTGTATGCTCTTTTTTACATAAATGCCCATATAATTTTTCATAAACGGCAATCAATGTCATTTTGAAATGCCTGATTGCAATTTTTTCTGTCTCTAGATAGCATTTATACACAGACACACACCATATTTACCGTTAGGGAACTTGATCTTATCACAGCCACATATTTTTCACCACAAATCAATTCATCCACTTAACTCAAAAATGCACACTTTACATGAAGTTCAGTTCAGTAATCTTTAACACTTAAGTATATTTTTTTTTTTTAAAGTAATCTACCGGTTAAGGTAGGTTTTTGGATGGACACAACTACCAACAAATATTTTATTACTCCTAACTAAACACAAAATCCATCATCCTACTCTATATCAGGTCCCTCTTCATCTCCGAGTACTTTCTTCCTCCCTTCATCCCGTCCAACAACCCTATCCTGTTCCTTCCCTTTCCTCTTTTGCCCAACATTCTACCCTCTATCACAGTCTTCAGCATCCCACTGCCGGTCAAAACCCCCTTCATCCACTTTTCCTGCCTCCATAGGATTGCTCCCAACAAACCCCTCTCTTCGCCCACCATACCAAGTACTTCCTCATTTGTTTTCTTCTCTGTCCATTTCACCTTCTCCATTCTTCTCCACACCCACATTTCAAAAGCCTCCAGTCTACGTCTATCCTCCTGCTTCAATGACCACGTTTCCGCTCCGTACATAGCTACGCTCCATATCAAAGTTTTTACGAGTCTTATCTTAACATCCTTACTCAAAGTCCCTGTCATCAACTCCCTCCTCCTTGTGAAAGCCTCTTTGCCTAGCGCAATTCTTCTCCTTACGTCCCTACTACTTTGACCGTGTTGGTCCAAAACACTTCCGAGATACGTAAACTGTTCTACCTGCTCTAGCTTTTGCCCTCCTATTTTAATGTTAAACTTGGCCTTTTTCTTTCTAGAAAATCGCATAACCTTTCTTTTATTAATATTGATTCTCATCCCATACCTGTCGCACTGAATTTCCAATTCACTAAGCAATGCTTGCAGCCCCTTGGCTGACTGACAAACTAAAGCTTGGTCATCAGCAAACCTAACTGATTTTACGAATTCCCCGCCCACTTTCATTCCTACCTCGAGTTCATCCCATGCCTCTTTGATCATTTCTTCTGCGTACAGGTTGAACAGCAACGGTGATAATGGGCAACCCTGCCTTACATCCCTTCCTAACACTGCCCATCCTGACTCCCTGTTTCCCACCCTCACCTGAGCAGTCTGAGACATGTACAGGTTGCGGATTAGCCTCCTTTCCCTCCAATCTATTCCTATTTTCTGCAATATACTCATTAGTTTTTCCCAATTTACTCTATCAAACGCTTTTTCGAAATCTATGAAACAGGCAAATACCTCCTGGTTGTGTTCTATATTCCTCTCGATTAATAATCTCATTACTGCAATGGCATCACGCGTACCTCTCCCCTTCCTAAACCCAAACTGATCATCCCCTAAGTAATCATTTGCCCTACTCTCTATCCTTTTGTTTATGATCCTGAGAACAACCTTAGCTGCGTGGGATATCAAACTAATTGTCCTATAGTCCTCACATGACGTGGCCTTTACCTTTTTCGGAATCGGAACTAAAACTGATCTCACAAAGTCTTCCGGCCAGATTCCCTCCTCATAAATACTACGGATCAGCCCATATAGCCTCTTCCTCCCATATTTTCCCAAGCATTTCAAAAGTTCCACGGGAATGTTATCTACCCCCATGGCCTTATTTAGTTTCATCTCCCTTAATGCCTTTTCTATCTCATTGTCTAGTATGCCTGGACCTAAGCTATCTTCCTCTACGTCATGTTCCTTTTCAATGTCTAACTTTGTTGGTCTAAGCTCTTTACTATACAGTTCTTCTACATATTCCTTCCATCTCTCTTGGATCTTTCCTACGTCAACTATTACCTTACCGGCCTTATCTCTAACTGCTATCGTTGATCTCCCTTTCTTACTTCCCGATAAAGATTTAACTATGCTGTAAAGCGCACCGATTTCCCCCTTCCTCTGCAGACTTTCCATATTCTCGCACTGCGTCTTCCACCATGCTTCCTTTGCTTTATTTGTTGCCCGCCTCAATTTATTGTTCAATTCTTTGTACTTCATTTTGCCTAATTCTGTATTTATATTCTTCCATTTTCGCCGCTCATCCATTTTTGCAATCATCTCATCCGTGATCCATGGTTTACGAGTCCTTTTAGCATTAACGGTTCCAATAGTGTCTTTTGCCGCTTTAGACAACCCTTTTTTGATACATTCCCATTTTTCTTCAATAGTACTTAGCTCTTTACCGTCCTCCATGATTTTCTCTACCGCCTGTTTGTATTCCTTTCTTTTCAACGCATTTAATGCTTCTACATTCCATTTTCTAACTCGCCGCCCCTGCCTTATCTTTTTAAAACGTACGCTACATTTCATAACAACTAAATTGTGGTCTGAGTCCGCATCCGCTCCCGGGAAGCTGTGGGAATTTATCACACTGTTCCTAAACCTGTGTCTAACCAGGATATAATCTAGCTGATATCTTCCCGAGTCACCTGGCATTTTCCATGTATACCTGCGTCTTTTGTGGTGTCTGAACCAAGTGTTGGTGATAACTAAGCCCTGTCTCCTGCAGAACTCAACTGCTTTCTCCCCGCGGTCATTCCTCGTGCCTAAACCGTAGTCCCCCACCTCATCACCATCTCTTCCTTCGCGTACTGTCGCATTCCAATCCCCCATCACTATCAAATGTTTCCCTGCAGGAACACATGCAATCATGTCCTCTAACTGATCGTATATCCTATCGACCTCTTCTTCCTTATGGTTGCTCGGTGGCATGTATACCTGGATAATAACTAAGTTCGTCGGTTCTGCTTTTATCTCCACTAGTAGTATTCTATCCGTTACCTGCTCTATGTTGACTACGCTTCTTCCTACCTCTTTATTTAATACTATGGCAACCCCTCGTTGGCTCTCATCCCCACCGCTGTATATTATTCTATACTTATCACTCCAGTAATCCCCGCTATCTTTCCATCTCACCTCGCATAGACCTAAAATATCTATTTTTCCCCTTTCCATCTCTCGCTTAACATTCTCCAATTTCCCCGTCCTCATCATTGTCCTAACATTCCACGTTCCTATTCTAACTAATTTGGTCTTCTTCTCCTGCGTCTTCTGTCCTGCTGCTGCTGGTTTTCCCTTGCAAGGGTTTCGTGGGATGACGACCGCGGAAGCCTTGCCTCCCCTGCTGCCGGGCACGACACACGGCCGATTGGGCCGAGCCCCGTGGTTGCCAGGACTCAAAATATCTCTATTGTCCATCATGTTAATCTTGGAAATAATAATTGAGGTGGTTTCCCGTTGCCTTCCTCAATAGTGTTTTTAACGTGACACCATCACTTACTGGCCGCCCCACTGGGGTGGGACGCCATTGCAGCCGCCTCACTGAGGAACAGACGCTGCGTGGACTACCTTTCGTCTGGCTCCTAACCTTCGACCTATCTGGCATGGGTGACCCTACCAGGAGCAATTTTTATTACTCCCGCCAGTACAGCTCTAGGGGTCATCGGAACGCACAAGCCCTTCCACCACGTCAAGGTTGTAGTCCGGGGAGGGGACTTAAGTATATACTGTATGTATTTTCTTGGGATGGTTGAATATGCATGCATGAATAAAAACAAAGCAATTAATGCAAGGAAGGAAAGCATCATTGTCTACATATACAACCTGATATAAGTTATCATTTAGGGAGTTTTGAGTTGATGTTAAGGCTCCAATTCAATTTGTCTGAGTTGTGATGGCCATTATTTGTATTAGAACTCAGGAGGTTGAGTGGGCAACTGTCTCACCTTACTACCTGATTCCTATGTCACTGGTGCATATTAGGATATGCTTTTAAAAGAAATCTTTTAAAAAATTATCATCCTTTTGGAAAGCTTAATTTCTGGCTCTGTTAAATTTTGATTGCAACTTTTAGTGACACTGCACAAAAACCTTGTAAAAAATAGTGCAAGCACACATAACAAAGAACACTGAATGGTGTTTTTACTGACTAATAATTTTTCATCAAGAACAGTCATGAGTCAGGGCCAACTCTTCCCCACATTACTCCTAAAAAAAAAATTAGAAGCCTTTTAATAGAAAATGTAGTGTTAGTTATATGAGGGTTGCTATTTACATTTTATGCCTTGACAACACTAAGTGCTTTAGGTGCCATCTGATTTGACACTTTCTTCTTGCTAACTTTCTTCAGAAGTTTTTGTCGTTTGATCATAACTTGTGTTGTTTACAGTGACTCAAAAATTTTGTCTCAGCGAAAAAATGGTGTTAACTCGTAAACACTTTTGTGCGATGATTTTTTATGACTTTCGACATGGATTGATCAACTTACTTCCACTTTTTGCATAAAAATCCCCATCCTTTGTCACTGTGAAACGCTGGCATAACGAATTTCATCATGGCCACCGTTTGCTCAGCGACAAAAGTCGTGAAGGTCATCCAAAATCAGTTGTTGTGCCAGAAAACATTAATACTGTGCAAGAACTAGCAAGACAGAGTGTCATTTGACTTACTGACGCCCAAATTAAAACAGCAATCCTCTGAATGGGTCTTCTGAGGCGAGCCATATCTGACAAAAGTGATTCGCTCACGAAGCACATCGAAGCAAATGATCGCCTGTTTCTTCGGAATAACCGGACACCGTACCATTTACAGCAACATAGAACTGTGAATTCTGAATGGTACACGAGCATTTGCTAGTCAAAAGTGCTTGGTGACGTATGGAATAAGATGTGGCAACAAAGGATTATTCTTCATCATGACAATGCAAGCTCCCTCAGATCGGCTGAAACAACTACTTATTTGATTGTCCAACATGTCGATTTGATGGGCCATCCTCCGTACAGCCCCAATTTAGCTCCAAATTACTTCTTTTTATTCCTGTTTATCAAGAAAAAAATTGCGTGGCCAACGTTTTTCGGCACCTGAAGAAGCCGTTGATGCATTCAAAAACCATGCTTTGGAGGCACACCAATCGGAGTGGAAAAGTGTTGCGGGAATCGGTTTTAAGGGAATGCAAAAGTGTATTGAATATCATGGAGGATACTTTGAGAACAATAAATTACTCTTTTTATTATTAGGCTGAAAATACAAATAGCAACCCTCGTAATAACACCCTTTGGATGTAAAAATGCATGATGCTATGAATGAATTATGGCATGTATGATTCATAATGCAAGGTCCTTTTTCTTTCAAGGAATCACTTTCTGCCATTTGAGCTACCAAAAGTACCAAGTGCCCACTACTTATTCAGTACTTTAGAGCCATCCATTCTTTATCGTTGCAGTACTCCGCCTAAATATTGATTTGATGGGCACAGGTCAAGTTTACCTCATCCTAGGTTCAATTGCACATGAAAATCATGTTTATCACTGCTGGTAGTCCCTTTCTTCATGCCACCTGTGCCTCATGAGTAAGTTGCTATTACAATTCAGGAAATCATGCAGCTTGGATTTAGTTTGAGAACCAACATTTGAGCCTGGGAACCTAGTTTCAGAAGCTGAACACCACTCCCCTGGGTACCACTATAATTAAATTCCTACTTATAATCATGTTGATGTTTTCAACTAAAATTATTCTTTATGGTTACAGTGGGTTGGACAGCTCATCATGTACACAATGTGTAAATTTGCTGAAGCACCTGACAAAGGATGGGCGAACTATCATTTGTACAATCCATCAGCCAAGTGCTCTAATTCTTGGTATGTTTGATCATCTTTACATTGTGGCATAAGTATACTGCACATACCAAGGTTCAGTGGCTGGTCTTCTTCCTTTCATTAGCCACACAGCTGATCTCCATTGCCCTCAGTACCATAACCCAGCAGATTTCAGTAAGTACACCAAAGCAAATAAAACTTAATTATTAATCAATCCTTGAATTGACATCTCAGTTATCCATGAAAGTGACGTTGAAGTGGAGAACTCAGGTTTTTCAAGAACCAGAAGATGAAAGACTTTCAAACTTTGCACATTAGTAAATGTCACCACATCTCAAAAATCAGACTGCTTTAGGTCCACCAAAATTTTAGGCTCGACTCCGATCATTAGATGAACTTCGACTTGGAAATGTATACAAAGTTTATCTCTTTTCACGGGCATGCTTCATTTCTTTTGCAAAACTAAACTAGAAATAATGGCCGGCCAAGCGTGGGAAAGGTGTCTTAAGATAGGAAATTGAATGAGCTTGCATATTTTTAAATTAAATTCTGTTTTTGATTTCCTAAAATTAAAATAATGAAATTGTTCAATAATAGGTCAGGGAAAACGTCCAGAAGAAACCAACATCAAAATTGTTTATTCTCCTAGGCTAGCCATTACCATGGCATTTCTTCTGTAGTTATTTAAATTTAAGTGAAGTAAAGCCTAATATTATACAATTATTATTTTTCACTTCCTTAGTGAAAACGGTGACAGAGTGAGTGAAAGGGGGATCAGTATACTCGTACATAAAATAATCTGGAAAAATATAACAAAAAGAAACTCCTGAAAAACTGATGTTTTTCTTGCTCTTTATATAATTCCTTGTGGTTTTAAGCAGTTGCCCTCTTGCCAAATTGTTGCATTTCAAAATTATTTCAATGAACATTAAGTACTTCTAACAAATAAATATGTATGTCTGCCCCTGAAGTATTGTAATAAGAAACTACAGCCACGGACTTGTTGGGTGATATTATATTTTCATTCCCCTAATCTATCACCCTGTGTAATAAATCAATTGCTCGAACATTCCCTCTGCGTACTCCTTTTGGGAAAAAATTGAAAGAAATGGGTTCGATTTCATTGAATTGAATGGATTTCCTGTGACTAGAACAACTTCCATGATGGTTTACGAAACCCATGAAAAATTGCCCATCTAGAGGTAAAATCAATTTTCAATATTTAATGACTAAAATTTGGGACATTGGAGAGAATTTAAATAAAATTAATATTAAATATTATTCTAGTAAGATTATATTATAGCCTTAGAATCCAATTCAATGCTGTCCCAAAAATGGAGAGCAGAGCTGAATCATCCATTATGTAAAAAAAAGCAACCCAGGAGAAAAGCACTTTTGTCTAATCTCACCATTTCACTTTCAATCGGTAGTAATGGAAATGCTGAGTAATGATGAGGCCGGGAAGAAAGTCATTTCATCACTTTCATCTGCCCTTCACAATGGAGAGTACTCTGTCATGGAATCAGGGGTTGTTTCCACAAAACCCATTGGCAAAGCATGGCAGATAATTAGTGGCGTGAGGAAGCCAAATGGGAAACTTCGATCTCATGGTGAGGCACAACTGTATAACCATATATTTAAAAATATTTCACAAATGAAGACTATATTGAAAGGCTTGTTGAAAACTATTGATGTTTTAAAATGGAGGGTATTTTATTTAAATTGCATTATAATTCACCTCTGTGGGCTAGATTCCAGAAGGTTTAGTTTATGCATAGTATAAACATTTTGAAAATATCTTAAAAATAAGTGAAAAGGGATATGCATCTGGATTCCTGACATATAGTGAAAGCAATTGTTGCATAGACCCAATGATCCTGGAGTCAAAATTCAGTGCATTACTCATTCACTCAATATGTAATTTAATGGCTCCTAACCTAACACCCAATGATACATATGCATTTACAATTAAATACACAAAGTCACCAATATTCACAATTCATTAAGGAATTCATTTATTTGATTGCCTTGAAATTGAATATGTCCTTCACTTACTGGGCCATTATATCCCACAGGTCAGACAAAATCCAGCAAGCCTTCATTCTGGCAAGTAACTGCCAGTCAACATGGCAATGTAAGTAAGTGAATTTTTTTGTGTACCAAAAAATCTATGGGCTCACATGATATTGTCAACTAAGCAGAATTAAAGCTATATTGCCAAAAGAAAAGAATGGTATTAAAATTGATAAATAATATGTTTTGCAACCTACATGAGATGAAAAAGAGATGGAAATTTAAGGGAAATGTATTCCAAAGAAAAATGCGTATGCACGTGGTGGTAGTGTTCAATAAGAAAAATGATTTAATAGCTAGCAAAAATAGCCAATGGAAAAGTGCATCAATCTGTATATATCGGTAGAATGTCCATGAAAGTAGGATATGAAAGGCATGTGAATACTGGAAGATGAAGATGTACGTGCAGTACTTACATATGTCAAAAAATGAATACTTGTCTTAGCCGGCAAAAATGGTAGCATATGAAAATTAACTCCTACCCACATTACTGCTGAAAACTAATGCACACATGCTTGTCGACCACAAACAAAATGACCTTCAGAAGCATTCCTGGCCGTTTCTGGAAGTAACATTCCCCCCCAAATTGCATGCACAGGTTCGAGGTCATTTCATTCATCCAGTGTATTTTGAGAAGCAGAAGTATGGAAGCGTGTTCTACTGCTATGTCAAAGCGAGTTAAACAGCGTGCGGTTTTGGAATTTTTAACTACTGAAAAAGTCACTCCTACTGAGATATTGTCATCGTTTAAAGGCATTTTATGGTGACAATGCTGTTGATAGGTCTACTGTAAATTGATGGGTAGTAAAATTGTGTGGTAGCAAGCCAGGAAAAGCCATAATTGTTGATGAAACACTAAGCATGCATCCGATCACTACCACAGACGATAAACATCGGAAACTCGTTGAAGATTTGATTCAAAATGACCAGCTAATCACTCATAAGTGTATCGCAAACCATATTCGAAGATCCCAGGAAAAAGTTTGTCGTGTTAAAGGCAGCCTGGCACCAATTATCTTGCGACATGGCAATGCTCATCCACATTCCTTGCGCTCAACAGGAAAGGCTCTGCGAAAGGTGAAATTGAACCCATTCCACACCCTCCTTATTCCCACGATTGTTTTCCTCAACTCAAGAGACATCACAAGGGTAGTCATTACACCTCAAGCGATGAGGTGAAGGCAGCTATCAAGTCCTGGATTCGAGAAAATTCGGAAGAGTTTTTCAGTGACGGAATGAAAAACTTGTTACACATTGAGAGAAATGTGTTAACCTTAATGGTGACTGTGTTGGAAAATAATTATATGATTTTGAAACTTAGAATTGTACTTCAATTTAGTTTTTGCCCGATCTTGCTATTCGTTTTTGTTCGCGCTTTACAAGCATGTATGCATTACTTTTCAGCTTACTATCGTACATGAAATATATCCACATTAGGTAACTTACAACTAAATGAAAATAACAAGGGATGCTTAAGAAGGGTTTGAGGGAATAGGAGATGTATAACAAGGAAAGATTAGGCCATGAATGATTGTAGATTGGATGCACCAGGAATAGACGAGTATGAAACCAGTTTACTATGCTGGTTTGATTATGTTGGAAGAAAGAATGTCAAGAGAAGTAAATCACAAAACACAAAATGAGAGAAGAGTAAATGATTTGAGAAGAAATGTAAGATCAAAGAAAGTTGTGGGTGGATGTGGTCCAAGAGGCTTTTAGTAGGCATATAAAAAGTTCTGGGAAAAGAAGAGCATGTGCCAAAAACGTTGGAATGTGACAGAGGTACACAAGATAGGGTAGGATGGAAGAAATCAGAAAAGGGAGTGATTTTCCTGGCATAAACTGAAATCAGGCTGTTTGCATTACCTGCTCTGACAGGGAACAGTATTGATTGCATGCTGATAAGGCCATATATGTGAGACCCTGCCCATGAGGTTTGCATATCATTTTAATATACCATTCACTAGGTCAGTAAGCCTGTAGATTTTAAAAGAATTTACCCCAAAGAAAAATGCTTGCAAGAAATTGTGATATTTTCGCAAAAAATTAGGTGACTTTATTTAGCAATGCAAGCAAATGAAAACTAAATAATGCTCCATCAAGTTAGTGATACAATTCAAGCTAAGATGTATTTGTTTTGTCAAATTTAAAGGATACGTACCCATGAGGGTATTTTCTTAGACCTCTGATAGAAAGCTTTCTCTTGATAAATGTATGCATGTATCAGTGGATCATTAAATCAAGGTTGCAACCAAATGAGAGTTGCTCATATGTTACCTAAATTCATTGGATATTAACCGTAATAACAAAGTTACTGCACTTTATATTGATTTGGAACTCTATACAGACATAAGACTGGAAATTTGAGACACTTTTAGAAAATTTTCCATTGTATTTTGTGGACTTTAATGACTTCCAGACCTAAAAATATTGTTTGGAAATATCCCTGACAGAAAAGTAAATTACACCTTTGAATTTTTTAAATTTTCTCTGAGAAAAATATATCTCAACTGAAAAAAGTTTTAACTTTTATTGAGTGGCAGATGGTGAACCCAGGAGAGCAGATGTTAGTGAGGTCTCTAAGGAAACTGCAGATGAAAGTGATTCTAAAAAATGTGATTCCTTTCGGATGGCCTCTACATCCTTCGAGCAGCTGTGCATTCTTTCCAGAAGAAATATGCTAATGATGCGGAGGAATTATGTAAGCCAAAATATTTTCTGCTATTTAACAAAAAATCAATTGGAGAAGCCTCCAACTACTGAAGGAATATGTATTATTTTAATGGATAAGTATCCATGAATGTATTCAGAAAAATTGCAAAATTATACAGTGAAAATAAGTGCTAAATTATAAGTGCATCACAATGGACAATTGTATTATTTTCTAAACATTTTGTGGCAGTAAGATGTTTCTAATGGATGTAAATATAAGCAGGTTAAATTAAATAGCTTCAGGCGTGATGTGGTGCAAGTCAAACATAATGAATAACTGATCGTAGCACTTTTCCACTTGATGAAATTTATTTTACAACCAGGTTTTGATTCATTACATCAACATCAAGTAACAAAATGAAAACTCCACAAAGAAGGCACACAACTACATTTTGTTATCTGATGATGATGGAATACATCGAAACCCAATAAATTTCATCGAGTGGAAAAGTGCTACGATCAGTTATTCATTAGCACGGTAATTGTATTGCCTCTGCTGAGCCATAGCTTTTTCATCTCTATTGATTTGAAATGAATTTCTTTGAGGACAGTATTAGAATACTTATCATCATCAAAAAATGCATGAATGCTGCTGTATTTATCCCACAGCATTTACTCAAGGTATATGTTATAGAAATTCAGTTTCACCCAGCTCTTGAGTACCTTCCAGAGGTTTAATATAACTTTTTACTCACTATGGTTAACATTATATCATATTATAAAATATATCTGTATCCATGCTCAAAGAAATCTCTATGCCTGTTTAATATCTCTATGTATCATATGTAATTTACACAGGTATGGAAAACTCCCCAGTCACACTGATCATGTGTTCTCCAGAGATGCATCAAGCGTGACAAATGAGATTTCATAGTCCAAACCAAAATCACCTACTTCTCAAAGACATTTTTCAATATTTTAATTTTTATATTATTCATTTAATTATTATGCAGTCAAATAATATTTTGTGGGTCCTTAAAAGGTTGCCTCTTTTCCAACTACCAAGAAATTCCCTGAGCTTACCAGGAAATACTTCCAGTTTTCTGGGGTATTCCACAATCCAAAACACTTGGGCAAATAAATATTGATCATATATTAATAATTACAGACAGAAGCTTTTGGAAGTGATATGAAATGGTGGGTTGTCTAAGAATGATATTGGTACTGTCACGTATCATCTCACTGTATGCTGAACTATGTATTAATACTTGCAGAATATCGAGTACACTATCCTGATAAGAAAGTCTCTTATAATCAAAAGTTATAGACTGAATCCTCTTTTAGAGGAACATGAATTTCCAAAACAAGCCAACAGAATGGAAAAATAATGATTCAGCGTTTCACTAAAATGGCACACTATAATAAGGAAGTTGCAACATCAGCATCAATTGAATTGCATTCAAAACTTATCATTTTTGTTGATCAAGAGGTCTGTAAATAAATCAAAAACATTAAAAGTATCACCATCTTGACAACCAGAAGGCTGAGGAACAAAATGAAATACCCATATCTTCTAAGTCATTAATATGCATGAATGAATGGTACCACAATAAAAATGTACATTAATAAGATAAGCTGAGCAAAAATAAAAATACCCACCATAGAGAAATATGTTATGGCCATCATTTTTACATTAGTCATAACAACTGTCTCAATTTGCACAATCTCAATCTATGGGCAACCAAGTTAAAACCCATTATAAAGAGAGATACATAGGGGCAAATCAGTTATATGCCTTGAAGGAATCTCAAAATGATAGGGAGACCCTAGTGAAATGGGCCAAATGTGGATTGTTACAGGCAATCCTATATTTCTAATTATACTAGTTTTACAGGTTGGTGGACATCCTATTTCAACATTACATGAAAAGATGCTCCATCTAGCTAAACACACTGATTGCTGACCCAAAGGCCACAGGCTGATTCCTGCTGGCATGGGTGCCACATAAATTGCTGACTTGGCTCCGAGCAAACCTGACAAGTAAAGGCTTATTGATATCCTAAAGACATATATATGTACCAATCTAATAATAATATATAATCTACATAGACAAATCAGTGTAAATTATTGTTACTGGTTTATTAAAAAGTATTTTTATGGATGAACAAGGGAAATTAATTTCCTAAACGACAGTAGGGATATGTACCTATTTATCTTGTTGTTTTATTAAATTGATACTAATGGTACATTTTATGCAAGAATCTGCATGGCATGCACATAAAATTCATATTTTCTGTACTCTGCACTTCAGTCTCAGTTGGGAATTTGCCTTGCGGCCCACCTGGCAATTGGAGTCATCTTTGGATACCTATACCACAATGTGGGCAGTGAAGGAAGCAGTGTTCTGGCTAACTATGTCTACATATATGGGTCGCTCCTTTTCCTAGTTTATACTGGCAAGATGGCAGTGCTACTTTCCTGTGAGAATTTATCCAGATCACACATATTTAGTGCTAGATCCTATTATGGCAGGGGTCTCACATATTTTTCCCAAATTTTAATGTTTTCACATTAGATGAAATTATATGAAAATGAAAAATCTTTAAGGGATATATATAAATATATATATATATATATATATATATATATATATATATATATATATATATATATATATATATATATACATACATATATATATATACACACACATGCACATACATATGCATATATATATATATATATATATACTCCCTTGATCAAAAAGTTCCCGGAATAACCACCGTGTGGCGCTCCCATCGTTCCGATTTGAGTTCTGTTTTTTTTGTTAAATTGGTACAACTGTTGTTGATATTCCCTTTAAATATTAGTGTCATAACTTGACATTTGCAAAAGTTACGTAGCCAAGAGTACATCTATCTCTGTGTGTGTTGGCGATTTTTTACAATTGCAGAAATGGATTTAAATTTGCAACAACGAACTTGTATTAAATTTTGCGTAAAAAACGGATTTAGTGGCGCACGGACGTTGGAAATGTTGGAAAAGTGTTTCGGCAACGATTCTCTAAAAAAAACGGTCGTTTACCAGTGGCACGAGCGGTTCAGAAGTGGTCGTGAGTCAATCGAAGATGATGAACGCAGTGGCAGACCATCGACATCGAAAGTCGGTGAAAAAATTGATAAAGTAAAAGAAATGTTGGTCAATAACCGCAAATTAACCATCAGAGAAATAGCGGAGGACTTGAACATTGCCTATGGATCCGCCCAAGACATTGTGGTTAATGATTTGGGTTTCCGTCGTGTAGCATGCCAAAAGACCTCAATTTCATGCAAAAAAGAGACCGTGTTGACGTCGCAAAAGACATGATTTGCGAGGCTGAATCCGATCCCACATTCATCAAAAGGATCATTACTGGAGACGAGACGTGGGTTTATGAGTACGACACGCAATCCAGACATCAGGCAAGTGAATGGCGTTCACCAAATGAGCCGAGACCAAAAAAACCACGTCGTTTTCAGTCAAAAAAGAAGGCAATGCTGACGGTTTTCATGGATTACAACGGTGTAGTGCATCATGAATTTTTGCCAGAAGGCCAGACAGTAAACAAAGTATTATTTGGGCGTTATGAGACGTTTGCGTGAAGCAATTCGCCGAAAGAGACCAGAAATGTGGGCAGAAAACTCGTGGATTTTGCACCATGATAACGCACCGTCGCACAGTGCTATCATTATTCGTAATTTTTTGACGAAAAATGAACAAATACCATCCAACAGCCACCGAATTCACCTGATTTGGCTCCCTGTGACTTCTTTCTGTTCAATCGAGTTAAAAAACCATTACGGGGAACGCGTTTTAGCAGCCGAGAGGAAGTAATGGAAAAATCGCAGGAAGCACTGATGGACATACCGAAAACCGAATATAAAAAATGTTTCGAGGATTGGATCAAGCGCTGGCATAAGTGTGTTGCAGTCGATGGGGATTACTTTGAAGGGGACAATATAGATTTAGATGAATAAACTTGTATTTTTAATTTTCTGAATAAATTCCGGGAAATTTTTGATCAAGGTAGTATATATGCATATGTGTGTGTGCATGTATGTGTGTATATATATATATATATATATATATATATATATATAGAGTCTCTCTTGAAGAAGGCCCCTGAGAGGGCCGAAAGCTCGAACAATTTACCGTGTAAGTGTTCTTTTATGTGTGTCTATTCTTTTCTATTTGTGTTATGTTGTGTCAGCCCATTATTGTGCCGCTCGTATGAGTTTTTCCGGACAATCGTTATATATATATATATATATATATATATATATATATTTATTTATATATTTTTTTTTAAAGTAATCTACCGGTTAAGGTAGGTTTTTGGATGGACACAACTACCAACAAATATTTTATTACTCCTAACTAAACACAAAATCCATCATCCTACTCTATATCAGGTCCCTCTTCATCTCCGAGTACTTTCTTCCTCCCTTCATCCCGTCCAACAACCCTATCCTGTTCCTTCCCTTTCCTCTTTTGCCCAACATTCTACCCTCTATCACAGTCTTCAGCATCCCACTGCCGGTCAAAACCCCCTTCATCCACTTTTCCTGCCTCCATAGGATTGCTCCCAACAAACCCCTCTCTTCGCCCATCATACCAAGTACTTCCTCATTTGTTTTCTTCTCTGTCCATCTCACCTTCTCCATTCTTCTCCACACCCACATTTCAAAAGCCTCCAGTCTACGTCTATCCTCCTGCTTCAATGACCACGTTTCCACTCCGTACATAGCTACGCTCCATATCAAAGTTTTTACGAGTCTTTTCTTAACATCCTTACTCAAAGTCCCTGTCATCAACTCCCTCCTCCTTGTGAAAGCCTCTTTGCCTAGCGCAATTCTTCTCCTTACGTCCCTACTACTTTGACCGTGTTGGTCCAAAACACTACCGAGATACGAAAACTGTTCTACCTGCTCTAGCTTTTGCCCTCCTATTTTAATGTTAAGCTTGGCCTTTTTCTTTCTAGAAAATCGCATAACCTTTGTTTTATTAATATTGATTCTCATCCCATACCTGTCGCACTGAATTTCCAATTCACTAAGCAGTGCTTGCAGCCCCTAAGCTGACTGACAAACTAAAGCTTGGTCATCGGCAAATCTAACTGATTTTACGAATTCCCCGCCCACTTTCATTCCTACCTCGAGTTCATCCCATGCCTCTTTGATCATTTCCTCTGCGTACAGGTTGAACAGCAACGGTGATAATGGGCAACCCTGCCTTACACCCCTTCCTAACACTGCCCATCCTGACTCCCCGTTTCCCACCCGCACCTGAGCAGTCTGAGACATGTACAGGTTGCGGATTAGCCTCCTTTCCCTCCAATCTATTCCTAATTTCTGCAATAAACTCATTAGTTTTTCCCAATTTACTCTATCAAACGCTTTTTCGAAATCTACGAAACAGGCAAATACCTCCTGGTTGTGTTCTATATTCTTCTCGATTAATAATCTCATTACTGCAATGGCATCACGCGTACCTCTCCCCTTCCTGAACCCAAACTGATCATCCCCTAAGTAATCGTTTGCCCTACTCTCTATCCTTTTGTTTATGATCCTGAGAACAACCTTAGCTGCGTGGGATATCAAACTAATTGTCCTATAGTCCTCACATGACGTGGCCTTTACCTTTTTCGGAATAGGAACTAAAACTGATCTCACAAAGTCTTCCGGCCAGATTCCCTCCTCATAAATACTACGGATCAGCCCATATAGCCTCTTCCTCCCACATTTTCCTAAGCATTTCAAAAGTTCCACGGGAATGTTATCTACCCCCACGGCCTTATTTAGTTTCATCTCCCCTAATGCCCTTTCTATCTCATTGTCCAGTATGCCTGGACCTAAGCTATCTTCTTCTACGTCATGTTCCTTTTCAATGTCTAACTTTGTTGGTCTAAGCTCTTTACTATACAGTTCTTCTACATATTCCTTCCATCTCTCTTGGATCTTTCCTGCGTCCACTATTACCTTACCGGCCTTATCTCTAACTGCTATCGTTGATCTCCCTTTCTTACTTCCCGATAACGATTTAACTTTGCTGTAAAGCGCACCGATTTCACCCTTTCTCTGCAGACTTTCCATATCCTCGCACTGCGTCTTCCACCATGCTTCCTTTGCTTTATTTGTTTCCCGCCTTAATTTATTGTTCAATTCTTTGTACTTCATTTTGCCAAAATCTGTATTTATATTCTTCCATTTTCGCCGCTCATCCATTTTTGTAATCATCTCATCCGTGATCCATGGTTTACGAGTCCTTTTAGCGTTAACGGTTCCAATAGTGTCTTTTGCCGCTTTAGACAACCCTTTTTTGATACATTCCCATTTTTCTTCGATAGTACTTAGCTCTTTACCGTCCTCCATGATTTTCTCTACCGCCTGTTTGTATTCCTTTCTTTTCAACCCATTTAACGCTTCTACATTCCATTTTCTAACTCGCCGCCCTTGCCTTATCTTTTTAAAACGTACGCTACATTTCATAACAACTAAATTGTGGTCTGAGTCCGCATCCGCTCCCGGGAAGCTGTGGGAATTTATCACACTGTTCCTGAACCTGTATCTAACCAGGATTTAATCTAGCTGATATCTTCCTGAGTCACCTGGCATTTTCCATGTATACCTGCGTCTTTTGTGGTGTCTGAACCAAGTGTTGGTGATAACTAAGCCCTGTCTCCTGCAGAACTCAACTGCTTTCTCCCCGCGGTCATTCCTTGTGCCTAACCCATAGTCCCCCACCTCATCACCATCTCTTCCTTTGCGTACTGTCGCATTCCAATCCCCCATCACTATCAAATGTTTCCCTGCAGGAACACATGCAATCATGTCCTCTAACTGATCGTATATCCTATCGACCTCTTCTTCCTTATGGTTGCTCGGTGGCATGTATACCTGGATAATAACTAAGTTCGTCGGTTCTGCTTTTATCTCCACTAGTAGTATTCTATCCGTTACCTGCTCTATGTTGACTACGCTTCTTCCTACCTCTTCATTTAATACTATGGCAACCCCTCGTTGGCTCTCATCCCCACCGCTGTATATTATTCTATACTTATCACTCCAGTAATCCCCGCTATCTTTCCATCTCACCTCGCATAGACCTAAAATATCTATTTTTCCCCTTTCCATCTCTCGCTTAACATTCTCCAATTTCCCCGTCCTCATCATTGTCCTAACATTCCACGTTCCTATTCTAACTAATTTGGTCTTCTTCTCCTGCGTCTTCTGTCCTGCTGCTGCTGGTTTTCCCTTGCAAGGGTTTCGTGGGATGACGACCGCGGAAGCCTTGCCTCCCCCGCTGCCGGGCACGACACACGGCCGATTGGGCCGAGCCCCGTGGTTGCCAGGACTCAAAATATCTCTATTGTCCATCATATTTTTCTAGGGAATGATAATTGAGGTGGTTTCCCGTTGCCTTCCTCAATAGTGTTTTTAACGTGACACCATCACTTACTGGCCGCCCCACTGGGGTCAGACGCCATTGCAGCCGCCTCACTGAGGAACAGACGCTGCGTGGACTTAGATTAGATTATATTGTAGTTAGATTATATTGTAGAGTTAGATTATATTGTAGTTAGGCACAGGTTTAGGAACAGTGTGATCAATTCGCACAACTTCCAGGGAGCGGATGAGGCTTGTGCCCATAATTTAGCTGTTATGACGTCCAGCATCCATTTCATAAAGATAGGGCAGGGGCGGTGGCGTTAGGAAATGGTATGTAGAAGCATTAACCATATTGACAAGGAAAAAGTATCAGCAGGCAGTAGAGTAAATCATGGATCATACTATCAAAGAATAATAGGAATGTGTCAAGAAAGGGATATCGAAAGCCACAAAAGACACTATGGGAACGATTAAGGGGATAAGGACAAGGAAACCATAGATCACGGATGAGATGATTACAAAGATGGATGAGCGAATAAAATGGAATGATGTAAACACATAGTTAGGCAAAATGAAGTATAAAGAGTTAAATAACAAATTGAGATGGGCAATAAATAAAGCAAAAGTAGTATGGTGGAAAAAGCAGTGCAAGGATATGGAAAGTTTGCAGAGTAAGGGTGAAATTAGTGCTCTATACAGCATGGTTAAATCACTATCGGGAAGTAAGAAAGGAAGATCTATGCTAACAGTTAGAGAAAGGCTGGTAAGGTAATAGTTGACGCAGAAAAGATCCTAGAAAAATGGAAAGAATATATAGAAGCACTGTATAGTAAAGAACTTAGTCCAACAAGGTTACACAAAGAAAAGGAACATGACATAGATGAAGATAGATTAGGTCCAGGCATACTCGACCATTCAACAGAAAAAGAGCATTATGGAAGATGTCATCTAATAAGGCCATGAGGGTAGATAACATTCCTGCGGAACTACTGAAATGTATCATCGGAAAATGTGGGAGGAAGAGGCTATATGGGCTGATTCATAGTATCTATGAGGAAGGAATCTGGCTGGAAGACTTTGTGAGATAAGTTTTAGTTCCTATTCTGAAAAAGGTAAAGGCTATATCATGTGAGGACTACAGGACAATAAGTTTGATATCCCACGCAGCTAAAGTTGTTCTCAGGTTAATAAACAAAAGGATAGAGAGTAGGGTAAATGATTACATAGGGGATGAACAGTTTGGGTTTAGGAAGGGGAAGGGTACGCGTGATGCCATTGCAGTAATGAGATTATTAATCGAGAGGAATATAGAACACAACCAGGAGGTATTTGCCTGTTTCGTAGATTTCGAAAAAGCGTTTGATAGAGTGAATTGGGAAAAACTAATGAGTATTCTGCAGAAAATAGGAATAGATTGGAGGGAAAGGAGGCTAATCCGCAACCTGTACATGTCTCAGACTGCTCAGGTGCGGGTGGGAAACGGGGAGTCAGGATGGGCAGTGTTAGGAAGGGGTGTAAGGCAGGGTTGCCCATTATCACCGTTGCTGTTCAACCTGTATGCAGAGGAAATGATCAAAGAGGCATGGGAAGAACTAGAGGTAGGAATGAAAGTGGGCGGGGAATTCGTAAAATCAGTTAGGTTTGCTGATGACCAAGCTTTAGTTTGTCAGTCAGCCAAGGGGCTGCAAGCATTGCTGAGTGAATTGGAAATTCAGTGCGACAGGTATGGGATGAGAATCAACATTAATAAAACAAAGGTTATGCGATTTTCTAGAAAGAAAAAGGGCAAGCTTAACATTAAAATAGGAGGGCAAAAACTAGAGCAGGTAGAACAGTTTACGTATCTCGGTAGTGTTTTGGACCAACACGGTCAAAGTAGTAGGGATGTAAGGAGAAGAATTGCGCTAGGCAAAGAGGCTTTCACGAGGAGGAGGGAGTTGATGACGGGGACTTTGAGTAAGGATGTTAAGAAAAGACTCGTAAAAACTTTGATATGGAGCGTAGCTATGTACGGCGCGGGAACGTGGTCATTGAAGCAGGAGGATAGACGTAGACTGGAGGCTTTTGAAATGTGGGTGTGGAGAAGAATGGAGAAGGTGAAATGGACAGAGAAGAAAACAAATGAGGAAGTACTTGGTATGGTGGGCGAAGAGAGGGGTTTGTTGGGAGCAATCCTATGGAGGCAGGAAAAGTGGATGAAGGGGGTGTTGACCGGCAGTGGGATGTTGAAGACTGTGATAGAGGGTAGAATGTTGGGCAAGAGAGGAAAGGGAAGGAACAGGATAGGGATGTTGGACGGGATGAAGGGAGGAAGAAAGTACTCAGAGATGAAGAGGGACCTGATGTAGAGTAGAATTTAGGGTTGTGTTTTGTTAGTAGTCACAAAATATTTGTTTGGTAGTTGTGTCCATCGAAAAACCTACCTTAACTGGTAGATTACCTTAAAAAAATATATATATATATATGTATATAACGATTGTACGGAAAAACTCACACGAGCAGCACAATATATATATATATATATATATATATATATATATATATATGTGTGTGTGTATATATATATATGTGTGTGTATATATATATATATGTATATATATATATGTATATATATATATATATATATATATATATATATATATATATATATATATATATGTATATATATATGTATATAACGATTGTACGGAAAAACTCACACGAGCGGCACAATAATGGGCTGACACAATATAACACAAATAGAAAAGAATAGCAACATTTAAATGGACACTTACACAGTAAATTGTTCGAGATTTCGGCCCACTCAGAGGCCTTCTTCAAGAGAGACTGAAAATATGATGTTGCTGTGGAGAGGGGAAAGAGGTATGGGCGGGGAGGAGAGGTGTGGAGGGAATGCTGGGAGGGAAATTAAAGGTGGCGGTTAAGGGTGTAAATTTTGAAAGAATGGAAAGCTAACATGTAGGCGGATTCACGAGTTCTCACCTCTATATTGGTGGCTGAATCAGGTAGGGATTCTAGGATGCTGAGAGCAAAACATTGGTCGAATGAAAGGTTGTGGGAATTGGCGTGTGAAGGGATAGGAAGAGAAGAGAGTGAGGCAGAATTGCAGGAGTACCGGTGATTATTCATTCAGATGGATAAGGGGGTAATGCATTCGCCTATGTAAAAGGAAGTGCAGTGTTTGCATGATAAAAGATAAATAATATTTTTTGAGAGGCAATTAGCGTGGGAACGAGGTGAGGGGGCTATGAGGGGATGTAGGGAGAGGGGAGTAGGCATAATAAGAGGACAGGTTTTACATCGGGGGCGGTTGCAAGTTGGGGAAATATTGGGAAATTTGTCACGGGGGGGCGCCAAAGGGTTGGTGGATCTCAGAAGGTTTTTGAGATTGGCGGGTCGTCTGTATGCGATAGATGGGCATTGGGGTAGTAAGGATGAGGTCGCGTTTCAGTCTATTTTCAGTATATAGGGCAAGGTATATTTCCTGGGCAAGGCACTCTGGGCACCTGCAGCTTCACCCAAGCTATGTGATTTTTTGGGTACCAGATCTTCCTGGGAAACCATAACCAGCACAGGGAAAGGAACTGGCCTCCCTACCCTGATGTGTGAATTTCACATGCCGTCAGGCTTAGTACTTGGTGATCTCTACCATCACCTTCTAAATGCTTGAAATGAAATGAAAGGTGAAAAAAATGTGGCTACAATTGAAATGCATGTCCAAAGTCAACATAAAATGAGTGGAAAGATGAGGATGGATTCAGGTGGGTGGCAGGACTAAACATTTATGTCAGGGGAATATGATAGGCAAAATTTAAAGACTTGCAATCAGTTTTTGAAATAGAGATACCAAATCTTCAAAGAAAGTTAGGCTTCTTCTATGAAATGATTTCACGTGTTAGTACTAATGGGTAAGTTTGACTAGGCTTAATATTTGATAACTGATTGCACTTTTGCGATCAAATTAAAGGCATAACATGAAGTTTCTTGCATGTAAACTATAAAGGAGAAAACTTTCTATTAACAGGTAAACATGGGAGCCAGAAAAACAGAAAAAGTCGGTAAAAGTTGAATTATCACCCCACCAGGCACTTCCAATTTCCAAATTAACTGAGATACCAAAATAGTGTTTAATTGAAGAAAAACTACATGACTGATATTCTACATGACTGTGTCCATGAGTAGTAATCAAATCCTCTTTTTTCATAGTTCCTCTAGAGACGAAAGTCTTATCACAAGAACACTTCAACCGGTGGTATTCTCTAGTCCCATACGGTTTTTCCACCCTGATGGCAGAAATACCTTGCCAGGTAAGGAACTTGAACATGCGTACTGACCATTCAGTTTCAAAAAGGAATGATATGAAAGTATTTTCATTGAATTTGTATTAATATAATAGTTCAATAGTGCCCCAACTCCATTTCTAATTTAGAAATAAATCATTATTTGGAGCAGGCATTTTGAATGTCAGGTATCCCACAAATACTGTTGGTATTTTACTGTAATTACACATTTTGAAATTCCTCAAATGGCTCAATCACACTCACTGCCTGCCCTATAAGAATTTTGATACTTGATTGAGAATGGGGCTAGTAAAGAAGTGTCAGCCACAGAAAATAAATAAATAGATAGACAATACCAATAAATAAATAGACATAGGAAAATGCAATGTGTAATGAAATTAGGTTATATGGGCAAGAGACTATTTTGGAATGTCCAAACCATGAAGTGGCCACTATTGGCTTCCAACCTTGGCTCTAGATGGCATCAGCCTAACTTTCTGATGACCCTCATCCCTAGATGTACACACAAGAAATTCTTTTTGAGCATTCCTGATTTCCCCAGCGACTCTTTCTCAGTTTTCCAAGTGCTTCTATAGTGTAACTAATACGGTGTGCCTGAACAAGACTGCCATCAGTGCTATAAGGAGAAGGCAACAATCAGATTAAGAATTCTTTTGGCATCATTATCCATAATTTAAAATCACTCATGAGCACTATAAAATTATTATCTTGCATTGAGAAGATCAAAGACCAAACCTACCTAAATTACCACAAATAGCAAGTCTTGCAAACACTCTATGAAAATTAACATGAATAAAAATGTTGGAATGTTCATAAAATTAAATCCATACTAAAGCATTATTGATTCTTCACACATTTGCACCTTGGTAAATTTTCACAAAAGTACCAACAGTCCTGGCGACTACGAGACTCTGCCAAATCAGCCGTGTGTCTTGCCTGGCAGCAGGAGAGGCAAGGCTTCTGCAGTGGTTATCTCACAAAACCTTGCAAAGCAAAACCGACAGCAGCATTACAGATGACGCAGAAGAAAAAGACCAAATTACTTTAGATTAGGAACTTGGAATGTTAGGACAATGTTGAGAACAGGAAAATTATATAATGTAAAGCGAGAGATAGAAGGAGAAAATATATAAATTTTGGGTCTATGCGAGGTGAGATGGAAGGATAGCAGGGATTACTGGAGGGACGGTCATAGAGTAAAATACAATGTAGGGGATGAGAGCCAACAAGGGGTTGTAATAAAATTGAATAAAAAGGTAGGAGTATTAAAAAGGAAAGAAACATAGTCAACATAGAAAAAGCAATGGATAGAATATAAATAATAGAGATGAAAATAGAAGTGACAAACTTGGCAAACATACCACCAAGCAATAGTAAGGAGGAAGAGGTCGACAGGATATACGATCAGTTAGAGGACATAATGGCGTGTGTTCCGGCAGGGAAACATTTGATAGTGATGGGAAATTGGAATGCGACCGTAGGCAAAGGAAGAGTGGTGATGAGGTGGACGACTACGATTTAGGTACAAGGAATGACTGCAGGGAGAAAGCAATTAAATTCAGCAGGAGAGATGGGTTAGTCATCACCAACACTTGGTTTTGACACCACAAAAAGCCCAGGTGTACATGGAAAATGTCAGGTGACTTAGAAAGGTATCAGTTAGATTATATTGTAGTTAGGCACAGGTTTAGGAACAGTGTGATCAATTCGCACAACTTCCAGGGAGCGGATGAGGCTTGTGCCCATAATTTAGCTGTTATGACGTCCAGCATCCATTTCATAAAGATAGGGCAGGGGCGGTGGCGTTAGGAAATGGTATGTAGAAGCATTAACCATATTGACAAGGAAAAAGTATCAGCAGGCAGTAGAGTAAATCATGGATCATACTATCAAAGAATAATAGGAATGTGTCAAGAAAGGGATATCGAAAGCCACAAAAGACACTATGGGAACGATTAAGGGGATAAGGACAAGGAAACCATAGATCACGGATGAGATGATTACAAAGATGGATGAGAGAATAAAATGGAATGATGTAAACACAGAGTTAGGCAAAATGAAGTATAAAGAGTTAAATAACAAATTGAGATGGGCAATAAATAAAGCAAAAGTAGTATGGTGGAAAAAGCAGTGCAAGGATATGGAAAGTTTGCAGAGTAAGGGTGAAATTAGTGCTCTATACAGCACGGTTAAATCACTATCGGGAAGTAAGAAAGGAAGATCTATGCTAACAGTTAGAGAAAGGCTGGTAAGGTAATAGTTGACGCAGAAAAGATCCTAGAAAAATGGAAAGAATATATAGAAGCACTGTATAGTAAAGAACTTAGTCCAACAAGGTTACACAAAGAAAAGGAACATGACATAGATGAAGATAGATTAGGTCCAGGCATACTCGACCATTCAACAGAAAAAGAGCATTATGGAAGATGTCATCCAATAAGGCCATGAGGGTAGATAACATTCCTGCGGAACTACTGAAATGTATCATCGGAAAATGTGGGAGGAAGAGGCTATATGGGCTGATTCATAGTATCTATGAGGAAGGAATCTGGCTGGAAGACTTTGTGAGATAAGTTTTAGTTCCTATTCTGAAAAAGGTAAAGGCTATATCATGTGAGGACTACAGGACAATAAGTTTGATATCCCACGCAGCTAAAGTTGTTCTCAGGTTAATAAACAAAAGGATAGAGAGTAGGGTAAATGATTACATAGGGGATGAACAGTTTGGGTTTAGGAAGGGGAAGGGTACGCGTGATGTCATTGCTGTAATGAAATTATTAATCCAGAGGAATATATAATTCAACCAGGAGGTATTTGTCTGTTTCGTAGATTTCGAAAAAGCGTTTGATAGAGTGAATTGGTAAAAACTAATGAGTGTAAATGAAGAAAATAGGAATAGATTGGAGGTAAAGGAGGCTAATCCGCAACCTGTAAATGTCTCAGACTGCTCAGGTGCGGGTGGGAAATGGGGAGTCCGGATGGGTAGTGTTAGGAAGGGGTGTAAGGCAGGGTTGCCCATTATCATCGTTGCTGTTCAACCTGTATGCAGAGGAAATGATTAAAGAGGCATGGGAAGAACTGGCGGTAGGAATGAAAGTGGACTGGGAATTCATAAAATTAGTAGGTTCGCTGATGACCAAGCTTTAGTTTGTCAGTCAGCCAGGGAGTTGTAAACATTGCTGAGTGAATTGGAAATTCAGTGCGTCAGGTATGGGATGAGAATCAATATTAATAAAACAAAGGTTATGCATTTTCCTAGAAAGAAAAAGGTTAAGCTTAACATTAAAATAGGAGGGCAAAAACTAGAGCAGGTAGAACAGTTTACGTATCTCAGAAGTGCTTTGGACCAACATGGTCAAAGTAGTTGGGACGTAAAGAAAGAATTGCGTTAGGCAAAGAGGCTTTCACAAGGAGGAGGGAGTTGATGACAGGGATGTTGAGTAAGGATATTAAGAAAAGACTCGTAAAAACTGATATGGAGCGTAGCTATGTACGGTGCGGAAACGTGGTCATTGAAGCAGGAGGATGGACGTAGACTGGAGGCTTTTGAAATGTGGGTGTGGAGAAGAATGGAGAAGGAGAAATGGACAGATAAGAATACAAATGAGGAAGTACTTGGTATGGTGGGCGAAGAGAGGGGTTTGCTGGGAGCAATCCTTTGGAGGCAGGAAAAGTGGATGAAGGGGGTATTGACTGGCAGTGGGATGTTGAAGACTGTAATTGAGGGGAGAATGTTAGGCAAACGAGGAAAGGGAAGGAACAGGATAGGGATATTGGATGGGATGAAGGGAGGAGGAAGAAAGTACTCGGAGATGAAGAGGGACCTGATGTAGAGTAGGATGTTGTGTTTTGTTTTTTTTTAGGAGTCACAAAATGTTTTATGTAGTAGCTGTGTCCATCCAAAAACCTACCTTAGTTGGTAGATTACCTAATAATTATATATGTATATATATCTTTATAAGTATATTTTATATGAATGATATAATATAAATAAGCCTACATATTATTTTTATACATATATATATATACATATATAATATGTTGCATATATATATAAATTATAAACACAGTAATCAACCCGAAGGTCGGTTTAGTAGGTGATGGTAGAGTTCACCCAGTACTAAGCCCTATACGGCGTGTGAAAATTCACACATCAGGGTAATAATGGGGGCCAGTTCCTTTCCCTCTGCCGGTTATGGTTTCCCAGGAAGATCTGGTACCCGAAAAATCACTTTAGCTTGGATGGAGCTGCAGGTGCCCAGAGTGCCTTGCCCGGGAATCGAACCCGGGACCCTCCGGTCAGCAGTCCAACGCTCTACCCACTGGACTACCGCGACCTACTATAAACATACGAGGGTCATCCGGAAAGTAGTACCCGTTCGTGCCGCATGAAGTGCTGACGACGCGAGTAGCCGCTGGACGAGGGAGATAGCTTCAGTGGCTTGTCTGCCTTCTCTGAGCCAAGTTGCGTGACGCTAGCATTGCCTGTGTTGTTTCTGTGATTGTTTACAATGTTTAAAAAAATTGAGAACGCCGCCAGTTGTGAAGTGAGGGCAGTGATTAAATTCCTCAATGCAAGAAACGTTCGCCCATGTGATATTCATCGCCAATTAAAGGAGGTGTATGGAGACAATGTAATGGACGAGTCGTCTGTTCGGCGGTGGTGTCGCAACTTCAACATGGGGAGGGGGAACACACACGACGATGAGCGTTCGGGGAGACCGTCTGTCATTACAGACCAACTGGTGAGCTCAGTTGACGAATTCGTGAGGAACGATCGGCGCGTCACAATTGATGACATCTGTGAGCATTTTCCCAATGTTTCTCGAACAATTGTTCATGAAATTGTTAAACACCATCTGCATTATGCAAAAATTTGTGCAAGATGGGTCCCTCGCAAGCTTACAGATGAGTGACCCTGTATCTCAATGAGCTGGCGGCGAAGGACTATGCAGCAGGAATACAGAAACTTGTCACACGTTATGACAAATGCCTTAATTTGCTTGGAGATTATGTTGAGAAGTAGTTTAAAGTATCCTCTTTCAAATAAAATTTTTTATGTTTGTTAATATTTACTTTTGTGTCTTTATTTCACGAACGGGTACTACTTTCCGGATGACCCTCGTATATAATCTTTATAAGTATAATTTATATGAATGATGTAATATAAATAAACCTGAATCAAATTTTTGTAAATATTGTGCATAAAAATCAATTATGATTTAATTTATATTTGCAAAAATAAACAAAAAAGTTTCACCCTGATACATACGATATGCACTTATATATAGTATGAATTGAAACAGTTATGATTGATGTGATACTTGTTCAATGAACAAGTAAATTCTTCTCTCATGAAACAATATGGCTAAAATATATTTGATTTTAAGTTAGTCTTCAATCTAGATTAGAATTTTATCAATTTAAGTTTAATTTCAAAAAAATATTATTTGTAAAAGAATATGGCTGTTGTTTATTTGATTAGCAGGTAGTCTCAATTGTAGTTAAAATTTTCTTTATTTCAATTGCATTTGTGATGATTGTAGTGATGTTTTACAAAAATATGATGGATAGTATTTATATGGGTGAAGCTTAGCCTCAAATATAGACCCCAATGGTAGAGATGTTTAGAGAATATGTGACTATTATTGATATATTTTGGTGCATAAAAATATGGCTATTGAAAAGGCTGATAAGTGTTATTATTAGGTAGGTACCAACTTAGGCTAATCAATGGATTACATTTCACTATTTTACAAGTATATGGAACAATTATATAGATTTTTCATATGATACAAAATGGGTTCTTTGGTTAAAATAAGTCTTCAATGTAGATAGTGATATAATAAATGACACAGTTTCAGGTATACGTGGATTTCCCGAGTTTAACGCAAAACTTCACAGCGTAGCATTGCTCGACGGTGTGCTCCATGCTGGCGCTACGACACCACAAACAATGGCTCATCACAAAAATCCACCTCCTGTCTCAACGCATGCCCGGAGGCGACTGAACTAAAGTGCGCCTGAGTGGTGGGGGACCCCTCTACCGAGCTCCGTTGAGGCTACAGCGAACCAGTCACGATACTTATTGTACGGACACTGTAGTTCACAATTGTCTGAGTTTCCTTAGTAGAATTATTTCGCAATATGACCATTTTTTCATTCTTCAGCAAGAGTCTAGAAAATTTAATTCCATAAAATATGCTGATATAAGTTTTCAATATAGAAAGCAATTTCTTTACTTTTGTGTAACTGAGATGTTTATTGCAATTGTATTCAAGTTGGTTGACATGCCGTATACAATGCTAAGTCAAATCCCATACCGTGTTTGTATTTCGGATGTAAGGCACCTGCCGCCTATGGTCTGTCAAATAACTTTTATATTTCTGTGACCAAATCGTCCATGAGAAGGTGTGTGTATTCATGGCATGACTTTCCTGGATTAAATCCCAATAAATCTTTATTTCCATCTTTCATTTCACCTACAATTTGAATATTTTTTCAATTGCCAAGAGGGCTGCAGCATTGCGTAAAGTGACTGGACGGGATAATGTAGGCTGCATAAGCCGTTGCTCGTGAATTTGCATTCAACAATGAAGCGGCAATATCCTGGATGTGGATTACACTGAGTTTCTCCGTGCTATGAATATGAAATTTCGGGAGGGTTGTCCCTCAATGCCAACTGAGTGGTCCAGTTACATCAATGCCTTGCATGGCGATGCATGATCAATAATGAGGAATTGTCATGATTTGGTGGAATATTGTTATTGCAATCGGACGCCCTTCCACATGTGCTTTCCTTTAATTTACCTGTGGTATAATCATTTGTTCGATATTCTATGGTTTAACTGTTTGGACCATTGGTTTGGTTAACTATTCGCCCAGGATGCCATGTGAAGCATTTCAACTCCTTTCCTTTATCAACTTCATTCCTCATTTCGTGGGACGCCAAATACTTATTTAGAAAGAGATTCCAATAAGTTGATTCGTAGCTTTAGTCCTGCTGTTGTTAATGAATGCTTTGACAATATAAATGGGAAATAGCATGGAAAACAAAAACAACATGAGAAAACAGCCCCAGCAATCCATAAAGTGCATCATATATGCATTTTACAACATTCGTGATTGCATGTTTGTTTTAGTTGATCACAATTTATTTAATCATGTCACAATTTAATTTAGTCATGAAGTGTAGTGTCTGATTCGAAAAGATGAGGAAGGGGCGGTGGGTTACGAAAGGAGTGCCATCAGGCTGTGGAGAATAAAATGAATGAGGGAAAGGAGCTGATTTCTATCAAGGAAAAATTGAATATAACAAAAGAAGTATATCAGAATCTTCAAAGGTAATTATAGTAACAGTTAATTGGACAGGGAAACCATATGGCTTATCTTTTTTGAATAGTTTATTTTTTCTGGGTAATTCAATGTACTGTAGTTTTAGTTGCAACAGCAGCTGTGGCAAGTGTATTGATTTTTAGCTTACTTTTGTCTGTTTCATTGATTTTATTGTATCTCAGAAAAAGGGTTTTCTTTAATCACAAGCCAAAATCAGCTCATCTGGAAAATTTAAGGATTTAATTCCATAAAATCTTATACGTTGTTTTCTACACATATCCGTACTTCTGCCATTTGGATGACATTAATTTGAAATATTTCCATCAATGGTGTGTGTTTGTGTGCATTTATTGTACAAAGAGAACATAATTTTCTTCCTTCAAAAGACAGAATGCCTAGTCAAGGAATTTTTCAATTTGGCTCAATCTACTCCCATTCAGCAAAAATTGAGCAATGATATTTGATTAGCATCATTTTTTATGAATTTTACCTTTCTTTTATTAAAGAGAAGCTTTTTCTTAAATGAAATTACGTGATAGATGGAGCTAAGCCTTGAATAGGAGTCTTCGCGTGATATTTGGCAAAATATAAGAAAACCTATTCCGATACCAAGACTGCAGTCTCTTGTATTTCCTGTGCTATTATTTGAAGGACTCACATTATTCCCAACACATTAAGATGGTTTAAATAATATAATAATTGAAAATACTTGGCAATAACTAATTAGAGCCAGTGCAGAATTAACAATGGTGTTAAGATGAAAATATCCAAATCTTTGGAATGCATCATGAAGATATTAAATGAGGTGCCAGTTAAACAAACTAATTGATTTTGGTGAATTAAATGAGTGCATAATTGGCAAGTTTATCCTTTATTTAGCTTAGAATGTAAAAATGAGGATGAAAAACTTCTTGGCGCTGGTGCACTCTGCCATCATACATTCATCACCAGTGTCAATCAACCTGAATTCGTTCCACTGCCAGTCAGTGTGCCCCGGTGACCAATGATGCATTCCAATGGAAATTGAGATCCAGCAGCCATCCCTCCGTTTCCTCCTTCGCCCACTTGACTGGAATGTTCTCCAACTGCCGAGTCTTTGCTTTTCGAAAATATTTGTCTACAGTAAACGATCCATACGTTGGATGGCCAGTTCTCTTGCTATTCCATCTCATTGTGTTCCTCTCTCACTCTACTTTGAAGGAGAGATACACTGAACAACATATCCTATTAATGTATCAGATTGTGTATTTGTTGATAAAGTACTGCATTTAATAATGAGTGGTCAAAACTTGATTGATTGCCAAATATTTTTTGTGGAATGGTGCTTTTGGTATTCAGCACATCCTTCAGGAAAAGAGTCATTACTGTGTGTTGCCACAATATATAATACTTCATATTTAAATCGTATCATTAAAAAGGCATTCGTGGCAATAACTCCGAAAGTTTGAATTCAAGGAAACTACAGGAGTTGCATTTAGATATTAATTTCAATGGACCCTCAACTGCAGGATTTTTTAACGTGCTTCACAAAGAAAGACATTTTGTCGGAATGAACTATTAAAATAATTACCGGTACTGACTGTTTCAGGAAGAAATCGTTTCACATTGACTTTCTAGACTTGGTTGCTCCTACTTTGTAAAACTTGCTCCTGTGGTGCAAGTTTTATTTCGCCATCAGACGGGAAAATTTGTGGAATGCAGATAAAAGTTTCCCATTGCATGACTTTGGATACGATCTCCGATTGCACAAATAATTTAAAGGCTGTGAAACTTGTTGAAAGTGACTTTACAAGAATTGTAAATAGCGACCATCACCTTAGCGGCATAATTTATTCAAATAATTACTGTAAGTAGAGGGGTTTCTTTAGCTAAATGCATCATTCATTGCAATCCTATACGGAGATATCTGATAGATAACAGTGATACTTCCCATGAAATTACAGCTCTTTAACTCCTCGTTAACCCGTGGAATCATCCTTCTCGATGGACAGTCCTTCAAAAATAAAGAAATTGCAGTTAAAATATCACCGTAATGGATGCTCTTGGATTGACAGCAGTATGACTTTTCATTATTAATACTCTCGCATGATAATCTCTTAAGCTCTGTCAAAACTGTCAACTGAATCTTCTGAACACCCAGCGTGCACTTCCTCAATTTTGCCATTTTTTTTGCAATCCATTGTCTGGTAATCCTGTTGTTAATACAGATGTGAAAATTTGTATCAGATGCAAATAATGCTGTTGCCAAAGCAAACTACCATATACCACAGAATAAAAATGTATTCAGGTCAATAAACATTGAATGAAAAATTCTTATTATTTCCATCCATTTAATTTCATAGAACTAATCTTCTTTTACATTTACATACAAAGCAATTTTCATCAGTTGCCGGCAGAATTTAATTGCAAGGAAAACTGAACTCAAGAAATGCTATCAGAGGAAAAATGCAAACAGCCCCAAAGCAATTGATTAATATTTCAAAGAAATTTGAACGAACTAAGACTAAATTTGAAACCGGAAAAATAATCTGAAGCCACCACTTGCAAACATTTATGATGATATGGAAAGATGCTTTCTGGGCACCAGGATTACCAATTATTATGGTGTATGTAAGTATACATTACGAGGGCATAGCTCATTTAAACTGCAGTTGAACGATAAGCACAAATATAAATAAACGTCTACAAAGAAGAGTTTACTGTCTACGCAAAAATACAAAATGAAGATGAAGAGATGTGATTTGCACATTCTTTTAATTTCCATTTGCAGATATTCATAGCAGTTTACTACTCTCTCATGCAATGGCGAACATGGAAACAATATTTCCTATCTCCCTTTCGGGGAGAATATGTCAATTGCACACTTTAATAATCTAGCATTTCTCCATAATAAAGATAAATCCACTATTAGGCTTCCAAGAAACAATTTTTTTATTTAACATTTCTTTCGAATAAGCATGGCTTCATATCCAAGATGACAAGCATTTGAGAAATGATTTTAACATCCAATGCTCCATTGCATTCAGAGTGGAACAAACACTGTTAATTGTATCTGCAGTCCATGGAAGGTTAATAATAATCATATATATTCTTTCAATACTTAATTATTCAACTATCACACGAATGAAAAAGTAAAAGCATGCATGAAAACCATTACACACATTATATTGGTACCATTGTTATCCATTATTATCAATTAAAGAAAATCACTGCGATTTATGTAATTATTAATGTATGACGCAATACCCTACCACAAAAAAGTTAACATTGGTATTTTGCAAATTTGTACACAATTACCCTTCCAACATGCACAATTGAACATCATCATCATGTTAAGTATCCAGACATTGACGGTTTCAAACATATTAATCCAGATTATACAAATTTACTTCTTTAAAAAAATAAAATTTGGAAACAGAAGTTATGATTTTTAAATATCATTTGAATCATAGAGCAAAGGTGAGGCCACTGGCAAAAGCACACCTGTGACTCATCACTTTCGGGAAACATCATCTTTCCCCCAATGTACACCCTCATCTCCGAGAAATCTGCAAATGACTGCTTGTAGCATCCTCCACCCTTCATCCTCTCGATGCTTTCACAGATTAGCAGTCGATGCGATGGCAGACTCAGACCGCTTCAACATTAATCGCAAGTCGCTAGCGGACAGGGGACTCTCCGATTGGAGCCTTCGACCCATCCTCTGGACCAAGTCATCTCTCTCCCACTCATCAGCTGACTTCCCTTCAGTGACTGCCCCGGCAACGCCCTTCCTCGCCCCTCGTCTGCGCACCGCTTCCTCAAGAGAGGCGCTCTTCTCAACGAGAGACGTCACTCCAGACTCCAAAGCAATAAAGAGTGTGTCCCTCGACTCCAATTCCCTCTTCAGCTCCACTAGAGTCTCTCTCGGAGATCCAATTTCCCTCGTCAGGTCAAGTATCACTTCATCTTTTAAAGCATTCAATTGACGTGGCACATCACGTTCAAGTGATGTCAACTCATTTAAAATGCTAGAGCCAAATGGAGCCGTTGAAACTGTTTGAAATTGACTTGGTGCACCTTTGTGTTGGTTCGCCACTCGCACCAACTTCAGGATCTCCATTCTCTGCGTTCGGTTGGCTTCTTCAGTGCTCCTGGTGCTCATCACTTCGGCCACCCGCACCACGCCGTCCGCATCCCTCAGTCTGGGGTCCGCTCCCATCCCCAGCAGCCTCTCCACCCACTCGTCCTTCCCCGCCCGGACTGCCACGTGGAGCGCCGTCCGTCCCCTCGCGTCTCCGTTCTTCACTCCCCCAACACTCTGGTGCTGAGGAGTGGCTCCCCTGCGGAGAGAGAGAGCCGTAGGCGTGGTGCCCTAGCATGGGTGATGTGGGGAGCAGTTGAGCAAAGGTGCTCAATCGATTGGAGTTGGATCTCAGGAGGAAGAGTTCTTGCGTCAAATGTTCATCGCCTGCTGTTGACATAAGAAAGAAGCTGGCTATCACAAAATTACAGAAACATTTGCTAGTGCTCTTAGGTTACTAGACAATGCCATTAGGTCAGTGTTGTTGGATTGTGTATGTCTAATTAAATAATCGTTAAAAGTTAATTGCAGAGATGAGTTTCCTTCTGTACAAGCAGGAAAAAAGAACCAAATAACTTACTTTAATAACAACTTCAATTAAAAACGACTGATGTGCAGTGTTTAATAAAATTACTCTTAGAAATATATACACAGCTGTTTTAAGTAATCATTTTGAGGACATAGTTTATAAAATTTCTTAAGGGCTTTCGAAGAATTCCTAAAATTTTTATTATTCTGAATGTCGACTGTGGCATGTGGAGAAGGACAGTAGCAAAGGAGAAGGACAGTAGCACCTTGGACAGTAGCAAAGTTTATCGGTGGTTCTCATAGGGCCGAGAAGATGTGAAGGAAGAAGAGCGTGCCAGATGCCCGAGCACTTCAACGACAGACAAAAACATTGATGAAGTGAAGAAAATATCATCGAATCACCGTTAGAGAAGTTGCCGAGGACCTAAACATATCAATTGGCTCGTTCCATTCGATTTTTATCAATAATTTGGGCATGACACAGGTCACCGTGAAATTTGTACCAAAATTGCTCAATTTCAACCAAAAACAGGAACGCATTAACATTGCTATTGAGGTGTTGGACTCTGTCCGTGACAGTTGATTTTTCAATTTACTGCAAAAATCATAGATATGTTGGTTAAATCCAGAGTAAATTAGATTCTCATCATATGTATTCCATACAGTCATTTTATACATCGGGCATGTCTCTGTGTTTAATAGTGAGACATCACAGGAAAAGTTCAATCAAGTACCTTGGGCCAGGGGAATATCACACCTAAGTACATAAAGTACTGGAACTCAAAAATATACTTTAAAAAAATAAATACTATAGCAATCAAAATTGATAAGCATACATTTAGCAAACAAAAATAAACCCCACTCAAGCAATTATATACTGCTTTTGTTTAACTGGCGGTTCTGCAGTTACCCACATCATATAACTGTTAAATAAGTCTCTTGCAACTCATAATCATAGAATCACGGGCATTCATTGAAATAGCACCTTGCCATTTGAAATTGGAATCAAATATATATTTCCATATATTTACTTCATTAAAAATTCACAGATGAACTGATTGGTGGGCCAACAAATATATAACAAATTATGACAGCTTACAAAAATCTTTACGAAGGATTACTGAAAGAGTAAACATCTTGGTGACATACTCCGTCAACAAAGTACTATCAACTGAAAAATTTATCATCATAAGATACACAAACATTCTTAATCCATTTAGCACTTTAACCTTAAATTATACAATAACCATTATGATATGATATTTCTGCTTACCAATTATTCTGCATGAGTTAAACGGTTCTCTGCAAAATGGCGATCCAATTTGATTAACTCTTCCAGAAAAACAAAGGCAGAAATTTCTGGACCACTGGTAAACAAAGTTATCCACTGCTGGCAAAAACTGTAATTGAGATCAGAGAAGGAGAAAGTTAAATTGGCGAACTGCCTTGTTCAATTGATGCCACAGATGGTGGCCATTTCAGAAATCCCTTTCTTTGGTGGTTAATCTTTCACCTATCTCATTGAAATTGTTAAAAAATGGGAGGACACCCATGACCCATCCAATTCACAGGAACCCATGACCACAGCAACTCTCATCCCTTGCCCTCCTCCCACGCCCTTACGCGTCCAAAGCACTCGGCCTCTCGCCAGAAAAGCCGGCAAAGATGTAAAGGTCTTTATTAGGGCAAAACTGACACCAAATGGTCTAAATAAAATTTATAAGTACTTGCATAGACTATCTATACACATGCATACACATACAGATATACAATGAGCACAGATATGCATATAAACATACATATATAAATTAATATGAATCTACACTTACACAGAGTAAATTATAGTGAAGAAAGAAAATGTTCCAATAAGAAAAGTAGAGACAAAGAATGAGGTATGCTATGAAAAGCTATGGAGAGAACGCGGTGTCGCTCACATAGTATAAACACCCACGAAGAGATAGTGGTTTTTAACAGCCTGCAAAAACAATAAGAATTCAACTGAGAAAAATAAAAGATAATTAAAAATATACAGTAGAATATCGAAAGAATATGTACATGCATGCGACCTGCTGATTTTAAGCAGGTTAATCTCGTAAATTAGTCAAAGATAAAATAGCTTTTTTAAAGTTCACATACGAACAGCATACAGGCATTACGGTTCCACTAAATTTTCAGGTTGTTTGGAAGGTCTTCGTTGCCAGCAGCACAGTTTTCAAAATGGGGTAGGAGAAGAGAGGACACAAGAAGCATCGCTGAGGAGGGGGGAGCAATGTGCTTTGAGTTTTCAGTGAACGTAGGGATGAGTTTCTTTCTCTGAATACACCATCATCAGACCACGATTACGTTTTGTTGAAGTTAGGGCCTAAATTCTTTCCTGTTCGTAGGCATGGTATGATAGATCCTCGCAATGTTACAGGTGGGACTTCCTCAACACTCATGTTAGTATGCAGTAAATGGTACCTGTTTATGATAGACAGATTTTTGATTGGGTTCATTTTCAGTAAATTTTGTGTACCCCAAAGCGACAAAGCAGGAGTATCTGAATTCAATTCATCAATAATTCTAGGCAGGACGTGAATATCTGGGTAAGTCATCAGCTTTAAGGCATCAACTTGCCACTTCAACAAATAGGGGCAATAATTTTCTTGATTTTTAAGCAACAACCACACCCAAAAAAGTCACACTCTAGAAAATGTAATAGGAATTACTGACCACAGGACAAATGTAAATGCTCTCCCAAGTTAGCTCAAATGTAGTAGAAGTTACTTCAGGTGCTCCCCCAGAGAAGTGCTATCAAAACTCTTTTATTCCTACTTAACTGACATTAAGTAGGAATGAAAGGGGTTTAACGAACACAGGGTCTTAAGTGACATTGACTACCGAGAAAATTTATTTGTCGACAATGCCGAGTTTTACAGCGATATCCATAATCCTAAGATACCAAAGCTGGGCCAGATGGCCTTGAATGCATTACAACGCCAGTACAACAAATCAGAATTTAAGTTAGAGCATACTAAAGATTTTTTTGGAAAAAGAGCATTTCCCACCCAAATGCCTACTGCATCGGTAATAACGAAATGGAATGCATAGACTTGATTAAATACTTAAGATTTATTAGAAGATTAGGATTTTTCTAAAAAATTAGAATTCATCAGAGGAGCACTGGGTAAATGCGATAAGACAAAAAGCAATGTTATCTTTTGCTGGTTAGGCCTCATTTAGAATATGCTACAAGTACATGGGGTCCTCACAAAGTTGGATTAACTGCTGAATTGGATTGCGTGCAGCGTAGAGGAGCTGGATTAGTCAAACATTGTTATGATAACCTTAGTAGGGTATCCAACATATTAGAGCAACTAGGCCGGAATCACTCAATGGAGCCAAGGTTAATTTACAAACTAAACTTCTCGCATAAATTGGAAGGACATCTCTTCAGCAGTGATGCTGAAAACATCGTACTACAGCAGGAGATTTCATGTTCTACAAAATTACAGAGATTAAGTGTTGAACAGATAGATTTAAGATGTCATAATTCCACGAACCATAAGGGATCAGAATAACATTGTCCGACCGCCGGAGGATTGTATTCGCGCCAAAATCAGTTTGGCATGAATTCACCCCTGCTTGCCCCCTCCATAGGCTTGCAAGGTCTAAGTAGCAATGTTGAACACATTATTTGGATTGTTTTCATTTAATGATATTAAAAGAAATATGTTGAACGATATGCCATTGCTATTACTTCTTTTACACCTCTTAAAAGCAGAATGGGTTTTTCCAATTAATAGAGAAAGGGGTTTCCCAATATTGTATTAATTCATCGAAAGCCCTTAAGGGAATTTAAAAAACAAAGTTCCAGTTTAATTCGTTAATAAAGAGGAGTCAGTTTGAAGAACACAGAGTCTTCAACAGCAGTTAGATCAAGTTGTTTTTAAAATTAATACATTAAGCATTATTAATGCAAATTACTAATAATCCAATGCACTTCTGTAAAAATTCCAAACTAAATAAATTTTTGATGCTCAAAGAAGGATGGAAATACTTGGGGAGAATACTATACATGCTTCAATTTGTACAGAAAGAAACTCATCTCTGCAATTAACTCAACAACTATTTAATAAGACATACACAATCCAACAACGCTAATCTACGAGTACTAGCAAGCGCTACGGTATATCTGGGTTCTACTTATTCTTTGAAATATCAAGCTTCTTTCTTACGTCAATTTCAGGGAATGAGAAGATAGATTCAACACAATAATTCTTCCTCCCGAGACCAATGCACCACCTTTGCTCAACTGCTCCCCACAACACCCATGTTAATGCATCACGCCAACGGCTCTCTCTCCGCAGAGGAGCGACTCTTCAGCACCTTATTCAACGGCTCCCCGCTGCTGGAGTGCGAGGGAGGGAGTGTTGGGGGAGTGAAGAACGGAGACGCGCGGGGACGGACGGCGCTCCACGTGGCAGTCCGGGCGGGGAAGGACGAGTGGGTGGAGAGGCTGCTGGGGATGGGAGCGGACCCCAGACTGAGGGATGCGGACGGCGTGGTGCGGGTGGCCGAAGTGATGAGCACCAGGAGCACTGAAGAAGCCAACCGAACGCAGAGAATGGAGATCCTGAAGTTGGTGCGAGTGGCGAACCAACGCAAAGGTGCACCAAGTCAATTTCAAACAGTTTCAACGGCTCCATTTGGCTCTAGCATTTTAAATGAGTTGACATCACTTGAACGTGATGTGCCACGTCAATTGAATGCTTTAAAAGATGAAGTGATACTTGACCTGACGAGGGAAATTGGATCTCCGAGAGAGACTCTAGTGGAGCTGAAGAGGGAATTGGAGTCGAGGGACACACTCTTGATTGCTTTGGAGTCTGGAGTGACCTCTCGTTGAGAAGAGCGCCTCTCTTGAAGAAGCGGTGCGCAGACGAGGGGCGAGGAAGGGCGTTGCCGGGGCAGTCACTGAAGGGAAGTCAGCTGATGAGTGGGAGAGAGATCGCCTCCCGACCATCCATTGTGGATGCGGGCGGTGAGCAGGAGTCCTCGGTTCGGAGGATGTGACCAAGGCATCCTCTGACCACTGGCAACTTGGGATTCATCTTCAAGCAGTCTGGGTCTCTCATCACGTCCACTGCTAATCTGAAAACAGAGGGAAAAGGAGAGGAATGGTGAAATATCACAATAGAGAGGAGGAGAAACGTCAATTTCAATCATTTTCAGATTTCTCAAAGATAAGGATGTATTTAGAGGGATGGGGGGCAGTGAGCATGCAGAGAAGTCGGTTGCTGTGGTCTGATTTGTCTTATCATTTCATTCCTTAGATCAGATAGCGAAAAATATACAGATTAATTTACTGCTGGCCTTTCACAACGCGCCAGAAGAAACGTTTGATTGAAAACCACTAGGTATGCCTTTTGTGTGTTATCCTGAATTCAATTTATTGTATTAGTTTTCTGCATAATACAAATATTAAAAATTAAAAGGGTAATTTTTAATAAATATCAAAATTATCAGATTATATGAAAAGTAGATTTCAGTTTGCCATGGCTATCGTTTTATGTCGAATGATGATGTCATCGCTAATTTTGCGCTAAAATAATTTAAAAATCCTCTCAAAAGTAATGTGCTAGAAAAGAGTTTTCTATTTGTGTAGACATTCCATGACTGGTGTTAAATTGAACCTATGCAGATTGCATGGAAATAATTCCATTTGTTTTCGATCATTTGGTATCATTAAAACGTAAAAACTTATAATTATATGAATTATAGTAATTTAGAAATCAAAACTTGTTTCCATATTTTACTTTTTTGGAGAAATATCTTTGGATGAACTGGGTTAATATGACAAAGATCGTTAATATCTAAATATTTAACATCGATGATGTTAAATTCAAGTACGCGTGTTGAAAGCGTAAATGTATCTAAGTACGTTTAATACAAAAAAGTTGAGGTTTGCGTCAAGAGGGTATCGAATCGTACATTTCTAATTATGTAAATCGCAGTTATTACTCTAATGATAGTTAAAAATTGTATCATTGAAATGGTTGGAGACCACATCGGGTAATTATTTAGTTTTTTAATAAAATTAATGGTCCATAAAATATTAAAAGAATGTAAATTATTATTATTATACTGCCATTGGGACGTTCATTTGAAAGGCAAGTTGATGAGAAGGCCGTGTCCTTGAGCCTTTTTTGTGAAGAATTTCAATATTCTCGAGCCAATTCCAAAACCAGAAATAATATCATTCGCGTATTTCTCACGATAAGGACATCTCGAATCTACTTCCCGTCAAACTATAGGGAGCTGATGTTCGTGATATATTGAAAGTTCGAAAGAAGAGTATTTAGAATTTACAAAAATATATGTTTTATACGTATAAAGGTAACTGAAGCCGCTCGATCATAATCATTGATCAGCAAAAAATGGGTTTTATTTCACTTTCCTAAATATAAGTTTAAAACACTTGAGCTCTATAGGGATTAATCTGTCTAAAGAATAACCCGAAAGCCGCCAAAAACCGCCACATGGAGGGGGGGAGGTTTGGGTCACCACGCATTAAGAGAAAATTACATGCAACACCAACATATTATTAATGTAACTTAACACCCAAAATGGCGTATACACACATGTAAAAACCTAAACTCACACGCGTGCAAATACATATTCACCTTAGAACGAAGTAAAAATCTATCTAATGACGTACAGATTAGAATTGTGCAGTAAGGCAACGCAACCGCACCGAGACAGGTAGAGGAAGGTGACAGACCGCTGCAGGCGGCTAAAGCGTCCCCCGCAGGAAGACATGAGGGATGGAAGGAGAAGCCTAAAAGCAAAGCAGGGCTAGCAATAGAGTGACGGCTATGCAGGAGCCGGTTTTACCAACAAAATCTGTAGAGCCCCTTATTTTTGCATGCAGTAATTAAATTCGTATTGATTAAAATTCAAATAACTGCCCCGCCATCAAACAATATAGCGTGTAGCAGGAGTTTCTAGTGAACCGTTGGAATGATTTCGTAACTCACATTTCAGGTCAATGGGTAAGGTAAAGTGCATAACGCTTTGATTGGCCGTTTTATTATCTGACCTGAGAGTATTTGCCGCGACTACAATGACCGTTTTTAGGTTATAACACACGTTCTAATTTATTCGCTATAACAATAAACGGCCCCATCAAGTGATCTCAAATAGGGCCTACTATCTTGTTGCCTTCCGAGTTGTAGGCGATGTACAAAAAGGTGACGACAGACAACAACGGTTCTTATCGAAGGATTAAAGCGATGCAATATGGAATTAGCTAACATTAAATCTTGAATTAAGAGAAAATTGGGCACTCACAAACAACACCGCCGATGTACAGAGCCTTCGCGATTTTATCTTGATATTGATGTAGAAAATTACGACCACGTGTGCAACTGCTTCGATGACTACTTCCGCACGAGGGTCACCAACTCCTATGAAAAGACTTTTGAGTCCGTTTTCTTCGCGGAAGAGGGAGTGGTTTTACAGTCAAACTACGAAGTACTTTTAAAATTGGTAGATAGGTGGGGTTGGCTTCAGATTTTGCGCCGTGGCTCCAAATCCGTCGAAATGAACATATTCTTCAAATGTTATAACCGTCATCCTAATATTATTGATTTATTACAATTTATTACCAACACAAAACCCCGATATTAGGAAATGACTTTGGTGATATTCGAAGGAAAAAAGATCTGCATTGGTCTTCATATAATTAATGAACGGAGAAACTCAAATAGGTTAAATTCATAAACCACGAATTATTAATTAAAAAATTGGCCCTCGCTTTAAATACAAATTTTTACGACAATTCTTGACGAATGGCAAGTCTATTTTCGTTAATTAGTATTAAAATCTTCCAAGGATGCTTCCTTAATTTCTAGTACCGTATGTTCCCATCGATAACGCGCACCTTATGTATAACGCGCACACAGAACTTTGTAGTTGTCATGAATTTGTATAGATACCGCACGTTCAGGGCTTCATAGTTATCTTGAACATGCATAGATACCAAGCATCTGTATTTACACACACACATATACCCAAGCTAAGTGATTTTTCGGGCACCAGATCTTCCTGGGAAACCATAACCGGCACAGGGAAAGCAACTAGCCCCCCTTCCCTGATGTGTGAATTTCACCCGCCGTCGGGCTTAGTACTGGGTGAAATCTTCCATCACCTACCAAACCGACCTTCGGGTTGATTGCTGTATTAATGGGTTACATTCATATACATATATATATATATATATATATATATATATATATATATATATATATATATATATAATTATTATAAGGTAATCTACCGGCTAAGGTATGTTTTTGGATCGACACAACTAATAAATAAAACATTTTGTGACTCCTGACTCCTAACAAAACACAAAATCCAGCATCCTACACTATATCAGGTCCCTCTTCATCTCTGAGGACTTTCTTCTTCCCTTCATCCCGTCCAACATCCCTATCCTGTTCCTTCCCTTTCCTCGTTTGCCTAACATTCTCCCCTCAATTACAGTCTTCATCATCCCACTGCCGGCCAATACCCCCTTCATCCACTTTTCCTGCCTCCACAGGATTTCGCCCAACAAGCCCCTATCTTCGCCTATCATACCAACTACTTCCTCATTTGTTTTCTTCTCTGTCCATTTCACCTTCTCCATTCTTATCCACACCCACATTTCCAAAGCCTCCAGTCTACGTCTATCCTCCTGCTTCAATGACCACGTTTCCGCACCGTACATAGCTACGCTCCATATCAAAGTTTTTACGAGTCTTTTCTTAACATCATTACTCAGCGTCCCTGTCATCAACTGCCTCCTCCTTGTGAAAGCCTCTTTGCCTAGCGCAATTCTTCTCCTTACATCCCTACTACTTTGACCGTGTTGGTCCAAAATAATCCCGAGATACGTAAACTACTCTGCCTACTCTAGTTTTTGCCGTCCTATTTTATTGTTTAGGTTATCCTCTTTCTTTCTAGAAAATTGCATAACTTTTTTTTATTAATATTGATTCTCATCCCAAATCTGTCGCTCTGAATTTCCAATTCACTCAGCAATGTTTACAACTCCCTGGCTGACTGACAAACTAAAGCTTGGTCATCAGCAAACCTAACTGATTTTACGAATTCCCCGCCCACTTTCATTCCTACTTCCAGTTCTTCCCATGCCTCTTTATGCATTTCCTCTGCATACAGGTTTAACAGCAACGGTGATAATGGGCAACCCTGCCTTACACCTCTTCCTAACACTGCCCATCTGGACTCCCCGTTCCCCACTCTCACCTGAGCAGTCTGAGACATGTACCGGTTGCGGATTAGCCTCCTTTCCCTCCAATCTATTCCTATTTTCTGCAATATACTCATTAGTTTTCCCCAATTCATTCTATCAAATGCTTTTTTGACATCTACGAAACAGGCAAATACCTCCTGGTTGTATTCTATATTCCTCTTAATTAATAATCTTATTACTGCAATGGCATCACGCGTACCTCTCTCCTTTCTAAACCCAAACTGGTCATCTCCTAAGTAATCATTTGCCCTACTCTCTATCCTTTTGTTTATGATCCTCAGGACAACTATTGGCTATATCAGCCAAATATAAAAATATCTTCGAAATGGAATGCTCTTCGGCGACGCACAAATATATAAAAAAACAGATGTAGATTTTTAGACCATAGAGACACAAAGAAAGGACACTCACAATATGTTGTTTTGAAATTTCGACGGCTCGGCTGTCGTCTTCAGAATGGCATTCTCGGGGAAGATTGGAGAGGACATGTGCGGGTAGGAGGCATTTAGATGGGTGAGGGAAGGAGCCATTTAGAAGATATTTTTATTTTTGGCTGATATAGCCAATCAACTTTTTGTTCGCCTTCATCGTGTCATCTGTTCCTGTTTGTCTGCCGTCGCATCGTCGCCGTGAGTGTTCTGTTCCCTTTCCTTCACCACTGTTTCCTTCCTTTTCCCTTAACTCTTTATCGTTCCCTGCCTTTCCAATGAATTACCCTAACCACTTTCAACATTGGCTGCACCAATTCCGCACAAATGCATATAAAGTAGCCCAATATGCTAGCCATTCCGAGTTCCTCACCCCATGTTTATCCCTAGGCATCATGCCCAATGGTCTCGTCATCAAAATACCTCTTTCTGGTTTCCCACCCATCTAGACTTCACCCACACTTACACACCGTCATATTTCAACAATCACGTGATCTCACGCGTGATGTTCTATTGCACTACCTCTCTCTTTTCAGTAAACATCGGTCCAACCTTCTGTCCCTAGCTTAAATTATATCCAATTCAGCCCCTCATTTAATTCTGTCAATTAATTATATACTTTCCTCGGCACTTCGAAATCTCACTCGGAGACGTGAGTGCCTCCTGAAAAAGCTCTCTACCCTCACCCAGTCTTTCTTCTGCGTGGGACTTTCCCTGCCGCTTACACAATCGCCGCCCCCACCCGAACCTCCACCCCTATTTCTTTCAAAACCGAATCTAGCAACCCTTTATAACCTGCTATATCCTCTGTGCAAAATGCCCGTTTTCCCCAGGCGTTGACCTAAAGAGTCCCTGACCCAGCACCCCACACCCGAAAATGGAAACAAAGTAGTGAACCTTTCTTCCGTGCCCCTCGACAATAGCGAGCTTTCGCTACTAAGTAAAGGCCTCTCCTTCTCCCCCACCCCTAGAACCAACTACGTTAACATCATCACCGACACGCTAAACTTCTACCGGAATTTACGCTGGCACGCCCATTGGAAATCCCAGCCTTTCCCTTCGAACTCCCCCACCATTAACCCAGCACTTACCCGATTCCGTCCAGCCTCAGAAAACGAACCCAAACCACTCCCATCAAACCACCCAGTTGAAATCTTTATCAATCTCCTTCTGACAAAGATTTCCGATAAAAAATTCATAGATTCCCTTAAGCCACCAGATAATCTTTCCCCCTCTGAGACACAAGCTCTCAGACGTTCAACATCAAACAAAGATATTATAATCACAACGGCGGACAAAGGGTCATCCGTTGTCGTGCTAAACAAAGAAGACTACGACGCTGAGGCATTGCGCCAATTAAACGACCTTTCTTGCTATGCCCTGCTGCCCCAAGATCCAAACCCTTCATATCAAAAGGATATTCTCTCTTTTCTATCCAATTTCGGTCCCAAAGAAGGTCTCTCCCCCAAAGATGTATCCATTCTTTCACCACCTAATCCTAAGACCCCCATTTCTATTTGCTACCCAAAATCCACAAAACCAATAACCCTGGACGCCCTATTGTCTCCAGCAACAACTCACCCACTGAACGAATCTCCGCATTAATAGACCACCACCTGCAACCAATAGCCACTTCACTCCCTTCTTACATTAAAGACTCGCACCACTTTCTGGAACGTCTACACTCAATCCCAATTCCGCACAACACGACCATTCTCATGGCCACGATAGACGTTACATGTCTGTACACCTCCATTCCCCACAAAGAAGGCTTAAAAGCCCTGAAATATTACCTCTCCCTACGATTCATACCACACAGCCCATCCACAGATTTCCTCATCGAACTGAGCCAAATCATTCTCACCAAAAATGCTTTTCAATTCAACGACAAAATATATTTACAAATAAAAGGCACTGCAGTCGCCGAAGAGCGTTCTGTTCCGAAGATATACAGGTATATATATATATATATATATATATATATATATATATATATATATATATATATATATATATATATATATATATATATATATTTATATATATATATATATATATATATATATTTATATATATATATATATATATATATATATATATATATATATATATATATATATATATATATATATATATATATATATATATATATATATATATATATATATATATATATACACATATATATTTGCGTAAAAGCTATATTTAGTGTGTGTAAAAATATGTCTACGTTTGGATTTTTTTCAATTTTCATTGCATAACACGCATTGTCATTTTTTTCGATCATCTGAACATTTTTGTATACATAACACATGCGTTATCGATGGGAAAATACGGTAATTGGCTTTGCAATGAAGGAAAAGAATTATATTAGAATTTTGCACATAAGAGCAATTTATAGGAAATCTGGTCAGTTATCAGTTGAAGGACAAAATTCCTTTTCAATAATTTATTAAACGAATGACTATGACTGCTGTCATCACCCTGAAAGTAGTTTAAGATGACAGTTATAAAAAAGTTGTTAATAAACAAATATTATTAAAACATAAAAAAATAAACAAACAGAGGAATATTCCAAAGAGGTAATCAGCTTAGAAAGCAATTCTCTTTTTTCATGCGACAAACCCTTGTGGAAGAGAGATCCCCAGCAGGCATACAAGTCCTGTCTCAAAAATAAAGTAGACAGTAGAAAGATGTTGAAAAATGTTATTTCAGAGCAAAGAACAAATTGCTAAAATTCTTCAAAAGGGGTGTGTGTCGATACATACATTGTATGTATCGACACACACCCCTGCCACGCTTCTCGTGCACTTCCTGTCAGGTATTAACATGGCCCTTGTTCAGCCACCTCGTCATGGCCTCTATGACATTATTCAGAGGTCCAAAACGGTACTAAAAAGGGTTGTACTTGAGTAGTACTCAAATGCCCATTTCTCGTCACCAGTAACCACCTATTCTATAAAATTTGGGTCCTTTTACAGTGCCCAAAGAAGTGCTAGGCAATATTGTTGCACCATTAGTCTTCCAACAGCACCATGGTGGCCCACCTTCCTCATGGCTAAATCCTCTGTAAGCAAGTGCAATGCACGGCAGTTTTATGAATATTGCACTCCTCTGTTAACATCCTCATATTATTGGGTCATTCAGAATTGAGCTTGTGTCTTACCTTTTGAACGTTTTCATCACACATTTCTGCACCCTCAAAGTCTATGATAAACACAAATTCAAAAGTATATTTAGAAGTTAATAAACGTCTATAATAAAGAGTTAACTGTCTACACCAGTATTTCCTGAACTTTTTCGAGCCACTGCCCCCTTGGATCCATAAACCTATACCCAACACCCCCCAATTGATAGCTTAAAAAATAATCATCAAAATCATAGGACAAAATAACCAATTGAGGAACATTGTAATAATTAAATTAAAAACAATGACTAATCAAATGTTTACAATCCTATGGCCAATCTCCCCCCCCCTGCGAATAACCGTCCCTCCATAATCCTTCCCTAGTCCCCGCTACTCACAGTCAACCCCTCTGACCCACTCTTACCGTCCCCACCCAGGCAGTGCGTCTGTCCCCCCCCCCACCCACCCACCCACCCAACCCACACCAACCTGGACGAGTATATATATATGTGTGAAAATGGAATATTTTCTTTGTATGCTCCGAGTGTAGCGAAACCAGTTGAAAATAAATCAGTTATTTTATGCGGAAACTGCAAAGTTATTTAGTGAAACTCCTGTTCGCAATGGATTTCCACAAAGTCTCGGCCTCAACCATCAATCACATCAAATCTGCCAGCACAGCTCTACGGGCCAAGTGGTACAAGAAAGTGACAGTGAAATTCCGTGTCGCCATGGTTAACATATATTTCAACAGTGTATGTGTTTTTCACAACATTATCCCGAATTACGTCAACCTTCGCTGCAGCTGTACTTCCAAATCTGGGAGGCAAGCCCTGAAGATCGCCCAAGGAGCCTGGGTGAGAAAGGAGCTACAATACTGGTACGCGAAACGCAACAACCTAGCGCTCTATCGACGTCTTCTCTACACCGAGTTAGTGCATTCACTACATTAGGTCGAGTGGAATGCGTTCGACGATCGAGTGAGAAAGCTGGCAAGTGAAATAGCCTTCAAGAAACTACAAACCGTAAAAAAGAAGTTAACCAGCCTTCAGCAAAGACAATATCTTCCTGAAACAAACAAAAATTTAAGTCCAAAAACCCACCCCATGATCTTCCATGAAAAAGTGAACAACCTTTCGAACCATGTTTTCAAACCTCAAGAAGAAAAATTGTTAGAAAAAGGCCTCAAATATTGCCCTAACATTCCCAATAGAGACAGTGATCTTAAAAACCTTATTGTAGATTGTGAAGTCGCCATAAGAAGTGAACACCACATGATCAAAAACGTTTTTGCTCATAACCTGAGGAAAATTTTAACAGCTGAATACGCAACTAAAAGCATCAAACCCTCCCACCAACTGAAACTTGAAATATCCACGGTAAATTCCTTAAAGAAAACCCTCAGAGAAAACAATCTCGTGGTCATTAAAGCTGACAAAGGAAATTCCACAACAACTATGGAACGAACAACCTACAACGACAAGTGCTTCGACTTTTTTAAAGAAAATCACATCATAGAAACAAAAGAGGACCCCACAGTGAAATTTAAAAAAGAATGTAGGAGGGCTCCCTCGAACATCAAGGACCTCCTATCAACCTCGGAGAAATACTAAAATTTAGAGATGAATCCAATAGCCCCCAGGTTTTATGGCTTACCGAAAATCCACAAAAAAGCCGTCCCTGTCCGCCCCGTGATATCATGCATCTCATCTCCAGTACACAAATTGGCTAGGACTATCAAGTGCAAATTCTTGGAATACTCGAAATTTCAAGCCACCCTTAGTGTTAAAAACTGCATAGAATTAGCCAACACATTATCCAAAATGCAACCACCCAAAAAAGGCCTCTTAGTGTCCTTCGATATAGTGAGTCTCTTCACAAATGTACACAAAGAGGAGGCAGTGCAACGAGCAAAGGAGATACTGGAAGAAGCCAAAGCCCCACCACTCATCATAGAGGAAATAATCTCACTCATGGAAGTTTGTGTCAACCAGAACTATTTTTCATTCAATGCGAACAACCGGATGGTCTAGCTATGGGTTCCCCTCTGTCCCCACTCCTTGCAGAAATATTTATAGATCACCTAGAAAAGAAACTGTTTAACTGTAAACACCCCCTGTTGAACAAAGTGGAATACTGGTTCCACTACGTAGACGATATACTGTGCCTATGGACGGGAACCACAAGACAACTAAATAACTTCTTACACCTCCTCAATTCCCTCAACGACAACATTAAATTCACACTTGAAGTGCAAGAAAATGGGAAAATTAGTTTCCTTAACCTAACCATGTCCATTAAAAACGGACAACATGCCTTTACCATCTTCCGTAAGCCAACCTGCACAGAACAAGTCATACACGCCTCATCTAAACACTCAATAAACCAAAAATTGGCAGCATTTCATAACATGCTACACAGAGCACTCAGCATACCACTGTCAATTGAGCATGCGACAGAATGCAAATTTCTAGGTATTTCTCTATGTGCAAATATTTCTTGGGATACTCATGTAAAAGCCCTTCAACACAAGCTCAGTTCAACTTGCTACTTATTAAGACACCTGTATGAAACTACAAGTAAAACTGTACTACTCAATTTGTACTATGGAGAAATTTATTCAAATATAACCTACAGTATAATATTATGGGGATCAGCTGCTATTTCTCAAACCATCTTTAAAATGCAAGAGAAAGCTATTAGAATCATCACCAGGAAACCTCACAATGCTCCATCAAGGCCTATGTTCCGAGAATTAAATTTGCTACCACTCCCGTGCATCTACATTATGTTTTTAATTCTACATATAAAAAATAACATTGGCAACTATTCTCTTAACTCTGGCTATCATCATCATTACGCCAGAGGAAGGAATGACATTCATTCTGGGAATATGAGAACTAAAGCATTGAAATTAGGACCCAATGAAATGGGCATCAGATTATTTAACAAACTACCCAAAAGTGTAAAGGATACAAGGGGAACTGCTGCATTCAAGCATAAATTAAAAAGATATCTACAGCACAATATGTTCTACTCGGTTGACGAATATCTCAACAATATTCCCAACCAGTAAGTTCATACTTTTAGTTTCTAGCAATGGTCATGGTCTGATTCATGTTGGTGATCAAATGATTTTTCTGAATTTGATATTGCATGTGCATGTTACAGCCAATGTTCATGGGTTTGTGGCAAACATTTATGTAGCTATGAGCATCATTTCTTTTATGTATCTTAACTGAGCCTGTGTCTTTGCTCCTCTTTGACGTGCCTTATATCATGTACATACACTACCCACCTGGTATTTTTATATTGTGATCTCTGGGCAAATAAAAAGTAATAATAATAATAATAATAATAATATATTTTACATAAAAAGAAATTATCAAAACAAATATTTTGAAAGAAGCTTTTTTTAGAAGTTTACATGTCATTTTTTTGCTTAAATGAAGCAATTATATAACATGAACAGTTTAAATTTATAGAAATAGAATGAATCATGTTTTGTTAAAATTATTTAAACATTTAAGTGAATATTGATTATAGTGTTTCATGGTTTAGAGGTGATTTAAAGAGATTCTATTTCCTAACTTAATAACATATTACCATCAAATAAAATTTTAATGGGATGAATGGGCTTGTTGACCTGGTAACAGTTTTCCAACGTCCGGTTTAATGTCACTTAGCAGGAGTCTTTAATCACTGCGTTCACGAACCAAATAGTATGTTTCTCTGCTTGGAAATAAGCTGAGTGACTGTACTTAAACTACATTTCGCCAAATTTAAAGTTGGAAATACAAGAAGGAGTTTGTTAACCATCAAACATAATGCAGGATAACAATTGGAAACCTACTTCTGTAACCAAAGCTCATGATAATTAATCTTAAACTTTGATTTCAATTCATCATCATTTTGTAGTCCAATTATTTCTAATTCTAATACTCCAACTTCCTCAATATCTACAAACGGATTTATCACCCAGTCTCGAATTTCCAACAAAATAAGATGCTCAAATCGATGCGTCATATTTTTATAGAAGGCTGAATGGTCACAAAAGACTCAAATGATCATCACCCATTCCAGCTTGCTCTTCCAGCTTAAGCAGGAAAGGAAGTGATAAATGATCATGGCGACCTATGTTGTGCTTAAATTAAATCAATTAGGAAATAATCACAGTTACCAAAGATTTTGCCTTCATAAGGTTAGTATCATTTCTGAAGCTTAAAAATGGAGGCAAAAGGAAAGTTTCCGAGCTTTCGGAAATATTACATTGTCAGGACCCTCCTTTGCCTCTTTTCGCCCCTATAGACTAGAGCACCACCCCATGGGGGGCAGAAGCGCCCACGTTGAGAACCACTGGTCCACACAGATGGTACATTAGTGATGGCAGGGTATTTCTGTATTTGGCGGGTGACCTAAAACCACTGTCATAGACCCTTTGACGGCTTACAGCGTATTATGTATATATAGATGGGCATTAATTAGTCCGTTTTGCATGTGGTTTTATTCTCTCTATGGGGTAGTGACCAAACACAACATCGGAACGCCCTTAGGAGATGTAGATGTAGATTTTTTTAATAATTTCAACTCTGGAATGGGTTGCTATTACCAACTCTCCGTATCTGAAATTATGTCATCTTTGGTACTTTTTATAATTGGGTGAGAAGTAAGGAATTTTTGTTTTTGACACTTTGCCATTTGATTACTGCCAAATAGCTTTATGCTTGCATAATTCCTTGTCATGTCCATTTTCGAGGCTAATTAATCTAGGAATTAATTTTTCCTGTTCATTTTTGTGTGCCAATCTAATTTTTTATCACACAATCTGTGACCTTTGTAGCAATATTTTGTCTAAGACCCAGTAATATATTTCTTAAGCGATACACGTCTTGGGAAAACTGGATTAAATGATTTAAAAATACATTTTAAAATAAAAAGAATAGGAATACTATGCAAAATATATCTTTCACATTCCTATTTCATACAAATATTTTCGGATCTATTTTCTCTTAATTTTCAAAACAATGAGCTTCAAACAAAATTGAGTTTTCTTCTGTGACCTTCCCCTGTTGAATAAATCAGCAAAGGGACATAGAAGATGTTACGTGTTTGGCTGTGACTCAAGAAGAGGAAAACAATTCAACTTTCCAAGCGTAATTGAGAGCACACATGTAACAAGTCAATGATGGAATCACTTTTAGCATTGATAATCATAAAAAGTTATTTCATGCGTAGAGTAACAATATTGGACAAAGAAGTAAACAGAAGTCAGTTAATGAAGAATTGGCTCTACTTGCCTCAATTAGTGAAATACTGGATCTACCTGTAGTATCTTGAGAAATTGTTGCCATACCTATACAATTGCATTATGATATGGGTATTTTGTGCCACAATCGGCTCAGTTAGTGATATTGATTGATACATCGTGGAAAATTTTTATATTTCTTTGAATTTTAGTTGTTTAACACACGAGGATGACTCAGCAGTCCAATTGCTGTTTCGGCATTGTTAATGGCTATAAATGTAAGCCTGTCATTCACACTAAAAATTCCGTGCGATTAATCAATAATATGCAATATTCATAATTTAATTTCAGTTTTAATAAATTTTATATACATATATACCTTATACTGTGTTGTTTGTTTTTTAATTGAGGGTTTTCAAGAGAACAACAGTTCAATTCCTATGTAGATTAACTGGCTTATTGTCACAAAAATATACTAAGTGTGGAGAATATACTAGTCAAGAATTTTGGTTTGTTGCGAGCATGATTGATAATTTTCAGTGACCGCCACAAAATAATAGTGCTTTTGGAGTTTTACTTATTTTTGATGAGTTAACCATGGGATTGAATTAAGCTTTGAAAAAGTGAATTGCTTCTCACTGCCACCTTTTTTTACAACATCATGGTTCAAAATTGCTTCCTTAGATTAACTCTGTCAGTTGTTCATATTATCTGATTGGCAATGATGATTTTTCTTGTGATGTATTTATTTACCTTTATCATCATTCATTTTATGCTCTTTAATCTCACAGAGGCTCACTACTTGTCCCTAACATCATTCCAAATAATGCATGTAAAATTAGCTGCTCAGGTTGTTAGTAATCATGTTACCGCAGGAGTACATGCATTAGGAGAGGTGATAATTGAGATTTTTTTTCTTAATGGAATATTGTTTGTTAGCCTTATGTACATTTTTCTTTTGTTGTTGCAGGTGTTTTGGTCATGGAAGAGCTTGCAATAGCGCAATTCCTGAAGGAAGTGGATTGTAAACATAACAGTTTTTGGTTTAAATTTAGGGAATTCCTTCATTATGAGGGTAAAAAGAAACTTAACACTTCCACAATGAAGATTTAATATTTCACAACCATGATTTTGATGAAGCGCCTCATCGAAACCAATTGTCGTGAAGTATTAAATCTTTATTGAGGAAGTGTTGTTTCTTTTTACCCTCATAAGCAGATTGTACTTTTGACAGCTTCAATGGGGCAATGGATAACCAAAACAAAAACCCTTGAGTTGGTCGCCAGGAATGTGAGGCATCATATGGATCACTGGCAATCATCCCTTGCCAAAATCAGGTCATGGGAGTTCCTAGGAAAGAAAAAGGTAATCCACCCTCCTTCCCAGGATGACTAGTTAACAACCATAAGAGCGGCAATGTTGTTGTGGGCTGAACTGAAAATTAAGCAGTTCTGGAACCCCAACAAAATAAACCTTGATCCATTAGAAGGTTTTTTCATTATAACTGGGTAAAGCTAGCGATAATTGCAACTCCAATACACACCAGTTTGGGACAGATTTGGAAACTGCATTTTTTAATAATTTACTCTCCAACCAGGCCAAAGGAAACACCATGGATAATGGTAGTGATCTTTTGACTGACTTTTCCTGTCTTTTACATGTGCATATTCAATACAGTATAGGAGAACCAGCAGATGCCAAAGAAAAATTGATGCTAAGTAACAAAAAAATATGTTCAGTTGCATATGTAGACATTTCTCAAGGTTCATCCTTTTGATTAATGCAGGGCAACCCTTACAGCAGAACCTTATTTATTACAGGACCCCTTTTTATAGGGATGAAGATGGTGTGGTGGCTATCGTACTGGCTTACCACCCTGAGGGCTATGGTTCAAATCCCGGTGGTGTTGAATATTTTTCAGTGGTATCTCAATCCCTACTTGAGGTGCTTTGTGTAGAGCACTGTGAGTGAGTACTCCATCCGTCGGATGAGATGTTAAACTCCGGACCCCTTGGCGCCTTTCGTTAAGAGTAGGCTAATGCCGATACCGGGTTTCTCTCCACCTTTCATCCTTTCCAGTCCATCCCCTATGGTACAAATGACCTCAGCAGTCGGCCACCTCCCCTAAATATTTCTACTACCTTTTTATATTTTCTTGTAGATAATGGCCAATAAAACACAAGCTGTCCCTCGGAAGAATTCTTTTTTGTTATTGGCAAAGGCATCACTGATTCTAGGCGTGCACTAACACAATTAGGTCTCAGGAAATTTTGTCCAATTTCTACACAATACCCCGCAAGCCGCCGCAAGGGTATGTGGCAGGGGGTGTTAGACCACCAACTGTAAAAAGGAACAATGCCATATGCAAAACAACAACATGGAAAATTACACCCAAAGCAGCGCACACACTCATGCAAAAATCCCTTCATCCAACACTCATGCAAACACATATACCGCAAAACAACAAAAAACTGCACCCCATGATGCAGCACGAAAGCAATCCTACAACACGGAAGCCAGGACACAACAAACAAGAATGTGAAAGGCCACTACCACATGAACATGCACCACCAAACACTCTACCCCCCAAGGAGACTGTAAAAGGCAGGGAATGCGACCCAACGTTGCAGGTAGCAGGAATTTCCCCCCGCGGAGAGGGACGAGGGACTGAAAGGGAAACTTAAAAACAGATGAACAGAACACGAATGAGGTCATTCGGAAAGAATGGGTTATTATAACAAAACACACAAGGTTAGTGGAAGAGCATGCATTTAAATACAACTAATTATTTTTTAGACGCTGAGGGTGGCAAGTGGAATTTTTGCTATCTATAACCCTGCAGTTGCTATCCCGTATTGTCCGTGGGAAGAAGGAGTCCTTGAGTCGGCTAGTTCTGGCATCTATTTTCCGAATTTTATATGCATGATCCAAACGACCAATGTATGTAGGAGTACGAATAATTTGCGAGACCTCAGTGCTGAAACACGCGGATCTGAATTTATTTAATAATTTCAATCTTGCATTGAATCGTCTCTCTTCTAATGATTCCCACCCCAAATCCATGAGCATTTCGGTGACGCTTTGCGTTTTATCTTAGGAATTTTTTACAAAACGGGCTGCCCGGCGTTGAACCTTCTCAATTTCCCGAAAGAGGCCTTTTCCACTCGGATCCCACACGCTGCATGCGTATTCTAAATGAGGCCATACAAGAGCGTGGTAACAACGTTCCTTGACCTTCGAGTCACTTTTGCCGACAATGCGTCTAATGAATCCCAATTTGTTATATGCTTCACCGCAGCTTTTACATATGTGAGTCCCCCAAGTTAAGTCTTTTGTGAATGTGACACCTAGGTATTTTATCGTATCAATTACTGCTAGGTTAACTCCAGCTAATTTGTAAACAAATCCCGTTGATCTTTTAAAGAAATTTACCACCGAACATATATTATAATTTAGTGTCAATCCCCAGTTAGAACACCATTTAGTAATGCAATCTAAATTCTCCAATAGAATTAAACGATCCTCATCCCCATATATCTCCCGATAGATCACCGTGTCATCCGCGAACATCCTAATTTTACTTTTTACTTCGTGGTTCAAATCGTTAACAAAAATCAAGAAAAGCAACGGCCCAATTACACTTCCCTGAGGTATCCCCGACGTGACTCGAATGCTGTGGGAACTAGCACTGTCAAGGACTACCCTCTGTTCCCACTCTTAATTAAAAATTTTTTTTAAACCAATTTATTGCGCCCTTTTCATACCCGCAACCTTTAATTTAGGAATGAGTTTACCATGGGGAAAAACATTGATATGGAGTGTAGCTATGCTTAAAATTTAAAAATTTTTAAAATTTACTTAATTGGGAATCATACCGGGGACCTTCGGGTTTCCAATGCAACACCTTAACCACCCGACTAACTGGCCCCTAATTTAATAACTCCAATACTGTCTGAAGCAGTTGATTTACAATTTTTCAGATGTCTCTCATGGACTTGATTTTGAGACTATTCCATTCAGTTATCACTGAAGTATCATGAAAAATATTGGCATATTTTTTCAGTTGATACATTTTTCATCCTGTGATGTGTCCTTCACATTAATCAGACAGTGCACATTTTACTGGCACTACTTAATTGTTTTTTCATATGCCTCATGACTATCTCTTTTCCGCATGGGTTTTTCCAATGAAATAAGGGAAATGCTGCCAATCTGATAACGTCTTTTGTGGTAGAGGAATATTCAGCCATAATATCTGTTTTTTACAACTTTTTGTGATGCTGTCATCTATAATTACTTTCTAGGTGATTTCAGCAGTCATAGTCATTTGTTTAATGAATCATTGAAAAGGAATCTTATCCTTCAACTGCCAATTGGCCTCATTTCATATAAATTTCTCATAAGGGCACAATTCTAATATAATTCTTTTTCTTTATAGCAGAGATGGCAGTTACTGAAACTTTTGTGGTTTCTTTCTAAGAAAATTGATTCCAACTTGCAGTATATAACTTGTAGCCTGTGCAATAAAAATACCAATAGAAAGTGTTCCAATTTATCTACTAATCCTTTTAAATTAATAATTAATGGCTGTGGTGTGGACTGGTTCTGTGTAAACTGTGATCCCATAACTTTGATTTCTGTGAATAGTGGGAAGCTTGCTGCTGAATATACTACTCTTGTTACTGAATTAAAGTCACTAGTATTAAGTTTAAAAAATGAACTTGACTTAATAAAAAGAAAACTCACAGCAGATCGTGGCCAAAAATTCTCTCTCAAAGTTGGATCTTTTATGGAAACTATAATATCTGAAGTCAATGAAAGACAAAGTTGTGCATCAAACATTATCATTTACAACTGCACCGAGACCAACTACATCACAGCTGACGTCAAAGACACTGATCAAGTGATTCCAACTGAGAATATTAGACTATATCATCTGGGAAAATTCCAACACTTAAAGAGTCATTCCATTAAAACCATGTTGGAGTCACTGGCCTTAGCTAGGAAACTATTTTCTCACCCAACAGCAGTTCCCTCCTCAGCTATCAAAATTGTGTCAGATAAAACAAGGGCCAAAAGGGAATACTTGACTCAACTTTGTCTGGCTATAGAAGAGAGGAATGAATGTCGGCTATAGAAAAGAATGTCGAACTCAACCATTAAATATCAACATGGCTGTCTGAAAATTGCAAACTCAAAAAACTCACTAAGCCAGCATCAAAACCACATCTCTTAGCCTATTACTAAAATGTAAGAGATTTGTGAACAAAGCTACCTAATCTGAGAGACTCATTCTAAGCTGTGATTTTGATGTAATTGCCCTCACCGAGTCTTGGCTTAATCCTATTATTATATGTAGTGAACTAAGCCTGGGTGACTTTAGCATCTACAGGAAAATTTCCAATGAAACTGCAGGAGAAACCGCAACAGTAACTTTTAACGGAGTCATCCGCTAATGTGCATTTCAATGCAACAATTTCAAAGTGTAAAAATCATTCGCCTTGACTGGGATCCCAGTCAAGGCGAATGATTTTTACACGCTGAATTTGTTGCATTGAAATCTACAGGAAAGATCGAAGCAATTTTCCTAGCTCGAAATGCAGTGGTGGAAGAGTCCTATTTGCAGTGAGATCTAAATATCTGTGCAATTTAGAGGAATGTGACCTTAGTCTTGAATCTCTTTTTGTTTCCGTGTCATTGACATCTTTCTGCTTGTTCATGTGATGACATAACAAACGTTTTTGCAGAGTATTTCTCATCTGTGTACGCAAAGCATGATAGTACTCCTCTGCAGTATTTTCATACTCACACTCCTATTTCTATATCATCTATAACAATCTCAGTAGAAGACATCAAAACTAAACTATGCTAACTTGACTTCCAAAAGGGTTGTGGTCCTGATGAACTCCAAGCCCTGAGTCTTGTTATATTACTTCATCCTTTGTATATACCGTTTAATAAATCCATCACTTCTGGAATTTTTCATAGCATACTTAAATCCATATGCATAGTAACAATACATATTATTATTATTATTACTTTTTATTTGCCCAGAGATCACAATATAAAAATACCAGGTGGGTAGTGTATGCACATGATATAAGGCACGTCAAAGAGGAGCAAAGACACAGGCTCAGTTAAGATACATAAAAGAAATGATGCTCATAGCTACATAAATGTTTGCCACAAACCCATGAACATTGGCTGTAACATGCACATGCAATATCAAATTCAGAAAAATCATTGATCATTAACATGAATCAGACCATGACCATTGCTAGAAACTAAAAGTATGAACTTACTGGTTGGGAATATTGTTGAGATATTCGTCAACCGAGTAGAACATATTGTGCTGTAGATATCTTTTTAATTTATGCTTGAATGCAGCAGTTCCCCTTGTATCCTTTACACTTTTGGGTAGTTTGTTAAATAATCTGATGCCCATTTCATTGGGTCCTAATTTCAATGCTTTAGTTCTCATATTCCCAGAATGAATGTCATTCCTTCCTCTGGCCTAATGATGATGATAGCCAGAGTTAAGAGAATAGTTGCCAATGTTATTTTTTATATGTAGAATTAAAAACATAATGTAGATGCACGGGAGTGGTAGCAAATTTAATTAATGGAAAATAGTGAGGTTTCCTGGTAATGATTCTGATTTCGTGTGGTTGGCGGCCGCGACATCATTGGTGGGAGCGTAGCATAGAATGAGAGAGTCGTATTCAGTTTATGCGTCTTTTATTTAACCCTTATCAAGCAATGGGGCTCAGGCACCGGGGAGTAAGGACGGGTGAGCGGGGCAAGGCTGGGCATCTCTGGTGTGGTCGTAGGAGCCTACGACTGACGGATTCAGAGACAGGGTAGCATTAGAATATAAGTGCACATCACTAGGATTGATATGAAGAAGCACTCCGTCTTTGGTGATGTTTCACAAAATGGCACTTGAAATTAATTGTGAGGACGGCAGCATTTTCAGTTCTAATAAGTCTTTTTCATGCGGTGCCACCTTTGCGCCTGGGACATTCGTTACTCATACGCCTTCTCTTCTTTCCTCGAAGATTGCTCTAATATTCACGTGAGCACTATACACACCGTCTGGAATAATAGATCGAGGAGCATGCAGAGTCCGCTTGTCCAGCCGGTCTTGTCCTCCACGAACCACGTTGTCTCCCTGACGCAGCCGTAGAAGAAGGTCAGAAAGTTGGAAGGACTAGCATACCAGTGAGACAGTTATAGGCACTTCTGCATTTTGGCTTTCCGGGTGGCGTTTGTGGCTCTTCGCCTGCGATGGTGCATACAGTGGGTGTGGCGGAGAGGTTTTCTGGCTCTCGGGGAGTTTCCTGGGTGCTTAGGGAGTGCAGCAAGGGGCCTTTGGATAGGAAGGGAGTAACTGTTGGGGGTAACCCATCGCCTCACCGAAGTGGGTGTGCGCAACAGGGCCCAATCGATGTCCTTCCCAGGTGTGGAGACCGTGGTCACAACAGCAACATTGCGTCCAGCGTCTTCCTTGCCATGGTCATCAAGGGTTGGGTCAGGGATGGCACCAAGCGCAGATCCTTTACAGGGGTGGGTGGTTTCTCAGGCGTGACTGGGATACTCCATTCTGCAGACAACAGGTCATTTTGCGGACATTTTTGGGCCATAATTCTACCACTTCGACCGAATTTTCATTAACAGTTTCAATTATACACTTTTCTTTCATTCCTACTGGTATTACTGTTTCTTTCTTAACAAACTGCTTGTCTTTATCCGTATTACATAACAAAAGAGGAAACGTTCAGCCTTCTTCAACTCGTGTCTACCCGTCTTCAACCACTTCTTTACCTGCCAAATCTTTCTTACAAGTGTCTGCCATGACGCACAAGAGCAGAGGAATCTTTACTTTTCTCTTGATACACACAAAGCTCTTACTGAGTTCCTCCCCTTGACTCTCTCCCTTACAATGCAATGTTTGCACCAGCGTCTCCGGGTCCTCGCTCCAAGCTAACCCGGACTCGTGGGGAAGGCCTTAAACCCATCCCATCGCTATTCTCCACAAAGTCAGTCAAGTTATGAAACACAGTGTCGCACCGTGTCGGCCTCTTCGCAGGGTCCTAACGGGGAATTCTCAAACGAAATTAAATCTCCTTTCTCACCTTTACTGCACACGGATTCAAAAGACATCATGTGATCAGGTTCAAATTTACTGGTGTTGTTCCCGAAAAAAATCTTGCTACGATACTTTTTCATTTAATCCAAGCCAATTATGACCTCATAGTGTGTGTCCCCTAGATTTATTACTAAAGCAGTAGACACGATTGTCCATACAGAGAGATACACGACTCTGACCATTAATCACCAATGCTGGACCTGAGGCACTTCTCACTACCCAGTCATATGGGGCTATTCCTAAATTATCAAAAGGGAAGCCTGCGCAAAAATTTTGAGTTTCATTCCAAGAGCTGAGGTGGCTTTAGATTTTTAAGCATTCAAAAATTTTCTCGATTGTCACATCATCGTCACCGCTAAAATTTGGAATGAAATAGGCATGGTTCCCCCTGGAAGTGTTGCTTGTGTGTGGATTATTCTCTGGAGGAGGGGCTGAGGTGGCAGGCTCCATTGAGTGCACAAAAGGATCGAAATCATCTAGGTAAGTGGAACCTCTTAGGGAAGGCAAATTAAAATGGGGGGAGAAAGGGTTTAACGGGGAATAACTAGGCCAAGCCATCACGGTAAACAGTAGAACGGGACACCAAAATATGACAATGAATAAGGGTTAAACTAGTTTAGCCAGAGCAATAGTAACTGTAATCTGTAACATCTGGGTGGATTGGTAAATATCTCTCTGACTGAGAGCAAACCGTCCGTAGAGTTGATGTATTGGCCTTGCCTTGATGGAGAATGTCTACATAATAGGCAAGGAAATAAAACAGAAGAGAGTAAAATAAGGGACCAAAAACATTCAGAAATTGTGACCGAATATAGAAAAGAGAAATAATTAAGTAAAACAGAGACCAAACAAACATCAGATGAAGGACTCACGGCAGATCCCTCGGACTACTGCGGAAAACAGTAAAACGTACAAGGAAACAAACGACTACAATGGAATACAGACTGTGGTAAACAGAGAAAATTGTGTGATAAGAGAAACACAGAAAAAAGCTCATTAGTCATATCTCATGTATTTTCAGAATGTGAGCAAAATTGAGAAAGAAAATTGTAGAAGTAATAACTGGTGAAAAGGAATTTGTGTTGAGATGGAACGAATTGTATAAGGAAGAAATACAGGAAAATTTGGAAATTATATGCTGGAAAAAGAACAAACCTGTAGAAATTGGACAAATCATAAGCATAACAGAATGCGATCTACTGGGACAAGGCAATTCTAACCATAAGATAGTAATATAAAATTTGCGAAATTTGCCGTAAACTAACACGAGGAATAAGATGAAGGTTCCCAAGGCATCACCCCGCCGAGTTAAGGAATCAGACGGCTAAGTTGTTTCACATGGTTATTGAGGTAATTTTACATCACTACTGTGATGTACAACCGAAAAACGAGAAAATAAGTAAATACCAGCCATAGTAGAAAGTCCGATTAATGCGACGACGGTAGGTACAACATCAAGCAATTCTATTTTATCATCCTTCCATTTACTATTTTCATAAGTCCTAATTGACAAATCTCCTTTAAACTGTGCTTTTTTAATTCCTGCCATGTTTACCATTTATATCGCTTCCTTCAATGCTCTTTCTTTTCCTTCTGTTTAGGTCTACGTCGGCAAAGGTATGTTACAAAAGTAGTAGGACATTTCCTCAGATAGACGGACGGACGGACGGGCGGCGGTTTCTCTGAACGGGTCGAGGGAGGAGAATCTCTCAGGCCAGGCTGGTGGCAGTTGGCTCCCAGCCTTACCTCGTTACGCTCCCTCATGAACCGGATATTGGAACAGTGCTAGGTCATCATATTTTGCGTGAAACTGGAAAAAACCGGGAAAGAGACTCATGATATTCCCGAGGCAGCTTATGGTGATGACGCCATGGGTAGATCGGTTGGATGTTTTCGAGTGGCACAAGTTGTTTCGGGAGGGTAGAGAATATGTTGAAGACACCTAAAACTCAGGATACCCTTCGACCTCAAAAAGTGACGACAATCTAGCAAGAGTTAAGGTTTTGTTGGAAAGGGATCGCAGATGAAGTGTTCGTATGGTTTCTAATGAACTTGGCATCCCTAAATGTGATGTGTGACCGGAAACATGGGTATGAGAAAGGTGTGGGCGAAGTTGGTGCCGTGAGTGCTCTCGGACGAACAAAAGGAAACTCGCCCGCGGATATCTGCCAAGAGCTTCTCTACAATGCCTCAATACAGCCCTGAAATTGCCCCACCAGACTGATTTCTCTTCTTCCGCCTCCAATCTGTGCTGAAAGGGCGTCACCACGGCTCGATGGAAGCGTTACAACAGGCCGTGACGATCGAGCTTAGCAGCATTCCGGGCGTCGCCTTCCAGAAGGCGTACAGCGGACGCACAAGGTTGCTACTGCGAAGATTTTTGAGTGAATGTATTAATTCTGGTAATACCTTTTTTTTAATCGAATCAATCCTACTACTAATTTTGGGACAGACTTCGTACTTTTCAGTCACACACGAAGAAATCTTGAGTATAACACAATTTTGCTCAACCAATCGTCGTTTGATCTGCAGAGTATCCCGCGGGTGGGTGGAAAACTTGGGGAAAATTTAAGCAGAGATGATTTCAAATCGAGAGAAATAATTTCATTCGTCGTATCATCCGGGGTGACGGATTCGCAGAGGGATGTCTTCTAGTTTCAAGTAACTCTTGGATTAATCGCACTTGAAAACAGATTAATGTCGTCCTTCCCCATTCAATTGGTGCGATCGCGCGGAAGAGGTAGCAAACCATGTCAAGAGGATCACGACCCTCCGAAAAATATTCAGCCCTCTCCGTCGTTTCGCAACACTTTCGCATGAGTCGGTGAAGTCATGTGACGGGAGCACTCAGCTGTGAGATATGACCCTCTGCCCGACCACGCGGCCGTAAGAATGGCTCCGATTACGCTCTTCTGACAAAAGCAATTCACTCCGCTGCTCAAGAGAGTGTCACGATTCGTGGGGAAGGAGCGAGTTCGTGGTGCGGGCAAGGTCTATTTATCGCTCCGCAGACACCCCACCAGGGCTTATTTATTATTCCTTCTTCATTTGGCGTTTTATTCACCTCTTTCGAACGCGTGGGAAGGATTTATTCCGAGTTTGAACCGATTCCAGCATTTTGGCGTCCTTCAAAATCGACAGGGGAGCTGAGACGTGGCTCCAATGCTTCTTGTAATCCCCCACCCCCTCTCTCTCTCTCCCTCCTGGGAGGCTTCGAACAGCAGTCGGGCACGCCAAGAAATATTCCTCATTTCGTACTTTTTTGAGAATTTCCATTGAAATTGAAGTAAGATCTGGTGCTTTCCCGGCGTAGTTGCTTCATGAAGTTTTCTCGGGACTTCCACTGGGTCAGGGGCTCCATATTGGCCGAAGTTTCGATGCCCGACTCGTATATCGTCTACCTCATCTACCCTGAGGACGATGCACGAGTCGGGCATCGAAACGTCGGCCAATATGGAACCCCTACCCGGTGGAAGTCCCGAGAAAACTTCATGATCCATTGAAATTGGTTTCGGCAACCAACTAAGTAAGGTGGTGGAAAAAAATGTAACGCAAAAATGGTAGGCCTATGCATTCGGCGACACTCGCGCGAAATTATCAGAGTAATAATGACCTCGGATGGAATAGCGATACTGATTGAAACAGTGCTGATCTCGAATACTGAAAGTTTTTCATCATCATCTTAAGGCCGAGCCTTGTCGTTACAGGCTTTGATCTCTCTCTCAAAATTGCCGTTCTTTTCAGTTCATTTTAACAATAATGTCGGTCATCGTACGGTTATGGAGTAAATCAACAGAGAGAAACAAACTATAATCAAATATCTTTATCATAATTTCGGCCATTGCACGGTTATGGCATAAATAAACAAACAAACTAAATTCAATTGAAAGTTGCAACGGAAGCTACATAGAGAAAAAACACTTTAGATTGCAGTTTAGGAGTTCCGTATTTAAGGAGATGTAATGTATTTTGAGTTTTATATTTTGGAAAAAAACAATTCGGAGTTATTGATTGGGAGAAATATTTTGGGAGTTATGATCCTGACTCGTCATTGCAGGCATTGATATCTCTCTCTCCATTGCAGTTCTTTTCAGTTCATTTTATGTTTTTACTCTCATAGTACTTTTTATACCACATATACATTTCTTTCTTGGCCTTCATCTTCCTTTTTTTGTATTATTTTTTCATCCATTATATTTTCCAGGAAGGTTTTATACCTGAGCACAAGTCCAAAAAGTTTAACTTTCCTTCTCTCCATCTAATTCATTAGATTTCGTTCTTTTCTTTAATTTATCTCATTATTTCTACTTACTCCTACTTGTCCGTCCATATTTTTCTTGTTATCCTTCTCCAAATTCACATTTTTCAATTGTTTTCCGTCGAGACTTTTCCCTCTTTCCCAATGTCCAAGTTTCGCATCTGTATTATTAATAATGTACTCCAGATAAGAGTTTTTGCAAAAGATTTTCAAATTTCCAATTTCATGTGTTTGTTTCCTAAAAGATTATTTTCTGGCCCCCAGCACCTGGTGGTCCTTCAGTCCCCTTACAGTCCCGACTTGGCTCCGGACGACTATTTTTTGTTTCTCCGAATGAAGAGAGAGAGCTGAAAGGAAAGCATTTGGAGACCGTGGAAAACATCCAAAAGCATGTTACTCAACGTTCCTGAGAAACATTCCTGTCGAGAGGAGTTACAGGGTTCCTTCCCTCTTAGGCGTGGCAGACACGTCTCCACGCATGTGTATTATTGATGCATGGTATGAGAGTATTTTGAAGAATTTTATGCATTTGTACAAATAGGTAAATTAACAAATCTATTTTTCCCAGGAAAATAAATAAAATTATGCGCATGACTTTCATAATGGACCATGTAATATCTTAAAATCTTGCTAATGCATTTCAATATGCTGCATTTATCTCATCTCTGAAACTTATGTATTATTTCACTTTCAATTATGCATCTCACAACCAGGCCAGATCATCTCTGTCTACGACACGTGAAGCAATAACAGATAAAGAATTCTATGGCGCCGAAATGAAACTAGACGGAAGTGAATAACAAGAGAGCAGTGGTCATGCGAAATTCGGAGAAACACAAAAAACTGCATCCGTACCCGCTCAGGAAAGGTCAATCCTTTTTTTGTTTCTTAAACGAAAAATGCCCTCTTACTTAAGAGTTATTTAAAATTTATGCTGAAAATCGCGTGACTCTTTTCCTTAACTTATATAAATGGTAGTGATTAATTGGTGTAATTGTAAACGAATAATTGAAAAAAAGGTCGTCTCTTTCAGCCATTGCAAAACTCTCCTGAAATTCTATGTATATATTTTATGAAATGGCGAAAAGTATCCCAACGTTTCATTATAATCAGCAAAATTAAGGGCCAAATTTCATGAAAGCGGCTTGAAATAGCTCTTTTTCCAAAAATTTATCTCTACGCACTTTTAAAGTTTAATTCTTGTATCAAGTGTCGCACCAGTGTTTCATAGCATTAAGGTCATCTTATAAAGCTACTGCGTCCTCAGGATCACGGATATCACGGTAAACCACTGCATTGTCGCCAAATAAACGTATCTTACTAGTGAATACGGAGGCAATGTCGTTAAAATTAAGCAGGAATGAAAGAGGTCCGGTAACGCTTCCCTGGGGAACACCTGAAGTAACTTCTACTGCATTTGAAATTACTCCATCTTTGATTACTCCGTGTACCCGACCATTAAAAAATTCTTTAATCAAACCCCGGATATTTTTATCTATGCCATATGCTTCTAGCTTTGTGAGTAGTTTATTATGAGGTACTTTGTCGAAGGCTTTCTTAAAATCTAGAAAAACTGCAATTGAAACATTGCTCTCTCCCAAAATAAGAATATCATGAACAAAAAGCGCAAGTTGTGTCTCGCAGGATCTACCCTTTCGGCAACCGTGCTCATTTGACGTTAATAACTCATGAAATGGTATTTTACGTATGTTTCATCAATATTAATAAATTAACATTAATTGACAGGTGTATATTTCATTAAAGCCTCCTGAATGTAATGGCTGACTCCTGGTATGTTAGACATCGACGTAAATACGTACATTTTTGCGAATACACACATGTATGCATTTCACGGCCAAAAAACCGTGACATAAATAGTAATTATTAACTATGTTACGGCTAAATTTCAGCGGCAAAGACAATGAAGCATTAGGGAAAAGAAAAAGAAATCTTTTACGCGGAAATGAAGCTCGACGGAAGTCCGAAACAAAAGATGAGTGGTGAGAGAGGTTAACATCATTGGGCTACGTAAGTTGAAGTTGGTTTATATTTTCATGACAGCGCAATGCATTTGTAGATACGAGATGTATCGTACTATTACTTATGGAGATAGTATGGGTTCGAGTTCATGAGGTTGCGTCATGCAAATGTTGTTCGTTTTCAGAATATCTTTCATAATAAAAACATTAATTTTCTCAGCGGAACATCACTTGTGCCACTGAAATTTTGGTTTAGCTGAAGAATCAACCAAATGAACAAGGATTACGCATTCAAATCAGAACTACGTGGAGTGGACAAGGTCTCACAATAATTTGCTAACAACACTGAAGATGTAAATTTCGTCCGAAACCTTTTTGAAGCATACATACATACACTCCACAGGGGCAGAGTATTTATATTTCCCCTCCACATGTGAATAACTCAGAAAGAAATTTTAATAAATATTATTTCGACAGAAAATAAGCCAATGCACTGGGGATCACGTTCGAACTTCCCAATGATATATAGTATATACAATGTGCATGAGCACCGCTGAGCCGGAGCAAATTTCTAAACAAGTGTAACTGAATGTGAGCTAGTCATTTCAAAATCAAAATGCCATTTTAATCGTGCAGGAGAGATGGTGCTAGTGATATCTCTGAATATTATGGCGTAGCTGGGCAACGATCTAATGTTGATGCAGCTTGTATACCGTTGCCTTTAATTATCACTAGGAATAGAATGACCTTCGATAAAGTACCGCTCAATAAATTGTTAAACAAACTTAAACGGTATGCTATCAATGAGAAAATAATGAATTGAATTAGAGACTTCTTGTAAAATCGTAAACAAATAGTGGTCATCGATGGGTTGTGCTCAACGGATATACATGTAACTTCGGGCGTCCCCCAGGGAAGGGTAATAGGGCTCTTCTATTCTTAATATACATTATTGGCTTAAGCGCACACGTTAGTAGCAATCTATAGACAAATACGCAGGTTGAAATTTTGGAACAAAGGAAGTGGCATACAGGACAGAAACTATGAAATAGAGGGTTCAGTGCTAACTACGGTCAATCAAATTAAATATTTGGGGGTTGTTCTAACACCACGCCTTTCATGGGGATCACATATGAGGGCAATATGCAAATCCGCTTTTAAGAAACTCGGCTTCATTAAACGGGTGGTGGGGAAATGTAACGAAAAAGTAAAAGAGAGGTGTTATTTTGCTCTAGTTAGACCTCATTTGGAATATGCCGCAAGTATTTGGGATCCTTGGGAGAAAATTTGGCAAAAAGAATTAGATAAAGTCAGAGAAAATCCGCCAGATACAAATTGTTATGATAAGAAGACGAGTGTGACGGGCCTTTTTTGGTGAATTAGGCTTGGAGCCATTTGTGATGCGAAGAAAAGCCAGATTGAGACTTTTAGAAAGGTTCAGAACAAACGAGTTTGACACTGACACTTATGGAATTATTATAAATCCACACTAATTAGGAAGATCAGACCACAACGATAAAATAAGGGAAATAGATTCCAGTACAGATAGATACAAAAATATTCGTTCTTTCCCCGGAATGTCTAGAATCATAATAGTAAGAAACCAAAGTCACTTTAGAAATATTAAAAACATTTAATTTACAATTCAAGACAAGATTATACGTTGCGAAGAGATAAGGTATATTCGTAGGTGCATATGTGTGTTAGTTGATAATATATTTGCCTGTGTGTAGGTTTAAAAGGTTTTTGCGTAAATATTTACTATTTTGTGAGTGTAGATTGAAATAAATTTGTTGGTTTTGTGTGCGGTTTTATTCTAGTTTACGGGTGGTGACCTAACACCCTCCGCCACACGCCTTTGCGGCGACTTGCGGGGTACTATATAGATGTAGAGGAGACAGATATCAAATACTGGTAGGACGTCCTGAGAGTGGCAGTGAAAATTTAGTCCTATGCTAAGTTTTGAACCCAAATGGTGGAAAACAGCTTAGGGTGGTAAAATGTGATCGACAGTAACTCTCTTCCGAACAGAAAGAGAGTAGCCTGGATGCAGAGAAGGATACGTGTTAAATAGGGTTTCGTACTTACTAGGTGTTTCTCAAAAATAGTAGAAGTATGGCGGGGGGTTCGCCTTTGCCCGATACGCCGCGGCAAGTTCTAATGTTTCGAGGAAAAAACGGCATTTCAAAACTATCCGTTCTACAATAAATCCCCCTAATTTTACGTTTGCTATCCGATCTACCATAGTAGGTAAGTGGGGTCAAAGTGATATGTTGTTTTAAGGCAAGTGTTTATTTGTTCTGTTATTTTTGGAATCTGGGAGTCATAGCCTGATCTGACGTGACAAAAAGCGCTGGATCTTTCTTTAGTTTTTCCAATACATGATGTGCGCTATTGCCTACCAACTATGCTTAACCCTCGAAACGTGCTCGTGTAATCTACGCGTTACAAACTGTGGTGCCTTGGCAGTATAATGGACCCCGGAGCGATTAAGGGGTATCCGACGCGATGAGAGGGCAGCCGTAAGTTCAACGAAGTCCTCTCCAATTTACCGACTAAATCCCAACAATCTTCGGGTTAATCCCTCTACTCGGCTCCAGACGAGCCTTCCGCGGTAAATGCGCGCAACTATGCTACAAACTAAATAAATAATAAAAGTAATGTATAGATGCAGATGAAGATGTTTCGCACCCTTTCTTCCGATGTCCCCAGTGCCTTGGCTTTCTAACTTACCGTCACTCGCCCATCGTCCAACACGATATCTGTGTGTTTCGATGGTTTCCGTTTTTGATTAAAATCAGGTTAGTCTTGTTAAGTTTAGTACCTTTTATCAATTTGTTCAAATTAACCTTCTGAAAATGTAACTAATAAAAATTATACATTTAATGAGGAACGATATAAAAAATTATTAAATGATTTATGATTCACGATATATTTTTTTTCCGTCGGTGCTTTTTTCAAATAAAATTATTACTACAAATTATTGTAAATTTTACTTTTCGAGCATTAAAATGGAAAATGTAGTAATGAATATAAAAATTGGAAATATGCATTTAGTTACCAACAAGACGGCTGCAAACAGATTCTTTTCGTTTAAAAAAATTAAATAACTAGCTCTGGTTTTAAATGCTCATGAAGATCCCTTTAATTGCATTTTGCATCGAGGACTCCCCTCGCTTTATGCTACTTTGGCATGATTCACGAAATTCATGATTCCATGAGTTCCGGCAACAATTTTTAATCCATCGAGACAGTAACCATATTTACTAACTTGACGTCAATGATCTCCAATGTGAATGTTGTTTAGTCACTCTTCTCCTTCGCTGTCATTCCTCCGCAGTATCTTCACGAAACACCAACTCCCTGATACCCACGCGGTCTCGGCTGACTTGTTCTCCTGCGCAATACCTGCCGGCTATATAGAGTTTTGTGGAGGAATGTCCCTGGGTATCGTCGAACGACCCCGGATACCTATGTTCCCAAGACGAAGACTAAGAAAGGCCAATTTTTCTTCCCCTTCCACCGAGGAGGAGTCCTCTGGTTTGAGGTGGCGATCGTAGTTGTGTGCCGCCCGATTTCGCCGCCACTTCGGGGCTGCTAACATCGCCTTAAAAGGCTGGACCTGATGAGAAGAGATGCGGACCTGAGGCGACGGTCTTCATTGGACGATGAAGTTGCATACCCTGGCTTAATTTAAAGGGAACGCCCAAATTTCCCCGTTGCGGTGTTTTTACGGGAAGGGGGTTTGTCCGCTTCGTTTGTCCGGGTATTTCTTGAACTAGTAAACCTCCCCCCTCCCCGTGCTCGCACCACGGATTTTTCTGCCCTCCTCCCTCCATCTCTTTGACCCCTAAACTGAGTATTGGTGGAGCCTCCGCATCTTTAAGGGTTGCCCCATTTTCCGGATGTTGCGGGGTCCATCCGGCAACGACGGTCTTCACCGTGCCGGAGGGGGCGTTTCATTCCAGAGTTCTCCTCCGCTTCCAGCCCGCTCCTCTGGAAGCAGGTGATGAGCGCTGGGGAGCATGGGCTTCCGAAGGTCGCTGTGGGGGATAATACGCGCTGGAAAACTTAATCATTGAGCTAAATATGTATTATTTATTGGGATTAATTAAAAATTGGCAATATTTTCCTCAAAATAAAATTTATTAATGCGACCGATTTCAATGCAACTAAATCATTGTCAGGTCACCTGACGCTGATGTAGTTACATTATGCTCCCCAAGGGTCTGTCTCTCCACCCTCCTGTAACATTGCACCACCTCTATTATCGTCAGTATCAATACGCTTCCCCTCCTTTTTTGATTTGCAGTAGCCTGCGAAGAAGAAGAAGCTGGATTCAATTAATGAAATACTACAACTTTGTAATTTCCGCTGTTTTTGAAAAATTCATTGTACTTCTCGCGATAAAAATCACTCGACCAAATGGGATTTCCATTTTAAACGTGTCTAAATTAATTTTCGCATCACTACAGTAAAAGGATTATTTTACGTTTAAAAGGTTTGCACTTATCTCTTTTAGCAGTAAAAAATGTTAGGAAATATCCGCATTTATTTAATGGCAATTTTGCCGATCAAGAGTATCGAGGAATATGGTAAAGCATTAATATCCCCATAGTTATTTCCTACTGATTCCACAAAATTATTTGTGAATGATTATATTGATTAATTTAAATAAGGCTTATCTATGGTATATATTATGAAATATTACTAAAGAGGATATGAAGTACTACTCACACAAACATGAACCAATTTTTTAAAGTGATGAAATCAATGTACACACGTCCCCATAACAACGGTATCGTCGGATATGACCAACAAGAATGGCTCTTTGGCCATTGTTGTGGCGCATTTCGTATGAATACGTAACTATTGATGAGTTAAGGGCCCATGCACAGATCCACATATGATATAATGCCTTCATTTAATTTTTTTATGATGGTTTTGAAAGAGCTGGAAAGTATATATTTGTTTGTTGGCATTCTGATAATTGCATTATATTCTAATGCAACAATTTCAGAGTGTAAATATCATTCACCTTGACTGGGATTCGAACCCGGATCCTTCAATGTCCGGTCGAGTGCTTTAGCCAGTTAACTTGAGGCGTCCTCCTAAACTCAAAATTTCAGAGTTTAGGAGGACGCCTCGATAGCAGGACGTGCTTGTGTTTACCGAGTGTCTGATTTCGCCGGCGTCCGAGGCGTCGGTCGCCGGGTTTTGGAAAACGGCACTGCCGGACTCCCTCGTAAATCGAGTTTCCGATCGTGTTTTGTTTTGAGCGGCGTTTGACCGCCTAGTTCTTCAAGAAGCGTGGGGTTTGACGATCGACTTCTTTTTCCGCCGGGAAGGCTGTGCTTTCGTTTTGTTTACTGGTTCAAGACTGACCTTGTCTCCTGATGTAGACCTTAGGCTCCTTTTGTTTGCTACCGCCGGGTGCGGCGTGTGGCGGGGAGGGAGCGTTCGTGAGTGCTTTATTTCCCTTTAAATTGCTCGTTCTTTAGTTGCGCTTTCCTTCGCCATGCTAGTGTGCTGAATTTGATTTCTTTAAATGGCTCTGCGCCGCTTAAACACGTTCGCCTAGCAGGTTGACGAGAAGGCGAAGCCCCCTACCCCGTTGGAGGCCCACCTCTTTACACTAGAGTCGCTGGGCCTCACACCCGAAGAGATTGTGGCGATCCAATTAGGATACAGTCGCCATTTGATATTCTTGAAGTTGGCAACTGAAGCTACAATGACTAGGATTTTAGACAATACTCCGCGGAAACTACCGTTTCCGTCTTTAAGTGACCAGAGGACGACAATAACAATTGATGAGGCTTCCGGCAGCCCGTGTAATATCAGGGTTCTTTGTCTCCCCGTGGAGATCCCGCTGGAAGACATAACAGGCGAGCTCCAACGCTTTGGTAAAATCCATCGCTCGTGGGAGAACAGGTGGGAAGGAGACAAGATGGCGAGGGTGCTTACTGGCACCAGGGTTGTGCGGATGACGGTCGAGAGAAATATCCCCTCGTACCTCCACATCGGCGGCAACCGGGCCATCATCATCTATGAGGGTCAGCGCCGCACTTGCGCCCGCTGTAACCAAGAAGGCCACGAGCGCAAGACCTGCCCTCGGAACCAGGGAGGTAAGAGCTATGGGGAGGCAATGACGATGCCCTCCAACCCTAACGCCGCCGTGGAGATGGACGAGCCCGAAGTGGCTGTGGAGGAGAGAGCGCGGTCGCTTCTACTCATCGAGGGTGCGGCCCCGGCTGCTCCCGTCGGTCCCCCGCATCTCCCTTCAATTGGAGGGAAATGTCAGCGGGAGCGAAAATCGTCGACGGAAGAAAGGGAACCGAAAAAGAAGAGGACAGACGACCCCAAGCTCCTGGTCTCGAATACCGATCTACAAATGGCTCACGTACCTACCACCTCGCCTAATATCACACGACCTCCAGCCCCCGTCTCCGTGAACCCGTCAAGTAAGGACGGATGGTTTATCGCCCCCATCCCCCCGCTCACGCCATCGACGCCCTCGCTTCGCAATCCTTACATCACGGGTTTCAAACACCCCGAGAACCTCTGGTGACAGGTGAGGAGGATGCATCGGATTGCGATGCTTTCCCGTCCCCAACAGCTCATCCCTCGACCCCTTTATCATTGAATATAAAGGAAGCGTCACCGACCCCGGAAGTCGACACATTTGCTACATCCTGCATGTTATTCTTTTTATTTAATAGAGCCGTCTTTTTAACAGTTTAACAGCATGATTTGAATGCACATGTCCTGTTATTGAATATTGTGTTGCATGTAAGTACTTTCTTTCGTGTTTGATTAAGGCTTGTTGAGGGCAAGACCAAACTGATATTTGCGCAGAGTTGACATTGTGCATCGATGTGCATTGCGATTGATATTGAGCATCGAAGGCTCGCCTCACGTCCTTGTGCGATTGCTTGCGGGGTATAGTGTGGATGAAGCTCTTAGATTAATACATCTGTTCTTAACGTAAGAAAACTTTCTCGCTCATTTTGAAGTTGATTCTTGCGTTTTTTTAAAGCTAGTTTGGTGCGAAGGAGATAAGTACACGAGCAAATGGGAAGAGTTTTGTGGGTGCCAAGGTTTAGAAATACTCTTTATTTTTGAGATCATTCAGCACGGCCCTAGATCGATTCGCAATTGGATAATGAAACTGGAGTACGTTGAAAGGATGCCTCAAGGAATAGGTCACGTCCTCGCCCCGTCGAACTTCCTCTGGTGGTCACCTCGGGAGGTCGAAAACATTTCCCCCTCTTTCCCTGAACTTTCACCTGGTCGACGCTCAAAATAAAGGAAGGGAAATGGACGAGCTGCTTGAGGTGGTGGAATCCTCCCTCCTGGGAGCGATTGAGAGACGAAGCCAATTACGCTAGTTCGCTTATAATTTGCTCATGGCACAACAAAACCGCCTCTGCCCTCGTCCATTGTCCTTCGGGGAAGTACGCGACTCGGGAAGGGAGAGACAGGAAGACGCGCGGGATAATATTCGTGCGGGGTGGAGGAGGGAGGACAAGGGGCGCTCGCCACGGAGATGCAACGCATTTCGACACTCTTTTTTTTGTTTTAGGGAAAGAGCTTCCGCGCTTTAGAAATCCCTTTCCCTATCCCCTCCCCCCCTCCCCCCTAGGTTCCTCGACCGACCCCTCCCCCCACCCTCTGACCCGAGGGGTGCGCGAATGACTGGGTGAGTCTCCCTCCCTTTCCCACCTCTCCCACGCATTTCTGCTAATCTTCGCGGCTTCCGTATCACCCGCCGATGATTAACTGCCGCAGTCATTGTTACCATTGTCTTAGGATTCAAATTCAAACGGCTCATTCGTCTTCTCATCCCTTTCTCTCTCTCTCTCTCTCTCCCTCTCTCTCTCTCTCTCTCTTGCCTCTTTTCGCACGAAAGTGTTTCTGTTTTGTTTTCGGATTTTGATCCGAAACTTATTCAACCCAATTTTCTTTTTTTGTTCCACCACCCAAAGTGTAAAAACCGAGCATTAAAATACTATTCATCTACGTCTTTCTGCAACTTCACAATACCCCCGCCATGGTGAGTGCATGGAAAGGAAATAAGGAATGGAGCGATATCGCACCAAACGCTCCATTTCTTATTCCCTTTCCATAAGAGTACACGTAACCTGCAATCAACCGACCCCCTTGATAAATTCACGCTCAATTCCTTCCTTCTCTCTCTTGAGAAAGGTGGCTTATACCTCTCACGGTTTCCTTGGGGAGGAGAGCGTTTTGTGTTGCATGTTCATGTGGTGTTGAAGCTTGCCTTCTTGCTTATTCTGTCCTGGCTTGCGCGTTGTTGGATGGCTTTCGTGCTGCATCCTGGGGTGCGGTTGTTTGTTGGTTTATGGTATATGTCTTTGCATGGGTTTGGATGAGGCGATTTTTGCATAGGTGGTGACCTAACACCCCCAGCCACTCGCCCTTGCGGCGGCTTGCGGGGTATTATGTAGATGTATGCACCCAAAATTTGAAAACGTGTGGGTTTCTTTTCTTTTTGTGTGATTCTATGTTTCTGTCTTTGTTCAATAGTGCTAACTTCATGTATATACATATGTACAAGGCTTCTGCGGTCATCCCACGAAACCCTTGCAAGGGAGAACCAGCTGCAGCAGGACAGAAGACGCAGAAGAAGAAGACCACATTAGTTAGAATAGTAACGTGGAATGTAAGGACAATGATGAGGAAAGGGAAATTGGAGAATGTTAAGCGTGAGATGGAAAGGGGAACAATAGATATTTTAGGTCTATGCGAGGTGAGATGGAAGGATAGCGGGGATTACTGGAGTGATCATTATATAATAAAATACAGCGGCGGGGACTAGAGCCGACGAGGGGTTGCCATAGTATTAAATGAAGAGGTAGGAAGAAGCGTAGTAAGCATAGAGCAGATAGCGGATAGAATATTTACTAGTAGAGATAAAAGCAGAACCAACGAACTTGGTTATTATTCAGGTATACATGCCACCGTGCAACCATACAGAGGAAGAGGTCGATAGGATATACGATCAGTTAGGGGACATAATCGCGTGTGTTCCTGCAGGGAAACATTTGATAGTGATGGGGGATTGGAATGCGACGGTAGGCGAAGGAAGAGATGGTGACGAGGTCGGGGACTACGGTTTAGGCACGAGGAATGACCGCGGGGAGAAAGCAGTTGAGTTCTGCAGGAGACGGGCTAGTCATCACCAACACTTGGTTTAGACACCACAAAAGACGCAGGTATACATGGAAAATGCCAGGTGACTCAGAAAGGTATCAGCTAGATAATTTCCTGGTTAGACACAGGTTTAAGAATAGTGTGATATATTCGCACAGCTTCCCGGGAGCGGATGCGGACTCTGACCACAATTTAGTTGTTATGAAATGTAGCGTCCGTTTCAAAAAGATAAGGCAGGGGCGGCGAGTTAAAGAATGGAATGTAGAAGCATTAAATGGTTTGAAAAGGAAGGAATACAAACAGGCGGTAGAGGAAATCATGGAGGATGGTAAAGAGCTGAGTACTATTGAAGAAAAATGGGAAAGTATCAAGATAGGGCTATATAAAGCCGCCAAAGACACATTTGGAACGGTTGACGCATAAAGGACTAGGAAACCATGGGTCACGGATGGGTCATTACAAAGATGGATGGGAGGAGAAAATGGAAGAATGTAAATACAGAGTTAGGCAAAAGGAAGTCCAACGAGTTAAACAATAAATTGAGACGGACAACAAATAAAGCAAAAGAAGCATGGTGGCAGACGCAGTGTGAGGTTATGGAAAGTTTGCAGAGGAAGGGTGAAATTGGTGCGCTTTACAGCAAAGTTAAATCTTTATCGGGAAGTAAGAAAGGGAGATCTATGATAACAGTCAGAGATAAGGGGGGTAAAATAATATTTGACATAGGAAAGATCCAAGAGAGAAGGAAGGAATACATAGAAGAACTGTATAGTAAAGAGCTTAGACCAATAAATTTAGACATAGAAAAGGAACAAGACGTCGAGGAAGATAGCTTAGGTCCAGGTGTACTCGACGATGAGATAGAAAGGGCATTAAGGGAGATGAAACTAAATAAGGCCGTGGGGGTGGATAACATTCCCGTGGAACTTTTAAAATGCTTAGGAAAATGTGGGAGGAAGAGGCTATATGGGCTGATTGGTAGTATTTTTGAGGAAGGAATCTGGCCGGAAGACTGAGAAGTTTTAGTACCTATTCCGAAAAAGGTAAAGGCTACATCATGTGACGACTACAAGACAATAAGTTTGATATCCCACGCAGCTAAAGTTGTTCTCAGGATCATAAACAAAAGGATAGAGAGTAGGGCAAATGATTACTTAGGGGATGAACAGTTTGGGTTTAGGAAGGGGAGAGGTACGCGTGATGCCATTGCAGTAATGAGATTATTAATCGAGAGGAATATAGAATACAACCAGGAGGTATTTGCCTGTTTCGTAGATTTCGAAAAAGCTTTTGATAGAGTGAACTGGGAAAACTAATGAGTATTCTGCAGAAAAAAGGAATAGATTGGAGGGAAAGGAGGCTAATCCGCAACCTGTACATGTCTCAGACTGCTCATGTGCGAGTGGGGAACGGGGAGTCCGGTTGGGCAGTGTTAGGAAGAGGTGTAAGGCAGGGTTGCCCATTATCACCGTTGCTGTTCAACCTGTATGCAGAGGAAATGATCAAAGAGGCATGAGAAGAACTGGAGGTAGGAATGACAGTGGGCGGGGAATTCGTAAAATCAGTTAGGTTTGCTGATGACCAAGCTTTAGTTTGTCAGTCAGCCCAGGGGTTGCAAGCATTGCTGAATGAATTGGAAATTCAGTGCGACAGGTATGGGATGAGAATGAATATTAATAAAACAAAGGTTATGCGATTTTCTAGATATTTTTTCTTTTTACTAGTTTCGATGCTTCGTATCATCATCAAGTGATATAAAAGAAAAGTTTTCCAACTTATATAGCCCAAGGCTCCAAGGGGGGAGGAAGATAGTAGGAGTAAGGGATAGGAGTGGGGGTAAGTTGAGTGCAGGTGCAGCAACCTATTAGTGGGATAGAGGAGGGATAAGGTCTATATTCTATGATTTCTGGCTCAACACTTTTGGCCGGCGTGGCGCTTTTTCTGACCATGGAAAGGTCAAACCTTTGATTAATTATTTTCACAGTCAAATCAAGAAAATTTAAGGCACCATCTGCTTCCAAATCACGCGTGAATTGTGCATATACATCTAAAGAATTTAACAGAGTAAAAAATTGCTCAATTGACTGGTGGATCCAGCCCAAACACAGAAGATATCGTCAACATATCGGGATCAAGGTGACACATATTTTTGTGGGGGATGTTCTAAAGGAAATAATTGTCTTTCCCAATCGTCCACCAAAATATCAACTAGGAGGGGAGAGAGGCCCTCTCCTCGCCCACCATACCTAGTACTTCCTCATTTGTTTTCCTATCGGTCCATTTCTCCATTCTTCTCCACAGCCACATTTCAAAAGCCCCCAATCTACGTCCATCCTCCTGCTTCAGTGACCATATTTCCACGCCGTACATAACTACGCTCCATATCAAATTTTTTACGAGTCTTTTCTTAATATTTCCCTACTCAATGTTCTTCTCATCAACTCCCTCCTCCTTGTGAAAGCCTCTTTCCCCAGCGCAATTCTCCTCGTTACGCCCCTTCCCACTTTGACAATGTTGGTCCAAAACACTTCCGAGATAAGTAAACTGTTCCACCTGTTCTAGTTTTTGCCTTTCTATTTCAATATTTAACTTATCCTTTCTATCATATTATTATTAATATGAAACGATGTTTTATCCCAAATATTTTTCCGAAAAACCTGATAAAAATACGAGGAAAAAGGCAAGAGGAAAATGACACTGCCGAAATCATTTGTTTGCGGGCCTAAGGTCGCAGGGTGGCGAGGGAATGAACCTCAATAAGAAGAGGAGGGAGGTGTGTATGGTGTGAAATGCATGATGGGAAATAGAGAGAGAGGACCCAAAGGGGGCATTGGCCAACAAGGGGCGCACTTCGTTCGTCGGCTGTTCCGATCCAAACCCCCGCGATTAAAACGCATTTCATCAGACAAAGTACTCTAGTATCCATATGAATCAGCCTCCTAATTTCGAATTCCCATTGTTACGAGATTATCAACATTGAGAAAGGCTACTGGGCCGGGGAAGGGCGTATGGACTGGAAAGTGCATCACGTCTTACAATCTCCACCTGAAAGTGTGGGGGCCGGGTGATCCAAACGCCCCTTCCTTTCTCTTTCCCTCGCTCTCATTTCCATAACGCGTGAGTGAGGATGCGAGGATCCTTTCGATCACGGTCAACCATTAAGGGATTCACTCGAGTGAGAGAATACTCGATTTTATTTTTTGGGGGGCGGTGAAATTGCCTCATTTCAACACCGAGGCCGCGGTTTTAATGGATCGTGAAGTCAGAGGGAGGGCCTTTTTCCTCAATTTAAATTTTTAAAAATTTTTTTGTGTTACGCACCCTGGCGCCTCCTAGGACGAGACGTGATGTGGTGGCCATCAGAAGGAAGGGCGATTTCCTATTGTTTTCCGAGCGGGAAGATGAAGAGAGGCGTGACGGTTGGACCTCAGTGGGTCCTTATTTTATATATACATACGATTATATATATGTATATATGTATACATATGTATACATATGTATACATATGTATACATATATATATATGTATATATATATGTATACAGGTGTAAGGGAGCATTTATATATATATATCCTCCCTTATATCTATTTCTATGTAAATGAGTATGTATATATACACATATATAAATATATAAATATATATATATATATATATATATATATATATATATATATATTTATATATATATATATATATATATATATATATATATATATATATACATATATATATAACACTTAGCACTAGTGGACGCAGACAAAAACACACAGAAACAAACAAAAAAGAGACTCACTATTTTTCGAATTTTCGGTGGTCGTGGCCACCTTTATCAAGGAAGAGAGGGACAGAACTGATAAAGGTGGCCACGACCACCGAAAATTCGAAAAATAGTGCTAAGTGTTATACATTATTATTCATGTCCGTGAGACTTCCAAAAAGTGTCATATATATATATATATATATACACACATATATTACTTCTATATCTACGGAGGAAGACGGATTGTTTCCGTCGAAATATCAAGAAAATACGTGTGAGTGTTCCTTTTTTTGTGTTTCTATATTGTGTGTTACTGTTTATTGTACTATTCGGCACTTCCGTGTTACGTCTACGAAAGCATATATGTGTATATATATATATATAAATACATATATGAATCTTCAGGCGCTGGGGTAAACCAGCGGGTCTGCCTGTGGAGCCGAAGGTCGCTGGTTCATATCCCGTGACTGGCGAACATTTTTCAGCATAGAAAAATTTTTGTTAACGGTATTTTGGAACGAGGTGACGATAAAATTGGGGTCCTAGCTACCCTTAATCCATTGTAAAATGCAGCAGTACACCATTAGGCACTGGTGGCCCAGATCGAGTGGCTGGGCCCGGCATCAGTTGCCGCAGCTGCTGTCGGGCCAACTTCATAACTAAATACCCGTGGAAAAATGGGAATGCATCAAAAAAGGGATATCGAAAGCCGCAAAAGAAACTATGAATAGGAACCATTAATGGAAAAAAGACAAAGAGACCATGAATCACGGATGAGATGATTAGAAAGATTGAAGCGAGAAGGAAATGGGAGAACGTAAGAAAAGAGTTAGGCAAAATGAAGTACAAATAGTTAAATAATGAATTGAGATTTGTAACAAATAAAGCAAGATAAGTATGGTGGAAGACCTTGTGCGAGGATATGGAAAGTTTGCAGAGGAAGGGTGGAATTATACCATAGTCAAAGAAGTAGGCACGTAAGAATTGCACTAGGCAAAGAGGCTTTCACAAGGATGACAGAGACATTGAGTAAGGATGTTAAGAAAAGGTTCGCGAAAACCTTGAAATGGAGCGTGGCTAAATACGGCGCGGAAACATGGTCATGGAAACAGGATGATGGACATATATTGGAGGCTTTTGAAATATGTGGATGGAGAAGGCGAAATGGACCGAACGGAAAACAAATGATGAAGTGCTAGGTATGGTATTGGGGGAGTAGAGGGGATTGTCGGGGGAAATCCTAAGGAGGCAGGAGAAATGGATGAAGGGCGTATTGATCGGCAGTGGGATGTTGAAGACTGTAATAGAGGGGAGAATGTTAGGCCAACGAAGAAAGGGTAGGGCTAGGATAGGGATGTTGGACGGAATGAAGGGATGAAGGGATTACACGGAGATGAAGGAGGACTTTGTTGTTGAGTAGGAAGCTGTATTGTGTTTTGTTAGGCAACAGTTATTTGGTATTTGTGTCCATCGAAAACCTTCGTTAACCGGTAAGTTGCCTAATAAAAAAATATATCTGGACGTGACAGAGGATGTCCTCCAAGGTTCCATCCACTCGCAGCCAATTTGAATATTTCATGCCCCGTCGCCGGCTGCTGAACACAATGATGTGTGTGAATATTTAATCGACCTTATTACGGACCTTTCTTTATTTCCGAAAAGGTCAACCATTAAAGAAAAAGGGATCACTTCTGTGCTCGCAGGTGTAAGGTTCACGCGGCGAGGATATGCGATTGGGAGAGCGGCGTTGGTGGGCAGGGTCGGCCTAGCTGGGGGTTTGGTAGGTGGGGGGTAGGACTGGACCATTCTCTCCCTTCCCATGTGACCCTGAGATCAAAGGGACAGGTCTGTCGCGGACGCCTCGCTTCGATGGGAACAGGGCATCACGCCGCGGATCTCCCTCCAACATATGCGATCCTGCCGAAATGCCACATTCGTGATCTCTAAGCGAGGGTGGGGGGGGTGGGCGACGGGTAAATCCTTGCAATGAGCGCATCAAAACCTCAGTCAACTCAAGGACAGAGTCTACATCTACTCAACATCTATGCGATCACTCAAAAAAGCATGTGACGAAACCCGAAGTGCCGCGTTAAAATATTTTTTTTGGTGAAGTTTAAAACATTTATCTCATTTCTTAAGATGAATATTATTGAACAAAGCTGATCTTGATACTACTCAAAGATCTGAGGTAAGTACTAGAGGTACTAAAGAAATAGAGGGGAGAATGTTGGGCAAACGAGGAAAGGGCAGGAATAGAATAGGGATGTTGGACGGGATGAAGGGAGTACACAGAGATGAAGAGGGACTTGTTATAGAGTGGGATGTTCGGTTATCTTTTGTTAGGAATCAAAAAATATGTATCTGGTAGTTATGTCCATTGAAAACCTACCTTAACCGGTAGATTACCTAATAATAATAAATAATAGTATAAACACATATTATAAATAAGTAGATGAGATTCGATTTTGAAGTAGGGCGTACATTGTTGAGATTAGATAGGTTACGTCGAATTTGTAGGGGGTCATAATTTTCAAGATAAGTTCTTTTATATCTTCCAATTAATGATAACGTGAATAGCAAGATGAAGCCATAAGCCTGCTATCATTTGCAATATTCTGAGAGGAGGAAATTGAAACACCCGATGAAAATATTTTAAAACAGAAGTCAACATATTCTTTTTACATTTAATGGATATGTATATCCAGAGATGGATTGGTTTTTATCAGGAGCAGCAAATAATTTTGCGACCTTAAAATGTAGTCAAGATTTGATGTGAGGATTGATTGGACAATATGTATCAAGGATACACTCATATGCTCCTGTTATTTAAGATCTCGAATGAAGTGTAACAAAACCCCTGAAAGAATGTTGCCCAAGTTTTCATGCATATACGTGAGAACTGGCTATCACAGAGGGTTTTCACACTTTAAATGCATGTTTTTTTAATACATGCGAAAGTGGCCAAAAACCTCATGTGAATTGGAAAAAAAAGATTACGCGTGGGAAATTTCGCGTTTCTTAAGGTGACCCGGTCTTTACATTACGATACGGTTCAGTCAACGATGCTTTTGTCCTAATTCAGTCCGACAGCATGCTGCTCACGTGTTCTGCATTGCTTCCCTCAATTTCAATTACAGTTTTGAATTTTATTCCAGCTCTGACAACTGCAGCCCATATTTCCACCACCAAACTTCTCATAACTTATTAAGTCGATGCACATGACTTTTAGGGATACCATGTTCCTCAGAACCCATGCGAACACTGCGATCCCTGCGATCTCTGCGATCCCTGCGATCCCTGTCCAACAAAGCCTTGACCCTTGAAACATCTTCGTCACTCTTTGAGTTCGAAGGGCATCCTGACCGTTCGGCGTCTTCAACCTATCCTCCCGAAACAACTTGCGCCACTCAAAAACACCCGATCTATCCATGGCGTTATCACCATAAGCTGCCTCGAGCACGTCCTGAGTCTCTTTCCCGGTTTTGCCCAGTTTCACGCAAAATTTGATGGCATAGTGCTGTTTCAATGACCGTTTCATGACGGAGCGCAACGACGTCACATTATAGAGGTTTTGCAAGCGAACCATCTGCACTTCACAAAGGCCGGTAGCCAACTGCCGCCGGCCTCCAGCCTTTTCTGAGACTCCCCTCTCACGAACCCAGCCAGAGAAACCACTGCCCATCCGTCCTTCTATCCGGGAGAAAATAGGGCATTTTTGGAGAGAGACCTTGTATGCCATTGAAGGGATCTAGGCACTCGGCCGGCCAGGGATCGAGGGATATGGGTTCGAATCCCAGTCAAGGTGAATGATTTTTAAGCTCTGAAATTATTCCTTTCTACTGCACAATCAGTGAATGCCTTCGTCGAAAAGTTACTATCGCGGCATCTCCCGCAGTTTCTTGGAATTTATTAACATTTTAATGTGAATGAGGAAAAAAAAGATCAGTTTCAACGCTAATCAAACTGATTAGAGTTGTTCTTCGATTGTATTAAGAAACGATCAGGTCAGCCAATCAAGTAAACAATCAACCGCACAGGATCACTTTCCGGGAATAAGGTTGTCTTAAGGGGGGATACCTCAAGGACACAAAATACGGTGATGGCGTGATGACATTTCACAATAGTCTTTCAGATATACCATGCTCTAAAAATTTCAATTTTCACCTAAAAATAATGAGAAAAGCCTTTCATATTGCGTGATGAGGCACTGACTCTGGTCCTTGGATCGAACACCTGTGCGTACGACCACAAAACTAAGCGATGGGAAATGAAATTGCGGCTCCGTTGATTATCGATGCAGTACGAAATAGTTCATCGATTTTGGACCTGAAAAACTGGAGAAAAAATCGAAAGAATGTACGCAGCGAATGTGAGGATCGAATTTAAAATATATTACTCCCTAAATTTCGAAAGTCTGTGATTTTTTCAGCAATATCGGAAATTCGTTCGTGAAACTCCAAGTGCTAGTCATTCTCCATCTTGTCTAGTTGAATCGCATATCGATGAGCCATCGTGAAAACATCGCATATTTATTTGAGAGATTAATGAGGAGATGACGAGTGGAAACATTGATTAATGATCGTCGCACGCCCATTTTCTTAGCGTTATTACCGTAAATAAACAGTCGCTCGTAAATCAAGAACTTCACAGGCGATCGGGTTGTTTAAAATAACCAAGATGGCGAAAACGTTTTTTACTACTTCTCTCCCAAAGGGACGAATCAATTATGAAGCATTACATTTATCCCGTAATTTTACGAAAGGGACGAAATAAAATTGAAAGCCGTTCGAAGGGAATTATGGGCACCACCAGAGAGGAAAGTTGGACAAAATTACGGGGGAAGAGAATCACCAAAATGGAATTTCAATGCAATCCCTTGAATCCAAAACTGGTCGGCAGCTCTATCAAAAACACCCCAAGATTTTCAAATCACTTCAATATGAAAGGTGAATAATAAAATATAAAAACTTATTACGGCTTTAGGAATTTTCATTTTATTTTATTAATTTACGATACCGTATAGCTCAAGTTCTTAGATTTTAAATATGGCTTTCCAGTCTTCTGAGCTTAATAAATACCACCAAGTTAAAAACAAAAATCAGTAAAATTGCTGAGGACATCCGTTTCCTAAAAACTTGTAAACGAAACAATGTGCATCCTAACTTTATTAGTTCTCTCCTCTGTGTCGAAAGAGAAGTCCCCAAATTGTCGACTCTGTTCGACGTAAAGTTCTACACACGGAAATATGCTACCCTTTATGCTAAAAGAGGTCATCTGGAGTAACTAACTTACAATTTGCATTTAAAACTTACAAATAACTGATCAGTTCAAGATTTTCAGGTTTGGTTAGAAATTGACGGGAGAATCCACTCTGTGATCCAATAGAAACGTGAATATAAAATCAAAAATTGTCTCGTCTCGTCGGTGAGTCCAATTTTTTCATTATTGCAGAAAGTAAGTTCACCGATGTTTGTAATTCGTCCGTTGAAAATTTCACTCCTTAAGAATTAAAATTACTTAACTGTGATTTAAACTTAAGTATAAGACGAAAATCAAGCCTCGTAGATGATGAGAGTCATAGTTTCCGGGATCAATCCTCCGACTTATCTCCTGTCCAAGTGGCTCGTTACTGAATTCACTAACCTTCGAAGCCCGCGTTCGATTAAGAATTATTTGGACTTTTTTAGCAAAACCAAAAGCCATATATTTAACGAAGAACCTTTTACGGCTGGAGGAGTGTTTATTTTCTTTCATTATTTTATTTAGGTGAATAATACAGGCAGTTAATACTCGTACATCACTGCCTATTTTCCATTTTGAATAATTATGATTATAAATTTCTCGTGTTGGCTCTCGTTATTAGCTCGTTATAAGCAATGGTCTAACATGTAAGGATAATTGTGTGATTAAGATGGGCCCTGCAATTACAAATTACTTTATTTACTAACCCTGACTAAAATGGCAAAAAATTGCCGTAGACTCCAACTACATATTACAATACTTAATCTGTAGCTCTGCATACTTTCAACTTCCCTTAATTCCATCCCGACTTCCGATTCTCACTCCACCCAGATTCCCAGCTCTCTTCTCTCCATTAAAGGTTTGTATAAAAAAGTATCGGTAAAAATACGTGCATCGCGTGAAGTGCTGAATTCAGACCGTCGGTAATTTGTTCATATGATCGCAGATTGTATTGGTATTGATAAGAGGATGACAGTGTACTAACCATTATCACTGAAAATTTGGCGATGCGAAAGATCTGCCCTACACTCGTCCTCACGAAGGCCATTGGACGGACGAACTAAAAGGCAGAGTCGAGTTTGTGCTTGCAAAGACCTTCTGAAACGACATCGCGACGATTCCCCGACCCCTTTACAGTCCCCTGACTTGGCACCAGCAGAATATTTCCTATTCCCAAAAGGGAAATCCTTCCTCCCTCAAAGGACACCACCATTAGACCCTAGGTGCCGTCAAAGAAGCTTGCACGCGTATCCTTAAGGATCTTTCGGAATCCGCCAACAGGGGAGCCTTACAGACGTGGAAAAGCCACCAGGGCAAAAGTGCGCGTTGACGTATAAGAAGGGATGTAATTTGAAGAATTTTAAGGCATTGATAGAACAACATCTGAAATAAATCTATTTTTCCGAAACTTTTCCCGATACTTATTTTACAAACTATGCATATCACTATCTTCAGCATCTTATCGCCTTTCCTGCATCAACTTGTCCGTCCCTCCAACGGCCTGCAATCCACGCTTACCCTGCCAACCCAAAGACCAACTTCCTGAGCCATATGAAACTAAGGTCCCTATGCAAGTTTTCCATTCTTTTCATTACATATACGAGGATTCCACTTGTGTACTTGAGGTCGCACTCATCAAATCCCCCGTATTTGCAAACACTTCTTCGCCCAACGCAATTCTTCTTTCGTTGTCCCCACTTCACCAGGCACCCTCACTCTCACATAGAAAATATCACGGTCATATTTCGCGTAATGTAACTGCAGTCATGTTTCTCATGTAGAGCAACAAAAGACAATCGATTATTTGCAATGATTATAGACATGCTCTTATTACTGAGATTTAATAATAAGCTATCGGAAAGACACGTGACTTAAAAAAGATAATGACTAAACAATGAGATACGATTGGAAAATAAAAAATGTTAATTACTGCACTTTTACTGAGAACTTTTAGGAATGCATTGCGATATAATTTTTCAAGCCAACTGTTGGGTTTTAACACCTATGAAAAAATTGAAATATGTTGGCTACCATCCTGCCAGCAATAAAACAATGACCCAGAAAAACAGCCGTGCCCTCTGACACGCGAAAGATGTGAATCAATGTCCAGGGAACGTTTTTTTCCCGAAGAGAGAAGTTTCTCATGTCCCCGAAAGGTCCTCGTTCAAAAAAAAGTAAGGTAAGTTTCGTTTTTCGCAAGAAAAACCATAAATTAATCACTTGGCTATCCAACTCACATATTTGCAGTGTTCACAACATCCCATCCCACTCGACGATTTTGCCCGGGTGGAGCAATTTGGCACGCGCGCGCAAGGTTCATCTCTTTCGCGTTCCTGTTATTTATCGACCAGTTAATTTGCCATTTGACGTGTTCACATTACTCTTAAAACTCCCTCGATGACACACTGGGGGAGAATGTGGGTTTGTGTGCTAATGGGAAGCGGGAGAGAAGGGAGGGCGAGTCAGTGTATTTCAGGTGGGACTGACCGGCCGATTTTAAGTTGTCGAGGGAAGGGGACGAGAGCGGTTCCCGTGAAAGGGATTCCGAAGGGCGACCGAAGGGGTGGATCACCGCCGAGGGAAACGTTTCTCTCCCGGAGTGTCTGAACCCGTCCACTCCCGTTGCATTCAGGGCGAGGTAATACCAGGGCCGGGATTCGTATCGATCGATCGAAAAGGAAACGAATTGACTAGCTTAGGGTCAAATTGCAACCCGTGGGAGGGGGGCAGCGCTGGAGGTGACGAAGGTCAACTCCTCCCCGATGGGAATGAGGAAAGATTACAGCGTTGAGATTTCGTAACTATATTTCTGTGCGTTGTATCAGTCGTGCGAGGTGCTTCCTTTGTTATCAATGTTTTATGTTAGTCTAGAGATGAATTCTAAGATCCAGTCATAATTTATGAATTAGATATTTGGGAAAGGAATGAGATATTTTGAGTTGAGAAGAGCTTTTTAGAAGAAATAAAATTATCTCAATGAAATCTGCAATTTTAACTTGCATGTGGTCACGAGAGAAATAGGCAGGGGGTGTTAGGCCAACCAGTAATTGGTGTCATTGTACGAATTGTTCGTAGTACGTGATGATTTGGGTCACAATTGTGTAAGTGTAAAGGATCCCTTCGATCATTATACCTAAGCGACAAGTTTTTCCTAAGGCCTGTGTGTTTTTTTGAAAGATTTTTTTACTTTTAAGGGTGATTTTATAATTTCTGATTAGATTTAAAAAAAATTATTCAATGGGAAAACTATATTTTACAATAAAAGGTTTGTATACAAATTTCGGTAGCATTTTTTCCGGACAAGTGCGTGAAGTGCTGAATTTAGACCATCGTTTTAAGTGAAAGCATGATCGCAGATCATATTGGCGTATTGATAAGATGATAGTGAACACACCATTATCATTGAAAATTTGGTGAGGCGAAAGAACTATGCTAAACTCGTCCTCGCGAAGGTTTTTGGACGGACGACCAAAAGAGGCAGAGTCGAGTGCCTGTCTGCTTGCTTGAAGACTTCAACGCATCGCAACGATTCCCCAAACCTTTTCGAGTCACCAACACTCGGCACCAGCACACTATTTCCCATTCCAAAAAGTGAAATCCTTCTTCCTTCAAAGGACACCACCATAGCACCCTAAGTGTCGTTGCCAAAGAAGCTTGCACGCGTACCCTTAAGGACCTTCCGCCCACCAGGGAGCTTTCGGGTCGTGGAAAAGCCGCAATGGCAAAAGTTTGTGTTGACGCTCCAGTAGGGACGTACTTTGAAGAATTTTGAAATATTGTAGCAATAACTGAAATAAATCTATTTTTCCGAAACGTTTCCCGATACATTTCATTCAAACCATGTAATAGCAGCAATAAAATATATAGAATGGGAACTAACTATGGCTATTGATTGATACTTTTTGGTTTTCGGAGAAAATAAGATTGTGTATACAATGATGGCTATATAACTCCCATAGTATTAAAAAATATTGCACAATTAGTTTTTGATTCAAAACACATCATCAGGCACAATTTTAACATTGTGAAAAAATGTAGTTTTCCTGCAAATGAAATTGACTTCCACTACTTCTAGAAAGAAATATTATCAGTTTGTGATATTACATTACGTAAGCATGACACTGGAATGAAATAAAAACTATACTTTCACTAGAAATAAATAGAAATATAATATTATTATTACATATTTTAATTTTATAAATGATATCCTTTTATATAATGCATCAATTAGAACAACAATATCTACCTTCCATTTCTTTTTATACAGCTCATGTAATTACTTGCACCCCGTTCTCCCCTTTCATCCCACCCCATGGACATGGCTATCACACGATGGAGTTTGACCATCCGAATCTCGCCTGGTCGCACAATGGCACTACACGTGCTTTCGTAATACTGTCACAACTTGATGTTTGCCGTATTGATCGACCCATCTCGTAAATCCTTTTGATTCCGCCAAGCAAAGCACCTTTGGTCCGCAAGCTCGAGTCCCCACGCAAGTCAACAGTCAAACGCGCTGCGGTGAGGAGTGAGACGGAGATGGTTGGCAGGCGTATCGTGGGTGCGTATCTACCTCCCGGAATTCCCCTCCCAGGGAACCCAATGGAAAAGCCGCGAGGGCGAAAGTGTGTGTCGGCGCTCAAGTAGAGATATAGTACTTTGAAGAATTTCTAGGCATTGTGGCGATACCTAAAAATAAATCTATTTTCCGAAACTTTACCCAATACCTATTATAAAAACCATGTAATATCTCAGAAATGGAGGGAAAAAGAAATATCTGCATTTTACAGCATACATACGAAATTGGATGTATTAGAAATGCTAATGGCAATTCCGTTGTACCATTAGCATGATTCAACAATCAAGGATCTTTATTATTAAGACGCCATCAATGCACCATAGCAGTTGAGGTCTCAACATGAGGACAATAGGACGAATCCTCAATAATGGCGCTCGCTAATGATGGCGAAACCTGGATCGGTTTTCATCAAAACAAAGCTGCGGAAGTTACAGTGCGTGTATTTTTATCAAATCTTTTAGGAAGATTGACAATATATCATAACTGAAAACCTACGCCCAGCTTACAGGGTCTACTACAAAAGTAATGCGCATTCTCTGGGAAAATAGATTTATTGATGGACTTACTGATACAAATGCTTAATATTCTTCAAAAATACTCTCTCCACCTTGCATCAACACACTTCAGGCGGATGTACGTCTTTCCACTCAGACTGCTCGGAGCAAACTGACGACCAACTGTGTCGGAATATCAGCCCCCCACCACATTATTCGACCGATTTAACCGCGCTGCCATAAATAGTCGCGTTACAATAAAATCATGCGCATTACTTTCATAATTGACCATGTACAGCACATTTAAAATCAATCACATAAATCTAATCACATAAATTAAAAAAAATATTTCCATATAATTTTTTGCTCAGTTTTAACAATTTGGTAATGAATATCGTACAATATATCAAGAGTAATATTTCAAAAGCGCTGAGAATCTTCAAGGAAATTCCCAAAAAGATTTAAATGCTTACGAAAGAATAAGATCGAATGTGCGGAATTTCCTGAGCACAATCCGTTACGATTCGAAGTGTTTTCGTACGATTATGCGGCAATTGCGCCACTTACTTTCTTTCTATTCTCTTTCTCCTCTGGACTCGTAGCGAGAGAAACCCTCCGCCCGTGAGTGTGGTTCCCGGCTGCAATTCTGCTCGGAATAAGGCGTTGGAAAGTACTGATTTTGAGTTTTTTATTGCATATAGCATCAGGCACGCCATTAAAAATCACTTGTTAGCAAAAACCCCCGAGGCCTCAGCTATTGTGGGAAATATCCACACGTCACTCGTGTAGCCAGACAATCTCGTCGCTACCGTCATAACAAATCAAAAGAATGATGAAAACATTTATTAAATTTGAATGCAAAATATTCGCGCAACAGACATCCTTCATGTAGGCGAAAATAGTTTTGATATATAGATAAGTAGAATATTTTTTTATTTAGAATAGAAGAAGTTTTGAAATTTCATTGAGTTAAACTATGACGCTCCTAGATTTAAATACAATCATAGGCGTCTCTCGTAAGTGTATCAATGCAATAAACAAATCCTATTGTTTCTAGGGAGGATTTGCTGTCGTCCGTGTCATCTGGAAATGGATTAATCTGACTGACAAAAGTGACCAATTTATCAGTTCCTATGAAATAAAACGCAGGTGTACATTTTCTGAAGGTAAATGCTTAGACGCGTCAAATGCATCCGATTATGACTGTTTCGCTTTGGAAAAAGGTTTAATGAAGCAATGCGTGTCTAATCGCTAATAAATTATTCTACTTATATCCTTCGAATGATTCAGCATATTGTGTAATATTTCGGAGTTCGATCCTCTGCTTCGACAAAGCAATATTAGACTTAACGAAACCTCACAACTTTATCTCTGAATGTCGTGTAATATGCACAACAGACATATACATCTATACACTTCCCCCGCAAGCCGCCGCAAAGGCGTGTGGTGTGGGGTGTTAAGTCACCACCCGTAAACTAGAATAAAACTACAAGGAAAACCAAATCATGTTCCCTCTACCTCATATACGATTCGTAATAGTTTGTTCACGCACTCGAAAAACTTTAATCAAACACGGAAGAAAGTGCTCATGTGAAACAGTATTCAATAACAGAACGCCTACATTTAAATCATGGCGTAGACCTGTTAAGAAGAGGGGTATATGACATAAAAAGAATGAAATTCAGGAAGGAACATGCAAGATATCGATAAAACTATGAATACACCACTTATGAATATCTAATTATGTCCTACGCTATTGCTGCCATGTCTATTATGATCTCTAATGGCCCGAGGAATAAACGACATTTTTAATCTATCCGTTCTACAATAAATCTCCCTGATTTCACGTCGGTGGTGTGATCTACCATAGTTCTAAGTGGGGGCCTATAATAGATAGATAAACGTCTTTACTCGGGCCAAATTTGAGACCATAAATTCTTATAATCTTATAAAGACCATAAATGCTTATTCTGTCTCAAATTTTCAAGGTATATTTAACGTGTATTTACCTTTTGTAGTATTTCATACCCTACGTAACAAATTTCGGAAACGTTTTTCTGCTAGACAAATCTAAGGATTGATGAAATACACGTGCCGTGGGTCTGCAATCGCGATTTTTCATTTATACTGGAAACAAATGTGAAGAAATGAGAGATGAACTCATTATGAAAGTAGAATTTCTTAAGAACCAAAGTGGGACGCATTTACGATTGCCGTTATAGTCCAAACTTTCGAAGTAGTCTCTCAAATACCAACGCGATTTAGAAAGAAAGTGGAACTTTTAATAGCGTTCGTTTCTCAAGGGAATCGCTCGCGGAAGGAGACGGTAATCATCCTTCCATTACAGCTCTTCGTATGAACGAGAGATTCCCGGAAAATGTCCTCAATTGTCAAAAAGCGTAAAATTCATTACGTGCGAAGAAGGCTGTCGACGGGGATGTCCACATATTTCTTTAGATATGATAACCAGTCGCGAGATATCATTCCGTCGGGAGGAGCATTTTACTATCATAGCTTAGTACGACAAAGGGAGACTTATTTGCTATCGGTAAGTTAGATAGCGTCGAACAGTCGCCAAAGTTCCAATTCCACTAACATACCGAATCGCCACAAACAAGGCGGGCGTGGCGTGCTAAGTAGATTTAAGATGAAATATTTTAGATATTGAAAGATTAAAGACGTCATTTTTCTTAACAACGATAAGAGATCGGAGTTACATCGTCCGCCCGCGGTAGGGGTAACAATATTTGGGTCAAAATTAGTCTGGTGTGTACATTACCCCCTTAGCGGTGGATTGCAGGGTGCTTAAACAATACAAATTCCAAAACCAATTGCTTTAGCACGCCCCCCCGATCCCCTGGGGTACTGCGAATACTTCCGCTGTTACTTGGCAAATAGAATCAAACTTAGAGTAGTCATGGATGGAGTCAGCTCAAAACGCAGTAGAAGTTACTTCCGGTGTTCCCCAGGGAAGTGCTATTGCTTAAAAAAGTGCGTGGTCATGATAGGAGAAACACAGTTGCAGAAAAATCATTTGAAAAGTGTTTACCCACTGACCACGGTAGTGTCATATTCGGGTCAAAATTAGTCTGCTGTGTATTCACCACCTGCCACACACCAAAGCGGTTGCTTGCAGAGTTCTAAAATAACTAACTAATAACTCCCTCACACCAAAAGAGTCCGAATAGCACAATAGTTTCTCTCTTTCTCCCGCGCGAAAGAAACAAAAGTGAACATTATAAACTACAGCCGCCCCATGGCTGGCGGTGGTGGGGGGAGGGGGGGGGGGAGAGTTTACGTTCCATTTGCCCAACACTTTAGGTCCCATGGGAAAAATGAGCGAACGAAAGGGTTGAAGGCAATTAGCTACGATTTAAGCGGCGGGTGCTCTGCTCTCGACAAGTAGTCGACGGACGCTCTTCCCAAAGGACGATTGCTGAGACTTGTTGAGGGGAGGCGGGAAATGGGCCCTCGTACGGCGCGAGGGTGTCCGGGAAGGAGATTGGGAAACAGGGGGCATGACAAGCGAAGATCGCAGACCGTCGCTCCCCTGCCCTCCCTCCCTCCCCTCCCCCCTCCCGGGAATAACCCTGCCCCCCCTCCCTTTCCATGCCGAAGCTCTTTGTTTAACCCGCGGAACGGTTTAATTCCTCTTATCCCGACGAATGTAATTTTGTAAGCGGATTAAGTCACCCGAGATTCCTCGGGTGAGCAATTACCAAAGGTGGTTAGTTAACAAAGGTAACTCTCTCTCTCTCCTCCCCGCCTCACACACACACAAAAGCACGTGCTAAAAGTTTTGATGCGAATTGTTACGAGAGGGTAGTACTCGCTTCAGAACTCTCCGCTGAAGAATGGAGAACAAGCCCCCAATTACCCTTTCGTGCTCCAGAGGGCGAAAGTGAGCGTTCTCTTTCTCTGATTCCTCAGTCGGCATCACGGGGGCGCCTCATTCCAGTGCTGATGAGTGTTCTGCCTACGAAGCATCCCTCATCTGCTCCTGTCTCTCAACCTCCTGGCTCTCTCCTTCAACAAAAAACGCTCCTCTGTCAAGTCTTTTATTTTCATAATTTTCGAGACTAGCACGGGAAAACTTGGTACCCAAGACGAAACGACCTATAATGGTTTGCATAAAAAGTATCTGGAAAATAGATTTATTTCAGATATTGCTAAAAACGCCTCAAAATTATTCAAAGAGCATCTATAGAGCGTCGAAGCACCTTGGCCAGAGCGGCTTTGCCACGACTCGAAGGCTCGCTAGTGGGCGGATACCGGAAGGTCATTATGGATGGGTACGCGTGCCAGCTTCTTTCACGGCTTGACTTAGGATCCCATGGCGGGAGGGAGGGAGGATTTCACTTTTATAGGGAATAGGAAATAATCTGCTGGTTCCAAGCCGGGGGGGGGGGTTGGGGAATCGTTGTGGTGCCGTTGCAGAGGGTCTTCGGGAGCAGAAAGACACTCGACTCTGCTCTTTTGGTCGTCCGTCCAAAGGCCTTCGGGACGAGTTCAGCTAACGCAGATCTTTCCCATTGCCAAATTTTCAGTGGTGATAATGGCGTGTGCACTGTCACTGTCTTAGTATATCAATCCCAATGATACGATACACGCTGATCATGTACACTTTTAACAACAGACAGGGTCTGAATTGGGTACTTCACGCAATGCACTTCAGGAAAATATTGTTACCGATAGTTTTTAACCCAACCTTTGATATGACGCCTCTTTCGTATCTTGACAACTTAGAGACTCGTCAACACAATTAAAATTTAAACAATTATTTTTGCACGCAAAAAGTGCTGTCATGCTAATAATTATTACTTATTTTTTATCAATAAACATATCACAAGAATGCTACAAGTGGTTCTTACTACACCAGGAAAGTTTCGAGTCATTGCATTAATTTTCATCATAAAAACACATTTTACTACATTGCGGCAGACGTCATGCCGTTCAGTTCACGAATAAATTAATTGATATCTAGTTTACGTTTTATTTTAACGATTATCTTTACTTAAGCCGTCTTAAATCACTTTGAATGCTCGTTTTTTTGTCCCTCAAATAATTCTGTTTTTGGGTCTTTATAGAGCAAAGAATATTGGGTTATTTCACTTGCTATGATTTCACGTATTGCCCTAGCCTCCGTCACTCTTGGATCCCCGTCATAATAAATTTCGTCTTCTCTCCGTTGATCTCTTTATACATACTTTAATTATCCCGTGTTTGCATTTTTCCCTCATGCCTCAACTCCATTCTCATTTGCAAACACTTCTTGCTCTATTGTAATGGAACTCCTGGGACACGAGCTGCAAGCCAATTTACATGCCATTAGGAGAACCTCTCAAGCACAATATTTAAATTTCTATACGACATCCTATTTAAAGTTAATGAACTATTACTACGATAAAATAAAGGTTCCCAGTGTGTACGAGTAATCAATTATGACTTCAACTTTCTCTAGAAACTTTGAGAAATTAGCTTCAATCGTATGAATAATAAATCTGTTGTCTCTTCCCTATGCAACGAAAGTAATTACATCCCTGCTTTGCCCTGTTGGGCCTTAATTCGTTCAGTTGTCATGGTGTTCCACTCCATTCCTACATCTACATAACTCCCCGCAAGCCGCCGCAAGGGCGTGTGGCGGGGGGTTTTACGTCACAACTCGTAAAAGAGAACAAAACCACATGCAAAATCAACACATTCATGCAAACCTATACCCCCAGGGGCGCTTACATTCATGCAAAAATCCTTCCAACTTACACGCATGCATATACATATACTATCAACCAAAAAGCAATTTCCCCTTAAGATGTGGTGAAAATTCACCCACTACCGTGCAAGCTAGAATTTGAGAAGTAAGAAAGCGAAATGCCACTACCGCATGGATATGAGGCAATCAACGGTCTCCTCACTCAAGAGCATCGGTAGGAATTCACACCCAACGCTGCAGATAGTGGGAGATCCCCCCCCCCCCCTACAGAGAGAGAGACGAGGGATGAAAGTGGAAACTTAAAAAAACAGACAAAGCAGAGCAAGCAATACTTTTAAGAACATTTAATGGCATTCTAATGCGATAATGAAAGGGTTTTGACAACAAAACACACGAGGATAGTGAAAGTTCTTGTTATTGAGTACAACTATTCATTCCCTAGACACTGAGGGTGGAAAGTGGAATTTTTGAAATCTATAACCCTACGATTAGTATCCCGTATTGTCCGCGGGAAGAAGGAGTCCTTGAGACTGCTAGTTGTGGCATCTATTTCCCGAATTTTTTATACGTGATCCAAGCGAGCAATGTATGTTGGAGTGTGAATAATTTGCGAGACCTCGGTGCTGAAATATGAGGACCTGAATGTATTTAATATTTTCAATCTTGCATTGAATCGTATTTCTTCTAATGATTCCCACCCCAACTCCATAAGCATTTCAGCGACGCTTTTCGTTTTATCGCAAGATTTTTAAGGGAAACGAGATTGTGCGGTGGCTATCATACTGGCTTCCCTCTGAGAGAGCCTCGGTGCGAATCCTGGCGGCGTCGAATATTTTTCAATTCCATCTCGATCCCTACTTGAGGTGCTTCATGGAGGGGACTTCGAGGCGTTTAATCTTCTCAATTTCCCGAATGAGGCCTTTTTCACCCGGTTCCCGTGCACTGCATGCATATTCTCAATGAGGCCTTACGAGAGCGTACGCATTCCTAATGTTTACACAACAACGTGCGTGCGCTTTTCCATTTTGAATCATTATACCGCAATTTCCGTCGTAATTCTAATGATGAAATACATCTATTACATTATGTCCAACTAATCTATTATTTTGAGAATTTCACCTTCCTACTTTTCAAATTCTAGCCTGCACGTTATTGGATAATTTTTTCACTGCATCCTTAGGCGCAATTGTTTTTCAGCTGACAGTATACGTACTTGCATCCCTGTTAGTTGAAATGGTTTTGCATGAATGTATACGCCACTGTGAGTATAGGTTTGCATAGATGTGTTGATTTCGCATGTGGTTTTGTATTTCGGGGTATTATGTAGATGCAGGAATGGAGTGGAACACCATGACAGTAGAATGAATGAAGGATCAACAGGGCAAAGCAGTGATGGAATTACTTCTTACTGGTCGTTCAGCAAGCAATCGCGACCAGTTCGGACATCGGATCGCCCGCCGCTTTGAACGTAAGGCAAACTAAATTGCGGAGTTGTGGAGTATTTACTTTTGATATACATTCGCACTGTCTGGACAGTAGGTTGTGGTTAACTTTTCCGCGATGAAAAAATGGATTTCAATTGAAGTGGAGAAGTAAGGTAAGAGACGGGATTTGAGTTCACTGAGTAATTGGCGTATGGCAGGCTGAGGGTAACTCAAAAGCATTGGCAATATTCTCCGAGGAAGCACGTTACGTTATATATTACGAGAGAGGATGGACTCATAACAGAAACGTTATCCATAGACTTGTTTCAATCCGTACAGCATGCGAAGCTTCACAGGATTGACAATTGCTCAAAACGTTTTCATTTTCACAATAAGTTATTTCAGAGGGGCAACATTTGAGAGTCATTTTTGTTCAAGGGTAAACATGTATTGTGAGAACACTTTTGAGAGTTGAATTTACATATATGGGCGCGGGATTATCACCACGGTCACCCACGTTGCTGCTTCAGAAGTTGCTTCGGGTTACGAAAAAAGGCATCCATTCGAGGCAAAACCAGTTTCAATGCGTCATAATTCCCAGAATGAAGTGCTGAAAGTTTTTTTAGATCTGTGGTGTAAACTAATTGACCGCTGCTGATAAGCATGAGAAAAGACAAAAGAATCATAGCGCTCCGACGGGCAACACCAATGGTTTTTCTCTGCAATCATAGTAAGATGCAAATGCTCAGCTACGAATTATCCCAGAGTAATACGTAATTTAGTACAAAGAGAAAGCCAACATTTTTATCTATCTTAATGTTAGTTTATGATGCATAAATTAACAAAACATAATTAATTATTAGAATAAATTATTAACAAGACAATGAAGTTTTTTCGGGTGTGAAAAAATACTAAACTTTTTCAGTGATCACTAAGTAGAAGCTTAAAACCATCGAATTTATAATAAAGACGTTTAAGAAATATATGCAAGCATATGAATGTTCAACCACCCTTACAAGAGAACAAAACCACATGCAAAATCAACACATCCACGTAAACCTACGCCCATTCATGCAAAAACTCTTTCAACTTACACGCATGCAAATACATACACCTTAGGGTGTGGTAAAAAATGTATCCATTAACGTGCAAACTAGAATTTGAAAAGTAAGAAGGCGAAATTCCAATACCACATGGACATGCAACGGTCTCCTCCCCCCAAGGACACAGGTAGGGAATGTGACCCAACGCAGTAGTTTTCGGGAGGGTCCCCCAAAGAGAGCAAAATTTTGTCACAATGCCATCACTAAAATGTTACCTCAAGGATCTTAGACAAATTTTCGAATTTCCAGTGCAAATTTTGAAGAGTGATATAGGAAGCCACGACAATTTTATTACTTTAGACCCTGCTTTTATAGCCTGCTGTCCACTTTGCGTGTTTCAGCTGTGCACTTGCAAAATAATTATGAATTAAACAGAAACGAAGGCAATGACCATTCAGTGCAATACAATGTTGTCGCCATTCTCAGGGTTTAGCAGTTGTTTTGTGAATACGTAGCCTCGATCATGCACCACGCTTCGGGGACTGGAAAACATGGACATGACAAGAAACGGTGGATCAATGCAGGTGCCCATTTTCCATAAATAAAAAAAATCATTTCCACAGTCAAAAACGGGATATTTTTCCACAATGAACTCGAAGGATATGCGCTTCACCGATTCCATTGCGAGGAAATAACTTTCTACGACATCAATTTCCTTTCATGCAAATTTAAAATTGCTATTTAGGCGCTGGAACCTTGAAAATATATTTCACCTTGAAATAGGGTCATCTTCAGGAGATGCATTTATTATTCCCTTTAATGATCAATATCGTAAGTTTATGAAAGTTGCATTTGATATTTAAGGGAAAGTATTCATATACATCTACGTAATACCCCGCAATCCCTCTCAAGGACGAGTGGCAGGGAGTGGTAGGTCACCAGCTATTCTACGTATGCATGCACCTAGCACCCCGCGATCCACCAAAAACCAAAGTGGAAAGGATTCAACCGAACACCAATCACGCAGAATGCCTACGTATATTACAAGTATTATTACGTGGTTTGCAGCTATTTCTATGCCTACGCACAGAGGACAAGAAAATACATAAAAAGATGCCCGGCACACATGCAATTCAGACACTTATTACCGGTTAGTACTCTATGCATTCCGGACGGACAATGCACAAACACGAGAAAATAGACTTTACATACGTGCGTTCGCCTACACTCCACCTAGCTCAAGGGCGCATGGCGGGGGGCATCAGGACGGCAGACTTGGAGAGCGTTTTTAGTGGGAATTTAATCTTGTACTATGCCCCGATTTTCGTCTTCGCGTACCCATTATTTTCTTAGGTATTTACCCTTTTATTGTTGAAGCAAATATTATGCCATAAAAGACGAATTCGTGAATCTATAAGTTCGACAGTCCAACCCTCTAATTTTGCAGCAAATGGCGGACTTTCCAATGTAATTAGGGGGCATAATTATATCTCAAATGTCAGATGCAAAACTTCATGCTTTATATCTTTGTAATAAGTTTAATCCAGCCCTGAGCCTCCGCGTATCTAAAGGTTCCCTGATTCTGCATTAAATGTATATGGACAGTTTGTGTCTCTTGGTACGAGTGTTTTACAAATCTAGCGGTTTTTCCCTGAACCCTATTCACTTCTACAATTAATGTTTTTTTGAAATAGATCCCAAACGCCTGCCGCATATTCAATGTGAGGCCTTATCAAAGGTAAAAGGCTCGCTTCCTTCACTTGATCGTCGCTATGCCTTCCGACTATGCGTTTGACGAATGCTAGCCTTTTTAGCGCCCCATCCACAAATCGTGGGATATTGTTTACAGGTGGATGTATGTATGCATGCGTGTGTTATTATTTCTTAGCGTGATATCTATACTTTTTATAGTAATTTGGATATTGACTAGTTAAAATTGGTCACATGGTGCTGACATAGAAATCGGAAGTTTACTAATTGGTAAAATACCAGTGTTGGAGGGATTGTGGGAATTCTGTGATTACCAGATGGATATCGATGCTTCGCTGGAGCAGAACTTGCGGCCCAGGCGAAGCACTTCTCGTCGTGCACCGCGGCGTAAATTAGAAGCGAGGAGATTGCGTCTGCATCAAACGCTTTTCAACTAAAAAATGAGGCTCGCACGCCATGAAGACCGCCCACCCATCACCTCATTGACCTTTCTGGAATGAAGTCGACGGCATTCAAAATGTGAAGGAAGGAGAAGAAAGGAGGAAATTAAAAGAGAGCAAGGATTGCCAATACCGTCAAACGAAGAAGTCCTGGACGGGTTGGAAGTGAAAGTCGTCGGAGGAAAATTTGAAGAAGGCAAAAAAATTTGATTGGGAGATAATACGAGATAGCAGGGTGGGTGAAGGCCGCAAGGGAAGGGAAAATGATAATTGGTTAAGAGGGTGGGGAAGGGAGGGAAGGGGGGAAATAAGGAGGCACATTGAAGTGACTTTGAGACATTAAGAGTGGGTACTGTTTGAGCCGAAGAAGGATGAGTTTGTCAAAAGTAGTTTGGGGATAGACGGTGTAGCTCTATGATGCTCTGCAACGACGTGTAATATGAAGTTGCCGTTCAAAAGCTGCCTCCATATAAAATTTGTAGTCTACAGCGTCCACTTATGGAATTCACATAACATGTGGGAAGAACTGGAGATACGAATGTAAGTCGGTGGGAAATTTAAAAAATCAGTTAGGTTCGCTGATGACCAAGCTTTAGTTTGTCAGTCAGCCAAGGGGTTGCAAGCATTGCTTAGTGAATCGGAAATTCAGTGCGACAGATATGGGATGAGAATCGGTATTAATAAAACAAAGGTAATGCGATTTTCTAGAAAGGAAAAGGCTAAGCTAAACATTAAAATAGGAGGGCAAAAACTAGAGCATGTAGAACAGTTTACGTATCTCGGAAGTGTTTTGGACCAACACGGTCAAGGTAGTAGGGACGTAAGGAGAAGAATTGCGCTAGGCAAAGAGGCTTTCACAAGGAGGAGGGAGTTGATGACAGGGACGTTGAGTAAGGATATTAAGAAAAGACTCGTAAAAACTTTGATATGGAGCATAGGTATGTACGGCGCGGAAACGTGGTCATTGAAGCAGGAGGATAGACGTAGACTGGAGGCTTTTGAAATGTGGGTGTGGAGAAGAATGGAAAAGGTGAAATGGACCGAGAAGAAAACAAATGATGAAGTGCTAGGTATGGTATTGGGGGAGAGGGGATTGTCGGGGGAAATCCTAAGGAGGCAGGAAAAGTGGATGAAGGGGGTATTGACCGGCGGCGGGATGTTGAAGACTGTAATAGAGGGGAGAATGTTAGGCAAACGAAGACAGGGTAGGTCTAGGATAGGGATGTTGGATAGGGTGAAGGGAGGAAGGAAATATAAAGAGATGAAGAGGGATTTGTTGCAGAGTAGGATGCTGTATTGTGTTTGTTATTAGTCATAAAATATTCATTAGGTGGTGGAATGAAATGTAAAGGAGTCCGCCTCTCGTGGGAGGGAGAGGTTGGCCCTCGAACTGCAAAAGCAAATCTTTGCCTCCCTGTCTCTCGATCCTCTTCCACTGGCGACAGATGGCCCCCGCCGCCATCGCCCTCCGCGGGCCGCCCTTTCCTTTACGCCATCCGGCGCCGTCCATATATATGAGTGCATCTCGAGTATAAATAAATAATGTATATATAAATAACTAAGTAAAATAAAATATTTATGCATATATATATAAATATATATGCATATATATTTGTATATTTATAAATATATTCGCTATGTAGCGGGTTTTCGTGTTGTTCGTTTCGTGTATTTGGCCAATGCGGCTTGTCTCTTTTTTCTGGCTATGCGTGCCACGAAACGCACTGCTCCTATTCTTTATGATGATGTATGATTGCTTTCCCTACTGCCCTTTTCTCTTGTCGCAGTTGATATTTCCTTTGGTGGGTGAAACAACTCCCTAACGCCATCTCCTGGTCAAAGAATGAGGGCACTTGGTTCAATAGAGACCCGCAGATTTCAATGTAAATTACGTTTCCTTGATAACTCAAGTGTTTAGAGCATCGGCCGGGTAAGTCGAAAGATCCATGGTTCATATTCCGGAAAAGGAAATATTTTTTTGCGCTTGTGATCTCCGCGATTCTACCTTCGCCACCTCTCCTGTGCCCGTCCATTGCATGTCGCTTTTCCTTATATCCATTGGTTCGCCAATTGGTGGGTTTTTGTGTTCGAATGTATTGATATATGTATATATATGTATATATATATATATATGTACATATACATATATATGTATAACATCAGCATAGAAAAATATCATAGAAAAATCACATAGTTTGGTGAAGCTGCAAGTGCCCAGAGTGCCTCGCCCGAGAATCGAACCCGGGACCCTCCGGTCAGCAGTCCAGCGCTCTACCCCCTGGACTACCACATATATATATATATATATATATATATATATATATATATATATATATATATATATATATACCCATATATATATACCCGCCTTCCAAAGACGACCCCATATATAGTATATATATATCCGAGTTTCTTGACAAACTCCGTTGTGCACACCCTTAAAAGAACTGGAGATGTTTAAATGAATATACTTTGTAACTTCCACACAATTTTTTTTTTTAATGATGCTGGATGATGACGCCGTTGCGTTGAAACCGGTAGTACGAATAAAAATTGTGTGGAAGTTACAAAGTATATTCATTTAAACGAACATGAACCTCCACAAAGTTGAGCCCGAGACCATAGAATTCAGAACTGGAGATACACACATATACTATACATGTATATATACTTATGTATACACATATATAATTATAAAGGTAAAAAGGTGGCTCTGACTTTTTTTGTACTTTCCCACCTGCTCCGGAGGGGAGATGGTTCAATCTTGATGCCTCCATGGGAACGCGGGAAGGAAGACATCTCCCTCCTTTCCCCCTCCCCCCCCACTCGACGCATTCACATCTTATTCCGCCGTTTTTTTGAGAAGAAAAAGAGGAGGGGCGACTCGGCGGTGTGCGTCTCGGTGAAAGAGTACGAGGCGAGGGGGGGATGGAAGGGGGGTGGGAGAGAGAGAAAGGGTGGGGCGTCCCCCCCTCCCAAATCCCCCCCCCCCACACACACACCTCGATCACGACCCAGGGTGGGGTGTGGGTGGGGGGCTAGTTCGGGAGCTTCCGCTTGTGACGAAAGGGCGCTGCCTGTGTAGTCTCCGCCACTCACACGCACCTCGAAGTGGAGCAAACGGGGAAAACAGCGAGAGAGAGAGAAAGAGAAGAAGACACTGGGGGGCGGGGGTGGGGGTGAGGATGTTTCAACCCCCTTCCCCCTCCAACCACCGCCGCCGCTGCCCGTTCTCCCACGAGGTTAAGCCCCGAGGTCGTTGTTTCTTTGGGAGCAGTTTGGCGGAAGGAAATGTGTTCTGTTCGCCAGGGAGGGGGAGGGGTCAGGAGAGTTGCGACGCACCTCCGCCCGGGAACGTATAAAAGGGGGCCAAAGAGGGGTCAGGGCATCACTCCTCCTCCCGAATTCAAGAGATCCAGCGCCACTTTCGTGCACCCGGACAGACGAGAGACCATGCTGAGGAATAAGGTAGGGCGACGGAGGGCTCCAGTCAGGGTGTATTCGGCCAGGGTACAGGGTGTGTGCCCTGATACGCAGTGGTGTTAACGCGAAGGGGTCCATCCCTCTCTCGTTTTACTCTCCCAATCCTCACTCTTCTCTCCCTATCGAATGCGATTGGAGAATCATTCCAAATGCATCTCAATCGTATGGACAGTGGTTCACATCCCGATTGGCGCACGGGGATAGCGTTTTTGAAACATCGGTGCTGCTTCTTGTGCTTTGCTGTGCTTTAAAAAGGCATAGAGGTCATCATCGCGGTTTCCCTTTGATTTCCACAAATGAAGATTACCGCGTTGGTTGCTATTCTCACGTATTTTTCAATCGTCTTACCGTGCGGCCTTATAATTATCTTGTCAAGACCTGGAGCAAGGACGCGCGTAGCTCCACGGCGGTGCAATTGGAGAGCATGTACTGTGAGTCATTCGAGGAGATTGAAAGGCGAGGCTAAGGGAAGAGGTCATTTAAAAAAATATATATATGTTTATATATATATATATAAAACAGGGTTCGTTGCACTTTCGAAAAATATATATGTCTACATATATATCTATATATATATATATATATATATATATATATATATATATATATATATATATATATATATATATATATATATATATATATAAAACCATAAACACAGTAATCAACTCGAAGGTCGTTTTATATATATATATATATATATATATATATATATATATATATATATATATATATATATATACATATATATATATGTTTATATATATATATTATATATATATGTATATATATATATCTACATATATATATATTTTATATATGTATATATAAATTGCAACTAACGGCAACCGACGAATGTTTAAGATTTGAAAAAGAACGACGTTACAAGATTCCTGTTGGCATAATGTTTATATTTCTTAATTGTTAATTCTACTGGATTTTGAGTTCTATTTGTCTGGAATTCACGATATATTTTTTACCCGAATAGGAGAAAATATTTTCGTACTAACAAGTTTACGTCAATATCTGTCCAGACAGCTTATCAAGAAAGGCAACAGAGAACTGTTGAGGGGACGGGACTAATAAAGAGGCCTTTCCAAAGGAAAAAAAAGTCGCCGTAAGCAATGGTCATCGCGTACGGCTTGAAATAAGGATTTCTGGGGGGGGGAGGAAAGTACTTTCGCGAAGGCGCATCATAACTATTGACCTCTCAGAAATGGAAAAAAACCTCTGAGCACGTCTCTCAAAATTTGAGTTAGCCATTATGGTAATTTGTAGCAATAGGATCATGAAGCTTTCTCAATGAGGCCAGGCATAGCGTTTCATCTCAATGTGTTTCGTCTCAAATATTAGTAAACACGACTATATTAATTTGATTATATCGCAATGCGACCTATGGAAGATACCGCGGTAATTACGTAAACCACCCTAATACTCCAATTCCTGACGTATCGTTTTGCTATAATAAAAATTGTCACGTTATCATGTACAGGAAAAATCAGTACACTTATTTTCCGGACGAACCCTGTATGTCATGTGTGCTCCTCCGGCGTAATATCAATACAATTTTAAAGTATTCAAGAAATGCGTTTCACTTCTTCGTTCCTCTGGCTTCCCACGATATTATATCTCGATTCATTTTCCTCAACCTTTGATGCATATGCCCTCTTAGCACTTTTCTATGTCCCTATACCCTAATGGCTACAAGGGTACACACCTTCCATTTGTGCTTTTTCATCCACACTCTTCCATTAGCATCCAATGCGACTGCTCCTTTTGTCTCCTCTAGCAGAAAGAATCCCTGCGAAACCTACTAAGTCAGCATCTTTTGTGACTCAGTTCAAGTTAGCGTCGCGCAATTTGGTGTTCTCCCAGATGGACCAATACAACTTACTCTCTGTTTTCTGATTCCTCTCGGAGGATTAACCAGTTCCTCTCTGCTACTCATGCATTTGTCAAATTTACATATTTTCCTCCTTATGCTCAGTTAGATCATTCTTAATAATGTCGTACAATCACTAATTTACCTTAAAAAATGAACAGCTACGCCATGATAAACCTTACTATAATTTATTGAAGATCAAAAATAGTTTCGAGTAATGGATTTTATTAGAGCAACAATATTCTTCTTTCAGATCAATGCTCGATCTTTAATTGATTGGCGTGAGAAAATTTCAAAATCAACGATTTGTTTTCCTATGGAGTATTACTACTAACTACTATTTAAAAAAAATTAAAAATACTTAAGCAATTATCTTACTGAGAGTATTTGTAATACTTTAATCATAATTATTCAATGTATATTTAAAATAAACCAACCTACCGTCGCGAAGCAATGGAAAACGATAAAGCCAATACCGTAAACTTGATTGCCGATTAGGTTTGCTTGAGGGAGGGGGTGAGAAAAAAACAAAGTGATAACTAAGGAGTGAATGCGATTCGCGAGAGTGATTTATGCTCCTTAAGACGCCCTAGTGATCGAGTGGTTGTAAGTTTGTTTCCTTTATTTATTATTTTTGCATTTCTCGTGTGATATTGAGGTACACGTGGGTCACTGTTTCCCGATCACACCCAAGTGACCTGGTGCGTGTTTCCCATCTACCCCTTGTTTGTAACTTCGTTTTTACCTCCCCCCTCCCCCTTTAAACAAACCTGGTGCCAATCAAGTTTACGGTCTCGGATATCTCGTTTTCCACTATTATTCTATAATTAAGATTATGCTAGGCGACAATATTTTCAGTTATATGCACTCCGGAATTTTCTGTTGTAAACAATGCCTCAGGGTGATCAAATATAACTGATCAAAATTCAAACTTAAAAGTTTTCGTGTACAGATATGTGCGTATGGTTTACAGGTATTAAAATATGCTATCAGTTATACGAATGATTAGCCATTAAAAATTCAGAATCGTAATAGGTGGAAATAATGAAACGCACTATAAAGGCTACAAAATCATTTCGCATCATTGCATAGAAATTTACTCCTCGAAAGTCAACTCCCTCACTCGAAGCCCAAATACTCCAAACCACTCTCAAATGGAGCGGAAGCAAATTTCGCAGGGTTCTTCCGCGTAGCACGAGACTCTCTGCTGAATGCAATTGATGGGTCAACATCTCAGGTGGGCAACGACTGGGAGTCCATGACGCCTCCTTCCCAGGTATCTACCTCTCCTTCGCTTCCATGGCAATTAATCGCCTTCCTTCTTCGTGACGTTTCACTCTTATCTTCTCTCTTCCTTCTCTTTTTGTATTATTTCCTTTCCCTTACCTCTCCGCACCTGTCTTAGCACAGACATTTAGTCCGCAGTATTACACCCAATCAATCTTATTCTCCGGCCCATTCGGGATGTTCAGCTATTTCATTCTTCAAAAGCTAACCCTTGCGCCTTCCCCTATCTTACTTGATCTAATCCTTTAATATTTAGAACGATCTAGTCCAAAACCACTCCCCAAAACTCTCTCCCTCCCTCTCTCTCTCCTAATGCTCTTATCGTCAAAATCTCTTTTCCTTAATGACACAGTTTTCACTTCTGTTCAGAAGCACACTCCAAGTTAAACACTTTTTTATTCTCTTTTCCAAATCCGACTCAATGTCGCTGGTGACTGATGGTGACCTATCCCCCTCAATACAGTGGTTCCCGAGCCCCCTGGTTGTGGTGGCTGCTGCCTGCCTGACCACCTTCGCCCGCGGGGACGACGACGGGTCCTTCGGCGTCAAGATTCCGGCCCCCGGGTCCAGGGGGCCCCGAGACGTCTCCACCCTGTCCCTGAGTGCCCCCTCGTCCAACTACGGCGCCCCGGGCACGCCCCCGCCCTTCCGCGGCCAGAACACGGGGCGGCAACCCGCTTTCCGACCACCCCCCCCGCCCTCGTCATCATATGGCCCACCCCAGACCTCCTACGGCCCCCCACAGAACACCTACAACCCCCCTCCGCCCCCCCAGAACAACTACGGTCCCCCATCGCCCCCACAGAAGAGACCCCCGAACCCCTCCTACGGCACCCCCGTCGGCGGCAGCAACCTTGGCGGTCAGTTTGGCAGCGGTGGGCAGTACGGAGGAGGTCATCACCAAGAGGACCACTCACAGGTAACTTACTCGCGCCCACGTCCATAGGGGAGGGAATTCCAAAGGCCTCTTGGTCGGACTCCCAACCCTGAAGCAAACGCTTTTCTATTCAAAGTTGGCATCCTCATCTCTTCCCAACCAGCTGTTTTTCCACAAGATGTCATTAAAAACTGATATACATGGTCCATTATGAAAGTAACGCGTATGATTTTATTGTGATGCGACTATTCATGGCAGTGGTAAAATCAGTCGGGAATATGTTGGGGGGCCTGCTCTTCCAACGCAGCCGGTCGCTAGTTTGCTCCGAGCAGTCTAAGTGGAAAGACGTGCCTCCACGTGAAGTGTGTTTTCGACTTTGTAACGCGGGGCGATGGAGCGCCCAGCCACACGTCCTTCATGTACATCTACACAATACACCGCAAGCCGTCTCTAGGACGTGTGATGGAGGGTGGTAGGTCATCTACATATATTCCGTCTATTTCCTCATGCACCTGGCTCCCCGCGATTCACCAAAAACCACGTGGAAAGGGGGCGACAGAACACCAATCATGCACCATGCCTACATATATAACGAGTATTGCATGGTTGGCAGCTATTCCCATACCTAAAAACAAAGAGGACAAGAAAAGGCGTTAAAAGAGGGCTGGCTCACATGCAATTGGGACACTTATAACCGGTTAGTATTCTACGCATTCCAGACGGATAATTCACAACTTTAATAGGCTTTATATACATGAAATTCGTTCCTTTTAATGCATTGGAAGTCATGTAACTACTTAAATACCACCTCTGATAATCAACTTCACCTAAGACGGGAAAGTCATTTATTTTCTTCCCATGCGGTCGTTGGTATCTCCCTCAAGCCCTTGGCTCGTCATCCGAATTCCCAATGGTCAAGCCCACCAGGGTTGATACAGAGCACATGACTCGGTGAAACTCTAACCAGCGGCCTTTGGGTTAGCAGGTGCAACAGTCAAACACCCGTTACTACCCCGGAAGGCAAGTTTGCGAATATAATTTACGAAAAAATGGAATATAAGTGGATTCCCAGGGCATCCCATTCGTGACATTTTCGGTACAGGGAGATAAAACCCATTTAATAAGACCAGTTTGAACTTAATCAATAATTATGCTGGAACACCACAAAGATTGCTTGCGTCCAGGAATACTCGACGATGAGATAGAAAGGGCATTAAGGGAGATGAAACTAAATAAGGCCGTGGGGGTAGACAACATCCCTGTGGAACTACTTAAAGGTTTAGGAAAATGTGGGAGGCAGAGGCTATATGGGCTGATTCGTAGTATCTATGAGGAAGGAATCCGGCCGGAAAACTTTGTGAGATCAGTGTTAGTTCCCATTTCTAAAAAGGTAAATGCTACATCATGTGAGGACTACAAGACAATACGCTTGATATCCCACGGAGCTAAAGTTGTTCTCAGGATCATCAACAAAAGAATAGAGAGTAGGGCAAATGATTGCTCATGGGTATTTCTGTACCATTAAGTTGGAGTAGGGAGCTGTGACGGCGGTTTTCAGGAATTCTAATTCGGAGAGAATTTATTGCATGCGGAATTCATTTTAAGAAGATTCATCTTTAAATAAATGTCAATCAATTGGAATAAATATTGTTTTCACATTGATGAAACATTAAAAGAAGAGCAGGTTTAGTATAACATTTTATGAACATCTGCTTCAATTCTTTCTTCTCTCAAGCGATTCACGACCACATAAAAATCATGATGCACTAACGCAATGATATACGAGTTCCCCCTTCACAGACATGGGAGGGGGGGGTAATGATGGTAGGAGACCTCGAACGCCCTGACGCGTTTCTTTGCGTCGGCTTGCGAAGTATTACGTATAGGATAAGCAAAAAAGGAAGGGGAAAATTTACGGCCGCATTTCAGTTTGGCACCGATCGTGTCAAGTTATACCAAAACACTCGTGGTGATTTACAGGGCAATTTAATCCCACACTTGGAATAAAAGCACAACGGACAGGCACATAGGTATCTCGCATACTTGGATATTTTAAGGAATATTTTATCACCAGGGAAAACAGCGTGAATCAAGGAAGCTACTTATTAGTATTTCCTTATAGGGATGTTATCGGGGAATCCATTAAAGCGGACGACATCAACTGGTCCCGAGCAAGCGCCCGATAAATCTTGTGTCCAATCACTCACTATTGCCACAGACCCAAGATATATAGTATTGCAGAAACATTTTACGGATAAGGGATTTCGCATCACACAAAATAGCTTTAAGCTACTCCAAGAAGATCCAGATCATTTAATAGACGCCTTCGAAGGACTTCCTTTCCTAGCATAAAAGCACTCATGCAAACAGTGATTGAGGGACCCTTCTCTTTCCCTTCGTTATTTTATTTTGCTCCTTTCCTCACATCTGAAAATATACCAATGCTTCAATATATTAGCCAACAAAACTTGACGGAACCAAAGTTCTGAGCCTTCAATCTATGAGACTACGGAATCAGGAAGGACGACCATTTTGGCGTGTAGACATTTCAGATGCCACGTGGCCGGACTCAGCGAAATATTATTCACATTACCGTCTATTTTACACGAGGTTTTCCAGCACGGTCAAATAGACCGTGCTGGAATTCCAGCCAGGTTTCTTATCTGAGGATTTTAAGGACATATTACAGGCCACCACTTAAAACTATGGTAGATCCGATCCGAATCGTAAAATCAGGAATATTTATTGTGGAACGGATAGATAAAAGATTTCATTTCTTCCTCAAACCATTAGAGATCATAATAGACATGGCAGCAGTAGCGTAGGAAATAATTAGAATTGGTAGTGTATACATTTGTCGATATCTCGCATGTTTTTTCCTGCAAAATCATTATTTTTATGTAATAGAGGAATTAAGAAGGAAGAGATATTTTAAACATTTCCACAGCATGTTTTGAATGTGCTATTAAATATTGTTGCGTGTAAGTATTTTATTTCGTGTGATTAAGGTTTTTAGAGTGCATGAACAAACTAATAATATTTGTGTAGAGGTAGCATGATTTGGTTTTGCATGTGGTTTTATTCTAGTTTACGAGTTGTGACCTAAAACGCAATTTCGGCGCCTTGCGGGGTATTGTGTAGATGAAGATGTACTTACCCGTGAGACACTCAAAGAGTTGGTGAAGAAAGGTGACCTGACGATACGGTTTCAACTAATTTCGAATGCGAACCTCAAGTTTCGTGTTGATAAAATTATTTCAGGTGCAATAAAAAACTCAGTTATTTCCGACGGTGGAGGTAGACTTTGATCCGCCTCCACACGACAACCGCGGCAAACACAATAGGCAGGGGTGTGTGTGTGTGCGTGTGTGTAGGAGGTTTTGTACGTGTCGGGAGTGAACAATGGAATTCCAGGTTTAAGGAAAAGAACGGAGGAAAACGACGAGCGAAGAGGTTTTGGAGGAGGCGATAAAAAAGTCTTCGGAGGCGAAAGTGCCCGACTATCTATGCTGAAGGGGTCACGCGCACCACGTGCCCCGAAGACGAACTAGGGCGTTACCCCGCAAGTCTCCCCGGAGATGGTCTACCCCAACACTCTCCAGGTAGCGACGAACCAAGGAGCGATTACCACCACGAAATAGAGCGATGGACAAGACAGAAATAGAACAGAGACTGCGGAAAAGTAGATTCGGAGAAAAATGAGGAATATAAGTTCGAGAGAGAAGAAAAGGAACTCCTATTCACTAAAAGAAATTGACAAAAATATCAACCTTTTGCATCTATATCGACACAATACCCCGCGAGCCGTCGCAGGGACGTGTGGCAGGGATTGGTAGGTCACCAGCCATTCTGCATACATTCCCTTTATTACCTTATTGACATGGCACCACGCGATTGCGTGTAAAGCGGGCGACCGAACACCAATCATGCAACATACCTACACATATAACGAGTATTACATGGTTAACAACTATTCCTAAGCCTACAAAAAGAGGACAGGAAAATTCATTGAAAGAGGGCAAGCACGCATGCAATTCAGACACTTATTACCGGTTAGTATTCTACGCATTCCGGACTTACTATTCAAAAATACAATAATAGATTTTATATACATACATTGGCCTACACCCCACCTGGCACAAGGGCACACGGCGGGGGGCATTAGGACGGCAGACTTGAGAGAGTGTTTTGTGGGAATTTAATGTTGTACTATAACCCTACTATCGACAGCGTGTACCTATTATTTTCCTAGGCATCCACCTTATATTGTTGTCGCAAATATTTTGCGGGAAAAACGAATACTTGAATATATCAGTTTGACAGTCTAAACCTCTAATTTTGTATCAACTGTCGGACCTTCTTATGTAATTACGGGGCATAATTATATCTCAAATGTTGGGTGCAAAACTTCATTTTTATGTCTTTGTAATAATTCCAAAGAAACTGCGGGAGATGTCGCAACAGTGACTTTTAACGGAGTCATGCGCTAATGTGCATTTCAATGCAAAACTTACAGAGCGTAAAAGTAATCAGTTTAAGAGGACGCCTCGATAGCCTGACTGGCTAAAGCACTCGACCGGGCATTGAGGGATCTCGGTCAAGGCGAATGATCGATTTACACTCTGAAATCTTTGTAATAAGTTTAATCTGTCCCTGAGCCTTCGCATATCTAAAGGTTCCCACCCCAGATTTTATATGAAATTTGAATGGAAAATTTGTGTCCTTTTGTACGGGTGTTTCACGAACCTAGGGGCCTTTCTTTGTACCCTATTATATTCTGTAATCAATGTTTATTTAATTGGATCCCAAACGACGGTCTAACCCTTTAATTTCGTGACCACTATCGGCCTGTTCTTAATGGAGAAGACAAATGAAAAATCAAGCCAAAAGAACGAACACCTGTTGAGACAAAATGACTTTTATAAAACTGTCCTCCAAGGTTGAGTCCTGAGTGAAAGACGAAAAGCATGGCTAAAGATAAGAAGGGCCATTAAACAATTGGAATCTTTTCCGATGAAGAAATCAAGAGAAGAGCTTCGAACAGGAGGATATGGCTACAGCAAGCTTTGCCTTTGGAGGATGACGATGATGACCAATGTATGATTCAACACACGGTTGAAATGCAAATAAATCCTATACGTTTGCTCTTTAATCAGGGGAAAATTAAAAATTTTAGCCATTACATTTTGTTTTTTGCGTAAATGATTCAATGATTGTTCACCACGGGGCTTCCGCTGAGGCTAAGAAAATCGAGACATCGTGGCGATGGAAGATTTTAAGAATCGGTAATGTTTTATGCTAGCAAATTTTGAAGTGGTGGCACTACAAAAACATTATTCAGTATCGAGGACGATTCCTATTCCATCATCCGTGCCAAAATATTCAATTTATAAATGTAGCCGCAATTTCTGTTGCAACGTCTTCTTATCGCTTCTCGGTATAAATGCTGAATTTTCCTTCGCAAATCCCAATAGGCTCGCAGCGGCCGAAAATTCCAGAAGTTGCTTTAATAAATTGAGAATGTCGAATATGCGAGGCTGTATACGTGATCTATCCCAAAAAAAGGTAGAATAAATTGGGGAGAAAATGGGGAGAAACGTATCGCAGTTAAAAGTACATATTGCTAATATTCTTCATTAAGAGCACCCTTATGTATCGACACACCAATGCAAATGCCTCAGCCAGTAGTGAGTGGTATGCTTCCTCTAAGGCAGGATCAACGGGACCCTCGTTCTTTACATTATCATTTAAAATCATTGCATATTGAAATTGAATCGCAATATTTTTACGATTTCAAAGGTTACATTTTAATTTATTAAACAATACCTACCGTTAATTTTTGGAACTTAACGCCATCTTCAGATTCGTTTTGTTATTAGATTTCTTTAAAAAAACATGACCCAATTATTCAAACGATGGCAAAATTATATACAGGCGGGGTCTGTCCCAAAATATAAGTAGAATAAATCGGGGGAGAAATTTATCGCAGATCAAAGTAAAAATCACGAAAACTCTTCGAAACAGCACTCTCGCATCAACAAACCAATGCCAGAGCCTCTGTCACGCTTCTGGTGCTCTTCCTGCAAGACATCAACGGGAACCTTGTCACGGCCTCTTTGACATAATCCAGTGGTCCTAAATGGTACTTAAAATGGTTGCACTTCGGTCGCACTCAAAAGCCCGCGTCTCGTCACCAGTAACCACCTATTCTAAAAGATCCGGGTCCATTCCACGGTGGTCCAAGGGGTAGGTACAAGGCAAGATTGCCACACAAGCAGTTATCTGAGAAGCATCTTGGGGACCATCTTGGAACGCCTTTCTCGTGGATAAATCTTTTTTAAGAATACAATGCACTGTGGTTTTCTGAATTCTGCACTCTTCTGCTATCACATCCTGACAATTGGGGGTACAATCAGAAGTGAGCATGTCTCTTTTTTGTGCATTTTCATCACATTGCGCTGTTGATGGATGACCTGGGCATTCCTTCATCGCCAACCTCTTCTTTAACCTTCGAGCAAATACGTAGTAAGCAGGAATCCATCACTTGGGAGATTTCTCCATCTTCATAAGCATTCTTAAACACATGCATGGTCTCCGAACCCGATTTTCCAAGTTTAACACAAAATTGTATCGAATATATAATTGCTCCATTAAACGTGGCACCGTGCATTCGTGACGCGACCCTCGAACAGGGGTCCAGTCTAACAGCGAGCTTAAGAATGCAATGTCCCGCAGGAAACTAACTTGAGTCGTGTTGCCTTACCAAGACTTCTTACTCTTTTTCCAGCTACAAATCGTCCGACTCCATTCGTCCGCTTCGCCAGGAAAAACCGTTTTACTTTAGGAAGCGACCTTGTATTTAGGACTTTGGATGACTAAATTGACATTACGGTTTCATAAATAGAAAACTGTTTAGCCCCTTTTATTAAAATAAAGTAAGTATAACTCTTAATTTAGAGGCGACTTAATTTGTTCAAGGAGAATTTCAAAATTTGGCATTAAACGCGATTATGGCGAAAGGGTCCACCCACCCAGTATGACGGAGGAAACAAGAAAAAACCGCAACGTCTTTTTACTTACCACACTTCCAAACCTTCACTTCCACGTTCTTCAAGTACTGACATCTTCAATGAATAGAGTCCATGCATCCAATGGATAAAATACAAAATCAAAGGCATTTTGAATACCTAGCAAACCGTTTTGCTGGGCTCGTTAAGTTCCTGGTATCAGCGCTAGATGGCGACACCATAATATTATTTTTAAACTTCATAAATTGAGAGTTGGCCATTCAATGATGATACCTGTTCCTTCGACTACGTCTCATAAGTGAAGTAAGCCCTAATCTTCAAATGCCGACCATTCAATCAAGGCTAGAGTGATCCAAGTACACCTTCCCTACCCATATTGTCTTGGATATTTTTCACGAAGTCTTGAACGAGATATGCCAGTTTTGGCCGAAGAAGTAACACCCTGCGAGATAATTAAAAAATCCCTTGATTCGCTCTATGTGTTTCATAAATATTTATGTAGTAGGATATCTGTCATTTGCCATGACATCCTTCGGCAGATAAATCCGGGGATTGCAATTTTATTTTAGTATTCAGTCAGCCACCGCTAGGGTGTGTGGCACACCAGACTAAATTTGACCCTAGTGGGACCCTAAGGCTGTCGGACAATGTTATTCTGATCCCTTATCGTTCTTCGAAAAATGACATTTCTAAATCTATCTGGCCTGTACTTATTCTCTCTCATCTATTATTACCATAGTCTCCCCCCTATCGTAGTACGATGGGGGTGATAATACATTTTTAACATCACATAATTTTGACCCGAATGTGACAGTAAGATGTTTGGACATTGTTACTCTGATCCCTTATCGCTCTTCGAACGTCTTTCCGCTGAGACTTCTTTGAGTCCACCGGCTGCGTTGGAAGGGCGGACCCCCACCACATTTTCCGATCCGTTTTGACGCGCTGCCATGTATAGTCGCACCACAGTAAAATTATACGCATTACTTTCATAATGGTCCATGGTTAACTAACCCCTTATTTACATCATATGAAAATGTCTCATCATTATATCACATGTCCCTCTCTGTCTCCTGCAGTGGGTTCCTCAGCCGTACGAGTTCTCCTACTCCGTAGTCGACGCTTACACGGGCAATGACTACAGTCACAGCGAGAGCGGTGACGGGAGCGGCAATGTACGCGGGGAGTACCGGGTTCTGCTCCCCGACGGCAGGACGCAGATTGTCACGTACACCGCCACAGACCAGACCGGCTACAACGCCCAAGTGACCTACCAAGGTGAGGCGAGGCCGGCTGCCCCCGGCGGAGGGGCCACGGGTGGGGGCGGCGGCGGTGGCTACTACACCGGCAACACCGGGAGCTACACGGGTCAGGGGGGGTACAACCAGGGCCAACAGCAGCACCACTCAACGGGATATCACCAAGGACCATACAGGAAGTGAGAACCCACACCTCGCCTGATCTCCAAACCCACCTGCATTAAATGCATATGCCTATGAAAGAAGTCACCGTCCCTTTTGTAATAAATACTTTTTGTCTCACTCTGCCTTTGATTGAAAGACTCTGAACATGTGGTTGAACCGCATACCGCAAATAGTCGAAGGTGTGCGAGTAACGGGTGTCTTTATATTCCATCAGTACATCGACATCCACCACTGGAAAAGCTGATCTCATTAGTAATTAAGGGAAGAATTCAGTCCCTATACAAGGTAAGCAGATGGGCGAATCACCAAAATAATTATTGGGGTAATCTACTGGTTAAGGTATGTTTAAGGTGGGCACAGGCTACCAAACGGTAAAGCAAAATTGCCTCACCTAACGGACAAAACCATAATCCTATTTTACAATAAAAAATATCAAATTAAGTAAGGTGTGCCAGCCTTCAAGATGTTTACGGAGGCTTCAAAGAAACTACCCTCTTCATCCCCGTATACTCCTTCCTTCCTTCATCCCGTCCAACATCCCTATCCTATTCCGGCCCTTTCCTTGTTTGCCTAACATTCTCCCCTCTATTACAGTCTTCAACATCCCAGTGCCAATCAATGCACCCCTCATCCATTTCTCTTGCTCACTTAGGATTTCTCCAAAAAATTCACTCTCTTCGCCCACCATACCAAGTACTTCCTCATTTGTTTTCTTCTCTGTCCATTTCACCTTCTCCATTCTTCTCCACACCCACATTTCTAAAGCCTCCAGTCTACTTCTATCATCCCGCTTCCGTCACCGTGTTTCCGCGCCGTACATTACTACGCTCAATATCTAGGTTTGACGAGTATTTTCTTATCATCCTCACTCAACATCTCTGTCATCAACTCCCTCCTCCATGTAATAGCCTCTTTGCCTAGATCGTATTCTCCTTACGTTCCTACCGTTTTGACTGTGCAGGTCCAAAACACTTCCGAGATATGTTTACTGTTCTACCTATTATAGTTTTTGCCCTCCTATGTTAATGTTTAGTTTAGCCTTCTTCTTTCTTCTGCCTTACACCTCTTCCTAACATTGACCATCCGGACTCCCCGTTCCCCACTCGCACCCGAGCAGTCTGAGACATGTACAGGTTGCGGATTAGCCTCCTGTCCCTCCAATATATTCCTATTTTCTGCAATATACTCATTAGTTTTTCCCAATTCACCCTGTGAAACGCTTTTTCGAAATATACGAAAGAGGCAATTACGTCCTGATTGTATTCTATATTCCTCTCGATTAATAATCTCATTCCTGCAATGGCATCACGCGTACCTCTCCCCTTCCTAAACCCAAACTGATCATCCCCTAAGTACGTAATCATTTGCCTTGCTCTATATCCTTTTGTTGATGATCGCTTTAGCTGCATGGGAAACAAAGCATATTGTTTGGTAGTCCTCACATGATATAGTCTTTCCCCGAATAGGAACTAACGCTGATCTAATAGTCTGCCTGCTAAATTCCTCTCTCCCAAATGCCACGAATTAATCCGTAAAAACTCATCCTCCCATATTTTCCAAATCTATATATATATATAGTTCCGCAGGAATTTTATAAACTCTCAGGCTTTCTTCATCTACGTAATGCTCTCTTTCTATGTCTCACCCTGCTGGCCTAAGTTCTTTACCATATTGTTCTTCTACACATTCCGTCCATCTCTCGTTGCTTTGATTTCTCATGGAAGGATATAAATCTTGTTCAATTACTATTTTCCCAATTTATCTTTCATTGTTAACACATGTTTTCCCTTCTTCCTTGCCGATACTGTTTTAATCTTCTTGCTTAGCCCATACATTTCACCCTTCCTCTGTAAAATGTTCATATCTTCTCACTGTGACTTTCACCACGCTTATTTTGATCTATTAGTGAATAAAGCTAATCTCAATTTATTATTTAACTCTTTGTTCTTTCATTTTTCCACATATACTAGTATATAGTAAATTGAAAAATACGGGTGACACCCTTCTTCCCTAACTTTGTGTTAAATATTATTGCAAACCATCGCTGGCTCTCTACCCCTCAGTTTTATATTACTCTGTAACTATCACTTCACTAATCCCCGCTAATCTTCCATCTATCTTTAATGCCTATATTTCCTCTTCCCATCTCTCGCTTAATATTCTCTAATTTCCCTGTCCTCAACATAGTGCTAACATTCCAAGTTCCTATTATAACTAATCCGGTCTTCTTCTGAGTCATATGTGCTCCTGATGTCTCTTACGCTTCGCAAGGATTTCGTGCGATGACGCCCTCCACACGACACATGTCCCTACATCTGCATAATAACTTGCAAGCCGCCGCAAGGGGTGGACGGCTTGCAAGGCGGGGGGTGTTGGGTTACCACCTGTAAAAGGGAGCAAAACCGCATGTAAAACAAACACATCCATGCAAACTTACACTCACATTGACGTATACATTCATACAAAAATCCTTTCATATTACAGGTATGTAAATACATATACTATCATCTAAAAATAATTACATCATAGAATGCCGTAAAAATGTATCTATAATCATGCAAGCCAGAATTTGAAAATTAAATAAACTAAAGTCTACTACCACATGGAGATGCATCATACTATGGTCTCCTCCCCCAAGGACACAGGTAGGGAATGTGACCTACGCCGCAGATAGCGGGAGGGCCCCCCCCCACAGAGAGGGGCGAGGGATAAAAGAGAAACTTAAAAACAGACCAAGTAGAGAACACAATACTGTTAAGATCACTGCGTCATTTAATGGCATTCTAATGCGATCATGTGGGAAGGGTTTTGGCAACAAAACACACGAGATAGTGTGAATTTTAGTAGAAATTTAGCGTAAACATTAGTGTAATTGAGTAGAACTGATTATTCCCTAGACGCCTAGGGCGGCAAGTGGATTGCTAATGCTATCTATTACCCTGCAGTTACTATCCCGTATTGTCCGTGGGAAGGAGGATTCCTTGAGTCCCGCTAGTTGTGGCGTCTATTTCCCGAATTTCACGAGGGTAATCCCAGAAATACTCGACCCAACAAAGAAAACAAATATTTTGGGAAAAAATGTATTTATTTTTCAACATAATCTCCTTTCAGCTATATAAACTTTTCCCAGCAATTTTCAATAAGTTTGATGCCCTTTTTATAATAAGAACTGCCTTGCTCCTCAAAATAGCCGACATTACTTCTTCGTGGTTGGAAAATCTTTGACCACAGAGGCATTTTTTCAAGTTTGTGTACAGAAAATAATCCTAGGGGGCTAAATCTGGCAAACAGGGTTCATGCGGTAGTTATTAAAACTTTAATTGATGAATTTTGGCCATTGCAATAACGGATTTGGAAGCTGGCGCATTGTCTAGATGAAACAGCACTTTCTTTTCAGCAAAATGCGGCCGCTTTTGCTTGATTTCTTCGCTCAAACGTTAACATAAGTTCGAATAATACTCTTTGTTGATAGTATTAGTCCGCTTTCAGCCTTCTTTCTTCTGCCTTACACCTCTTCCTAACATTGACCACCCGGACTCCCCGTTCCCCACTCGCACCTGAGCAGTCTGAGACATCTCATTACTGCAATGGCATCCCTTCCTAAACCCAAACTGATCATCCCCTGAGTAAACATTTGCCCTACTCTCTATACTTTTTTTTATGATCCTGAGGACAACTATAGCTGCGTGGGATATCAAACTTATTGTCCTATAGTCCTCACATGACGTGGCCTTTACCTTTTTTGGAATTGGAACTAAAACTGATCTCACAAATTCTTCCGGCCAGATTCCTTCCTCATAAATACTACGGATCAGGCCATATACCCTCTTCCTCCCACATTATCCTAAACCCTTCAATAGTTCCACGGGAATGTTATCCACCCCCACGGCCTTATTTAGTTTCATCTCCCCTAATGCCCTTTCTATCTCATCGTCGAGTATGCCTGGACCTAAGCTATCTTCCTCTACGCCATGTTCCTTTTCCATGTCTAACATTGTTGGCCTAAGTTCTTTACTATACAGTTCTTCTATATACTCCTTCAATCTCTCTTCGATCTTTCTTGTATCAACTATTACCGTACACGCTCTAACTGCTACCATTGATCTTCCTTTCTTAATTCCCGATGGAGAGTAAACTTTGCTGTACAACGCACCAATTTCACCCTCCCTCTGCAGACTTTCCATATCCTCGCACTGTGTCTTCCACCATGCTTCTTTTGCTTTATTGGTTCCCCTTCTCAATTTATTGTTTAATTCCTTGTACTTCATTTTGCCTAACTCTGTGTTTACATTCGTCCATTTTCTCCGCTTATCCATCTTTGTAATCATCTCATCCGTGATCCATGGTTTCCTTGTCCTTTTCTCATTAACGGTTTTAATAGTGTGTTTGCGGCTTTCGATAACTTTTCTTGATACTTTCCCATTTTTAAAGGATCTCAGGTTTTCCCGGCGTCTGGTATTCAAGAAGTTCTCTCGGGGTTTCCACTGGGTCAGGTTGCAGTACACCGACGTTTCGAAGGCTGACTCTGAAGACGATGGCCGAGTCAGCCTTCGAAACGTCGGTGTACTGCAACCTGACCCGGTGGGAAACCCGAAAGAACTTCTTTCCCATTTTTCTTCGATAGTACATAGCTCTTTACCATCCTCCATTATTTTCTATACCGCCTGCGGTACTCCTTCCTTTTCAAGCCATTTAATGCTTCTACATTCCATTTTCTAACTCGCCGCCCCTGCCTTATCTTTTTGAAACGGACGCTACATTTCATAACAACTAAATTGTGGTCAGAGTCCGCATCCGCTCCCGGGGAGCTGAGTGAAATCATCACACTGTTCCTGATGACTTACTCCTGTCTCCTGCAGAACTCAACTGCTTTCTCCTCGCGGTCATTCCTCGAGCCTAAACCGTAGTCCCCCAACCTATCACCATCTCTTCCATCGCCTACCGTCGCATTCCAATCCTCCATCACTATCAAGTGTTTCCGTGGAGGAACACACGCGATTATGTCCTCTAACTGATCGTATATCCTATCGACCTCTTCTTCCTTATGGTTGCTCGGTGGCATATATACCTGAATAATAACCGAGTTCGTCGGTTCTGCTTTTATTTCTACTAGTAATAATCTATCCGTTACCTGCTCTATGTTGACTACACTTCTTCCTGCCTCTTCATTTAATACTATGGCAAACCCTCATGGATATTAGAAAAATTTAAAAACAATTGAAAAAATAATAAGAAAAAGCCAGGAATAACATGCCATTTTCTGAAGCAAATTCTGCATAACCTGTTATGGGAGTTCTTGGAGACTTAAATACTCCCTAATCTAATTACAGATGTTGTGCAAACTCATAGCGATATAATCAAATAATCAACGTTTGGCAACATATACGAAGACACGAACATAATGAATAAAAAAATACAAGAACATTTACCTGAAAGTGTAGCAGATTCGAATGCCTAATGGAGGATAATCTGATCACTAAATCTGACTTAGCATGCTTAAATGACTTTGGAGTGGGGATACGATCGAGAACACAAACGAAGAACATGGAAGTTTGAATAAAGAGTGTAGAAGGATGGCAGGCATTAAATGCGATAAAAGCGATATACTCGTATGTAGAGAGAAAGGCAAGTGGTGTTGTTGAATCGAACTTTGATTAATTGGGCTCAAGCATTGCTTAAAATAAATGATGCACAATGCCACTATTACTCTTCAATCTTGTTGTCGATGAAAAGGAAATAACTGGATGCATGTAAAATAAAGAATTGAATATGTATTTGCACAGGTAATACTCCTGTATGCCAACGTTGCAGCATTGCAGAAGGAGAAATCAAGATTGCAGAAATTTGAAAGCGTGAAAGTAGAAGGTGAATTCGGGAGATATCTGGGAAGCCTTAAATATTTCCAGTGAGGTATTAGAAAGAAACTGAGGCTATGTCGGTAATAAACTACATTAGTTTGACAATGAGAATAGGTAAGATAATTGCCCTGAAAGTATTAAAAAATTGGAGGATCTTGCATACTTCAGATGAAAGACGAACGAAGGGTATTCCATGCAGCATCTGCTAATCAGAGGCGGCTGCAAAGGTGTCTGGCCCAAGCAATCAAGCCTGACAGCGCCACCTACAAAACACCACTGACGAAGATAACGGGGACCTCTTATTTATTTTCTATTAAAAGAAAACTGTTGGCAAAATTTTCCATATAGTCCAACGAAAGAAGAAGCTGAAATGTGAAATTAGATGGCGGAAAATATCCGCGGTTGGAATACTGAATTGATGTGGAATGCTGAGGATCGCGAAAAAAGGGAGAGTGTTACATAAGCGAAGAAGGGGAGGGAAAAGAATTGACTTCTTGAACAAAAAGATGACAGATGGAAAGTATGGACTAAAGAAACAAGTAACATAGGGAAAAGAAAACATCCTTACGATGCGTAATATTATATATTATTTCTAAGGAACCGACCAAAACCTACCCTTGATAGGTAGATCATCTATGTCGAAAGGATGGGATGATGTTGTTTGAAATAGGGTTAATCCACACCTATAAATCTGTGGATAAAATCTGTGGAAAAGTACGAGTCTTTCTTTCTTTTTAGTATGGATGTTAATCCACACCTTTTGGCAACCTTTACTTATTATTCTCGATTTCTAAAAATCTGGATGCATCTTTTTTAGAATGTCCACAGGTGCGTTATTGAAAATTAAGATTGATAGTCGTAACATGATCCCGATTATTAAGACTGTGAGCATCAATAAATATCGTAGCGCAGGTAAAGAACTGCGCCGAAAAGACTAATGGTTCAGATTGGCCATAGTTCTTGCTGGCAGGTGCCCCGAGGTCCACAATTATCTTTGGCCCTCACTGGATCATCCTTCTCACCTTTCGCGGGAACGCGAGAGAGTCGGGGGGACTAGATTCCTTGCCCCGGGGCGATGAGAGGACGATCGTCGGAGCGGATCATCACCGAGGGAAAACCTCGGAGCGTGAACGAAATGGCCGGGCGGAGTGAAATATGTGGGGAGTGATGGAGCGGGAGGCGTTTAAAAAGAGATCAAGGCGCTCTCGATGCGGCGAGTGCGTGGGGGCGGAGGGAGCGAGCTGGGGAAAACAAGTGAAGGAGCGCTAGCGGATGAGTCGGTTCGTCACGAGCGCCCCGACGGCAACATGCGCGAACGGGATCCCCCCATTCGACCTCCGCCATTCAATGCCTTCAATTCCCATTCAATCACTCGCGCGCCGGGGATGAACATTATCGCCACCAGGAATATGTCGACAGCACGGGGTGCAATGCTATTTTAAAAATAGCTCCATGAATGCAAACCGATTCTCCAGTATTATGCGCGGGAGCTTTGTCAACGTGGTGAATCTATGGCGCGGTAAAAAAATTAAAATGTACGAATTTCATTTATAAATTTTTCCTGATATTCATTTTGTTTACAAATTATTTGAATTTTGATTCCTAAGGTCAGCTTCACTAATAACCGCGAGTAATTGGGATTGGACTGAGCTCCAAAGGTGAACATGCATGGAAAATTATGAAGGTATTGCGCATGATTTTATTGTGACTCGAATATCCATGGCAACGCGAAAAAAACTAGTCGGAAAATGTGGCGGGGGGCTGCCCTTTCAACGCAGCCGATCATCAGTTTGCTCCGAGCAGTTTGAGCGTAAAGACGTGCCTCCACGTGAAGTGTGCTTTTTGACTTTGTAAGACGGAGGAGGATAAAGATGGAGCGTACGCTTTAACAGCGATGCGCCATAAAGTTTTGCGTGCAGCTTGGAAATAATGCGACCGAAACATTCCAGATGCTTTTAAGAGGTCTTCAAGGAAGACTGCATTTCAAGGTCACAGTCTGGGAGGTGGCACAAGGCGTTCAAGGAGGGTCTGGAGGAGGTCGCCGACGAACCCCGTTCTGGACGCCCAACAACGGCCAGAATCGACAAAAAGATGAATCGTGTGGGCTACGTTTTGCGTTCCGACCGTCGATTGAGCATCCAGCAAATCGCTGACACCCTACACGTGTCCACACTTGCGGTACATGGGATAGTGACCGAGGATCTGGAAGTGCGACGGGTCTGCAAGAAGCTTTTGCCGAAAGTGTTGACGGAAGAACAGAGAGAACTTCGGGTTTCGCGCTGTTATGAATTGTTGGATTTCATTCAAAATGAGCCGGACTCACTTAACTCTATCGTAAGTTGAGAGAAATCCTGGATGTTTGAGTACGGCCCAGAATCGAAAGGCAGAGCAGCGAGTGGCTCACAAAGTCCTGCCCCCGCCTTAATGGACTTAAAGATTGATTTAAACAAATATATGGCCTATGTTTTTACCGCCAGGCACTTGACGAAATTCTGGTGGACCATTGAAAGGATGTTGTTAATAATTATCTCTACATACTCCCTGTCCATTTGGTTATGAATGTCCACTTTTTAGTCAATTAGAAGCTGCTGCTATGTACCAGGGTCTAATAGCACTAGGATATAAACATTTTCAAATTTATCAAGAAAACACCACCGAGTCTAGAATAGGATCATCATCACGGAATGTATTAACCTATTAAATAGTAATGAATCAAACAACTTCTTGTCGTCAGTTGCCTGTAACAACTATGAATAGCGTAGTCTCCCACTCAAGAGGCTACTAAACTCTGCTTTGCTCTTTGAATTGTTTCCTCGCACGAATTCATCTTACTTTCTACTTGCCGTTCTATGCTTATATTCCCTTCTTCATCAATTGACACAGATTCAGGCGTAACATCTACATCTACTTAATACTCCGCAAGCGGCCATAAGGGCGGAAGGCCGGGGGTGTTAGGGCACCACCCGTAATTTAAAAAAAACTCATGCAAAAGCCACAATTTTATGCAATCCACAAACAAAACATGGTATAAATCCATGCAAAAAGCCTTACAACCCACACAAATGCAATACAGTAACATGGTGGGAAATCCTTCATGATGAAGGAAGACACTTTGCTTTTCCACACAGAATTTTTAAATTATTTATTACGACCTAGGTTTCGTTCCAGCGTAACATCTTCAACCCTATATCATTGGTTAAATACATGCCGTGATAATGATGATGTTCTTGATACGGTGGTATTTTTTAAATGGATTCGAAAAGCTATATATCCTCGCGCAAATAGACACTAGTGCATAGCGACATCCAACTGCCTAAAAAGTAGATATTTTAACAAAATGGACAGGGAGTATTCAGTGAATACATTTTATCAACACCCTCGTAATGGTCCATTAGAATTAAGCCGAGTGCCTGGCGGTGAAAACATAGGCCATATATTCTCTAACTCAGTGTTTATGAATTAGGCCTTATTGCTTAATCCTTCCTCTTCCTTGGTTTCCCAGCATTCACCCCAGCGGCACGGCCTAGAGAATTCTAACTACTATCTTAACACTTTGTCCGGGTTCTTTCGATTTCACCCATCATCTCCTCTATTCCTTCTTTAAATTTAAACTTAAACTAAATGTCCTCTTCTCTCCTTGAATGCAATTTCTTAATTTTCAACCATAGCCACCTCTTAATTGATCCGAAAATATAATGAAAATTATAGTTAGTTGGTAGGGACGACCTGAATACATTGTTCGTTTTTCTTTTTCGAGGGCACAGTCGCACGGCAGCCAAGTGGGGAGGGAGGGAGGGGAGGAGGCGAGGTCGCGTTACTCCCGCATGTAAAATTTTTGTCTCGGCTGCAGCCAAACGTGAGCGGTTGTCGTATATATATAAATCCATGTTATCGACCGTATCTCAAGTCACGGGTGACTCGGCGTCGTCGAAGGGAATGATTTCTCGGCGAACGCTCCTCGATTGCGTGGGGTGTATAAGGGGGGGGGCTCCGGCCTCCCAACCCCCCTGATCTCCGCACACCTCCCACTTACCTCCCTCGTGAAATTAACCGCCGCACACGTTCGAAGGCAAGACTCTTTGATATGCACCGATGAAACGTCCATGCAGCCATTACTCACTCATTATTGTAAATGCAATTTCGATTCCCATTATCGGGTCATCCTATTCCTGAGCGCATATCGATAAGCTTTACCAGGTTTCCTCAAAAACACCAAGTGCACAATACACGAACCTAAGGTGCATCTACATCTGCGCGATACCCCGCAAGCCTCCACAAGGGCGTGTGGCGGGGGGTGTTAGGTCACCACCCGTGAACTAGGATAAAACCACGTGCAAAATCAAATCATGTTACCTCTTCACAAATATTATTACTTTATTGATGCATTCATCAAACCTTAATCACACACGAAAGAAAGTACTTACTTGCAATAAAATATTTAATAACAGGATACGTACATTCAAATCATGCTGTAGAACTATTAAAAAGATGGTTCAATTAAAAAAGGAATATCATGCAGGAATAAACTTGAGAGATATCGGCAAAAAAATACACTGCCAATTCTAATTATTTCCCATGCGATTGCTGTAGAACTATTAAAAAGATGGTTCAAATAAAAAAGGAATATCATGCAGGAATAAACTTGAGAGATATCGGCAAAAAAATACACTGCCAATTCTAATTATTTCCCATGCGATTGCTGACATGTCTATAGTGATCTCTAATGGTTCAAGGACAAAACGATATTTTAAATATCTATCTGTTCTACAATAAATCTTAGGAAAAATAATATTATCTTTGCTTTCTACAAAATAAACTTTATTCGTCGACTAGTTTCGTTTACACTGTAACATCATCAGGACTAGTGGTCCTAATGATGACCACTAGTCCTGATGATGTTACAGTGTAAACGAAACTAGTCGACGAATAAAGTTTATTTTGTAGAAAGCAAAGATAATATTATTTTTCCTAAGTTAAAAATGGAATTCTACAAAGTTAAGGCCTCAACCATTCAGTGCATGGTACAATAAATCTCCCTGATTTTACGTTGTGAACTAATCTAACGGTAAGTAAGTGGGGTGACCTGTAATATATGTCCTTAACTTCCTCAGATAAATTAGCTACCTCAAAAAGTACCCAGTAATTGTAATCTGTATCGACAGGACTCTTCATTAGATAGTGCATAATAAGTAGTTGAAAACCACTCAATAGGAGAAAAATCAGTGTTGGCCTAGAAAAGGGCAAGGGAACGCATGTCGCCTTTGCAGTAAAGTGAGCATTTATAAAAAGAAATATAGAGCAAAGCCGAGGTGTCCTTGTGCGCCTCGTGGATTTCGAAAAGGCGTTAGAGGAAGTGGAGTGGACAAAGTTGAAGCAAATGTTGCGAAATATAGGAATAGGCTGAAGGGATTTGGTGAGAACCTCTAGGTGTATGAAGCAAATGGTACGAGTAAGAGAAACGTTGGTAGAGTCGGGAGAAAAACAAGGTTCCATATTTTCGCCAGAATGTTTCCAAGTACGCATGTGCAGGAAATGCTAAGGAAAGAGTTTGATCTTCGAAGTAGACGTGTGGGAGAGATGATTATGTTAGTTAGTTAAGTTTGAAGTTGACCCATCAATATCGTACAGAAATAATATTTTGAATACTTAAAAGAAAATAGTCGAAATGTAATAACTATAAATGACGATTTATCACAACAAAGCCTAGTATTCTCAACAATGGTATAATTTTAGGGGGTGAAAAATCATTCGCCTTGACCGAGATCCGAACCCGGATCCCTCGATGTCCGTCCGAGTGCTTTAGCCACTTAAGCTATGCTTGCTATAGTAGTTATTATCGTTAAGACATGTTATAACTAGATATTACAACATCTGTTTAGAAAAGTATTCATAACTCGTTAAATTAATTGTCAATGAATTTACAGATATTTGTTTTTGTACAATTATTGCAGGTTAAAACGAATGCATTGCATTCATTATGAATAGAAGGTTATCAATGTCAAACGTACAACATCATTCAGATATGTATTTACATTTTTAAAATGGGTCATTTGTTAAATGTTATGTAAAAAATCTTTAAGTGCAGAATGCCATTCATTTTAGAGCTTGGTTATAGGAGATGTAAATTGGCCACGGTCTTACAAGTGCCAATTCCGGCGGGACATACATACTACCTTGATCAAAACGTTCCTTGATTTAAACGTTGTAATATCTAGTTATAACATGTCTTAACGATAATAACTACTATAGCAAGCATAGCTTAAGTGGCTAAAGCACTCGGCCGGACATCGAGGGATCCGGGTTCGGATCTCGGTCAAACGGAATTTATTCAGAAAATTAAAAATACAAGTTTATTCATCTAAATCTATATTGTCCCCTTCAAAGTAATCCCCATCGACTGCAACACACTTATGCCAGCGCTTGATCCAATCCTCGAAACATTTTTTATATTCGGTTTTCGGTATGTCCATCAGTGCTTCCTGCGATTTTTCCATTACTTCCTCTCGGCTGCTAAAACGCGTTCCCCGTAATGGTTTTTTAACTCGATTGAACAGAAAGAAGTCACAGGGAGCCAAATCAGGTGAATTCGGTGGCTGTTGGATGGTATTTGTTGCATTTTTCGTCAAAAAATTACGAATAATGATAGCACTGTGCGACGGTGCGTTATCATGGTGCAAAATCCACGAGTTTTCTGCCCACATTTCTGGTCTCTTTCGGCGAATTGCTTCACGCAAACGTCTCATAACGCCCAAATAATACTCTTTGTTTACTGTCTGGCCTTCTGGCAAAAATTCATGATGCACTACACCGTTGTAATCCATGAAAACCGTCAGCATTGCCTTCTTTTTTGACTGAAAACGACGTGGTTTTTTTGGTCTCGGCTCATTTGGTGAACGCCATTCACTTGCCTGATGTCTGGATTGCGTGTCGTACTCATAAACCCACGTCTCGTCTCCAGTAATGATCCTTTTGATGAATGTGGGATCGGATTCAGCCTCGCAAATCATGTCTTTTGCGACGTCAACACGGTCTCTTTTTTGCATGAAATTGAGGTCTTTTGGAACCAACTTTGCTGCTACACGACGGAAACCCAAATCATTAACCACAATGTCTTGGGCGGATCCATAGGCAATGTTCAAGTCCTCCGCTATTTCTCTGATGGTTAATTTGCGGTTATTGACCAACATTTCTTTTACTTTATCAATTTTTTCACCGACTTTCGATGTCGATGGTCTGCCACTGCGTTCATCATCTTCGATTGACTCACGACCACTTCTGAACCGCTCGTGCCACTGGTAAACGACCGTTTTTTTTAGAGAATCGTTGCCGAAACACTTTTCCAACATTTCCAACGTCCGTGCGCCACTAAATCCGTTTTTTACGCAAAATTTAATACAAGTTCGTTGTTGCAAATTTAAATCCATTTCTGCAATTGTAAAAAATCGCCAACACACACAGAGATAGATGTACTCTTGGCTACGTAACTTTTGCAAATGTCAAGTTATGACACTAAGATTTAAAGGGAATATCAACAACAGATGTACCAATTTAACAAAAAAAACAGAACTCAAATCGGAACGATGGGAGCGCCACACGGTGGTTATTCCGGGAACTTTTTGATCAAGGTAGTATTTCTTATGAGGAGACTCATTCCAAACTGCGGATCTTTTCCTCTCATTTCTCGAGCCTCTTCCAATCTTGAGATTTTGTGGGCTTCAAATTTTGGGGCGGAATTCCGCACGTAGCAATGTCACAGGCAGTGGTAGTGGTGCGCCATAAGCCGCAGTACACGAGGATAAAGCCAACGTCTTAAAAACATTGGGCTTTACACTTTTGACAAATTCCAAGAAATTGCGTGAGATGCTGCGACAGTAACTTTTTTTAACGGAGTCATCCGCTAATATGCATTTCAAAACAACAATTTCATTTCAATTTTGACTCGGTAGCTTAACTGGTCATAGCATTCGGCCTTATTTCGAGGGATCCGGGTTCGAAACCCAGTCAAGGCGAATGATTTTCACGCTCTGAAATTGTTGCATAGTAATGCACATATTGCGGATGACTCCTTTTATTTATATTATAAGTTATTGTCGAGGCTTCTGCCACAGTTTCTTGGAATTAGTTTTCTCAAGAAAAAGCACGGCTCAATCAAGCATTGAACAAGAAGGGAATAAACTGTAGCAGAACTTTCACGTGCTTACTTTGGAATAAATTTGACGCAATAGTAGAGACTTTGGGAAAAGAATAGCGTTGGTAAAAGAAGAAATATACGCTAAGTAAATAATCAAGTAAGTGAGTATTTACGACATTCCAAATAACTGTCTAATGCCTGTCTAAAGGTTCAATACTTAGTCTAATGAGGCGTGAGGGCATATTTTTATTATTAGGTAATCTACCGGTTAAGTTAGATTTTGGATGGACACTGCCAATAAATTAATATTTTGTTTCTCCTGAAAAAAGGCAGCCCAAAGACCTACTCTTCAAGTCCCTCTTCATCTCTGTGTTTTTCCTTCCTCTTTTAATCCCGTACAACATCCCTATCCTATTCCTGCCCTTTCGTCGTTTGCCTAACATTCTCCCCTCTATTAGTCTTCAACATCCCATTATGATCAATACGCCCTTCAACCACTTTTCCTGCCTCCATAGGATTGCTCCCAACAAACCCCTCTCTTCGCCCAACATAGCAAGTACTTCCTCATTTGTTTTCTTCTCGGTCCATTTCACCTTCTCCATTCGTCTCCACACCCACACTTCAAATGCCTCCAGTATACGTCTATCCTCCTGCTTCGATGACCACGTTTCCACGCCGTACATAGCAACGCTCCATATCAAAGTTTTTATGAGTCTTTTCTTAACATCCTCACTCAACGTCCACGTCATCAACTCCCTCCTCCTTGTGAAAGCCTTTTTGCCTAGCGCAATTCTTCTCCTTACGTCCATACTACTTTGACCGTGTAGGTCCAAAACACTTCCGAGATACGTGAACGGTTCTACCCGCTCTAGTTTTTTCCCTCCTTTTTTAATGTTTAGCTTAACCTTTTTCTTTATATAAAATCAAATAACATTTATTTTATTTCTATTGACTATCATATCATATTTTTCGCAATGAATTTCCAAATTCACTTAGCAATGCTTGAAACCCTTCGGCTGACTGACAAACTAAACCTTGGTCATCAGCAAACCTAACTGATTTGACGAATTCCCCGCCCACTTTCACTCCTACCTACAGTTCTTCCCATGCCTCTTTGATCATTTCCTCTGCATACAGGTTGAACAGCAACGGTGATAATGGGCAACCCTGCCTTACACCTCTTCCTATCACTGCCCAACCGGACTCCCCGTTTCCCACTCGACCCTGAGCAGTCTGCGACATGTACAGGTTGCGGATTAGCCTCCTTTACCTCCAATCTATTCCTTTTTTCTGCAGAATACTCATTAGTTTTTCCCAATTCACTCTATCAAACGCTTTTTCGAAATCTACGAAACAAGCAAATACCTCCTGATTGTGTTCTATATTCCTCTCGATTAATAATCTCATTACTGCAATGGCATCACGCGTACCTCTCCCCTTCCTAGACCTATATATATATATATATATATATATATATATATATATATATATATATATATATATATATATATATATATATAATATATATATATATATATATATATATATATATATATATATATATTATATATATGACAATGGTTTGAATTTGAAATATAATTTCGAATTCACAGGGGAAGATGCTACCAGTGCTCTCCTTGCTGTCTTCATTTTCAATCAAGTAGCAAGTTTATGACCTACTATGCTATAGTCAAGAAGATAATTTTTAACTCAAGACATGCATTGAAAAAAGTGCCCTAGTTAACTTTCTGGCGGACTACCTGAAATACATATTCATCTACATCTACGTAATACCCCGTAAGTCGCTCCAAGGGCGTGTGGTTAAGTCACCACCCGTAAACCGGAATAAAACCACACGCAAAACCAGCAAATTCATTCAAACCTACACGCAAAGAGGCGTATATATTCACGCAGAAACAAATTATATCTTACGCGCGTGCAAATACATGCGCTAGCCACTAATATTCCGTTGCCATGCCGTTGCCACCAGGAAAATCGCCTAATTGCAACTTAATTGTGTAAATAAATACCCTTGCTACTACCAATGTAATACAAATCTATTCAATGACGTGGTAAATTAGAACTGAAAGACAAGAAGGGGAAATAGTGCTGTTACATGGACGTTTACATTAATTTTTAATTTATATCAATAGCAGCGGGGAAATGTGATACAAAAGGAAATTTCTATTTATTCGTTTCATAGTATCATTGTCTCAAGAGCTTAGGCTTTGTGACCATTTCCCTTTAGCGTAGATGTTCGAAATGTATTATTCCCCCCATCGTACTGCAGTAGTAGATATTATGCCAATTAAATTAGAGAGATCAAATGTTGAACAGTTAGATTGAAGATCGATAGAGTTTTCTCAGGTCTTCCATGGCATCAGGGGTTCCATATTAATTCCGTTCCGTTTTAATGCTTGACCCGTGCATCGTCCCCAGGGAACGATAGATCTACCCGGAGGACGATGCACGGATCGAGCATGAAAACGTCGGCCAACTTGGAACCACTAACCCCGTGGAATATCCGGGAAAACTTCATCAAGCAAATACAGCGGGAAAGCATCTCATCTTACTTAGATTTAAGATGCAAGTTTTTCCCAGGAACGATAAGGGATCATAATAACATTGCCCGACCGCGGTATGGGTCATATTTGGGTCAAAATTAATCTGGTTTGTACGTTTACTCCCTGCCACACGCCCAAGTGGCGGATTGCAGGGTACAGAAATAAAACTAAAACTGAAAGTTTCAACAAGAACAGTGGAGAATCGTGAGTTTTTATTTGCCTTGAAGTGATAACATCTGGCCGACAGAAATACCTTATTGAAACTCCGAAAAAAGTCCATTACCGATCCTCTCAACAAACTGGAAACGGACCCGAATAATGTGAGGAAAATATGACTATACCTGATCACCCTGGAGACGACTGAAACTCAGAAAGGTCCATGGGATGATACTAGTTCGTTTCGGAAGGTTAAAGCGGCACCGTTCCCCCCGAGAAACTTCATAGTACACATTTCCTTTGGTTCATACTTTATGATAATGATTGATCATGATACTTTTAAGTCAATAGGTTTGAAACATATTAATGAAAACATTAATGACGTGCTCATTAATTACTCTCCTTTTGTAATTTCAAATTATCACAATGAATCATGGTTACGTGATGTTTGACTGAGTAGAACTCAGGGAAACCAATTACAATGCAGGCTACCATAACTGCAAGAGATCACCTCCATTTGGCTCGATAGACATCGATTGAGTCTTACTGCTAATGAGAGAGATAATTGAAGTCGAACAGTTCTCCAGCACCGCGATAGATGTAAGTTGCTGGTGCAGTGAGTTGAGAAGAGGAAATGCGCACCACCGAACGACGAGAAAGTAATCATGTTTATGTTACTCGTAAGCGCACTTGTTAAATATCCATTGTTTTCTCTCCCCTGGAGACCCAAGGCACGACTATTGAGATAACGCTTTCCTATTGGATTACGCAATATCAGCTGCTTGACATTTTTAGAATTGGATACGAAATGCAATAGCAATCTTTAATGAATGTTCGACGTTCGGAATATTTTTCTATCATTGCATCTATTTGGCACAGGGGAAGAATAAAAACCTTACCGTTAGCATTCACATCTTGATTAAAATTCTTGAATTTATTCGAGGAAAAACTGCTCTCAAGCATTGAGAAGAAAGTAATTTAACGAAATTTACCACTCCAAGTTGAAAGTCATGGATAAACGCATAATTTGATTGGCATAATCATACTTAGATTGAATTATCTACTAATTTGTTTTCCACGAATGCCATGCATAACCTTTTTCAGAACTGCTATGGAGTATGGCTATGAGGCACTGAGATAATGCTGACAAGTCTTTCTTAAGAACTTGACGAAAAATGTTTTTAATAAAAATGATCTAGAACAAAAATTATCATTCTAATATTAAGTCTATAGTAAATTTCGTGTACACCCTTGGAAGACTACGTTGACCTCTTGACTTTCATTAATGTCGTAGTTCTTCCCGCGGCGTTAGATGTTTTGAAACCCCTAAGGAAGGGTATGATAGGTGCTCATTCTGAAATGGACACAGCGTGGTTTTTGATTGACCATGAACTATTCAGATTAAACTGATAGAGCCTACAGCATGATGAATTTATGGTTAAAATGGAATTTCAATTTTCAAGACACAAACCACTATAATATTCACTGCGTACAAAGTAATGCCGCTTTTCTCTAGATCTTCAGAAAACAATTACGAGTTAATGAAATAAAAACACCTCTGGCCGCAATTAGTTAGCACGACTAGTCCCGCAATGAGAACAAAATTTGTTATTGTGATGGTTTGTGGGAAAAGAAATTGCAGTAGTTTGCGGGAGTGTAAATTCCTCGCCAGTGACCAACTGCAGACACACTCAAACCCAATTGGGATCACTCACAGGGTTAAAGGGAAAAGTGACTGTAGTTCTGCATGACCTGCCTTGGTCTGCTGAAGGTCTAACGTGCGGCAACGTAACTTCCTTCTTTCAAACGCAAAATGCTTTCGAAAAAGAAAGTTATGTTGCCGCACCCTGTACAAGTAGACGTGGTTTACTTTTATTTCTTCTTCTTTCGCATCTGAAAGAATTTTCGCAGTGGATCATATCAACGCTTGTCTGGAAATAGATGTTCCGCCAGGATGCGTATGAATGTGAACGTCGTTTTGGGGTTTAATCAATTCTTGATTCTTTTGTGAATCCTTTAATCCCTTCCTTACCCATCCCCTTTGGTGCTTCCATCCCCTGCCGCACACCTTTATGGTGGATGGCGGGGATTTATGTGGACGTAGACTCCGTTGAGGATACCTGGGTTTATGAACAGGTATACGTACACTATGTATCCTATGCTGTTCACGGGCATAAATGCCGCGCCATGGACAACGCACAGACTCACGTGCACTCATGAAAACGCACATTCAGAAAGGGCTTCACTCCTGCTGGGAGAATGCTACTCAAACTGAGCAAAGTCAAGAGGGTTAAACAACAACGAAGAAGGAAAGACGAGAGTGTGCGTCGTCGGATACGGGTATTTCGGCCACAACGCTCCTCAGCGAACTGAAGACAAAAAGGCAATTGCGACAAGAAGTTGTAAGTCGAGTACGTGTTGGAAAATAAAGTAGCTTGCAAAGGTTTTACTCGTTCTGATTTTGGCATAAAATTTGCGTAGAAAGTAACAAATAAACGTCACGTTTTCACTTACAGCTATTGGAGAGGGAGTTATAGCATATGAATTTGGAAATTCTACCAAAAAAAGTAATTAAAATGCTCGCATATTGTGCTTTCCTCCGGAAAAGATTGCGTCAGATTTTCGTCTCATCAAGTTCTAGTGATAATAAGAGTGTAACCATGCTTTCATATATATATATATAATTTTTGACGGCACAATAGAGCACAAATAAAATAGTAAAACTTAAAAGGACACTCGCATGGTAAATTGTTTAAGCTTTCGGCCTTCTACGAGGCCTTCTTCAAGTTTACTTTTAACAATTTACCATACGAGTGTCCTTTTAAGTGTTATCATTTTATTTGTGTTCTATTGTGCCGTCAAAATATTATACTGTTCGAGTGAGTGTTTCCTTATAATCGATATATATATATATATATATATATATATATATATATATATATATATATGTGTGTGTATATATATAATATATATATATATATATATAAATATATAATATATATATATATATAAAGAGAGAGAGTGAGATATACTCACACGATATATATAATTATATATATATAAATAAATATATTCTTATATTTGCACACACACATATGTATTTGCAATCTATTTCTTCAAGTAACAACCGGGTAAAAATTGATATTTTCAGTAATAGGCAGTGGGGTTTGGCGCCGTTCGTTTCAATTGTGATGGTGAGAAAGTATAAACGAAGGTTTATAAAGGATCTTCGTGTGTCATAGGATAAATAGCATTGAAGTGACTTGTTTATTGAATTAAGATAACATAAAATGGAATATTTATGTTTTTATTAGTGAAGAATATCAGTTTTCAAAGGTTAGAGGAAATTGAAAAATGACAATCATCATGGTTGTCAGAGTAGCTTCCGGTTTTGGTTGAAATATATGAATCGAGCATCGAAAAATATATGACTCGCACCAGTATTGGCTAACACTCCACTCACAGGGATTCTAAGGTAAAATGACGAGAAATGAGACGTCCAATAAGAACATTAAGTCGTAAATCACTTCCCAACAAACTCCGTTTTCGTGTTTCATTGTGTTATCATTAATAAGTTCTGTTGAGTGCATTTTGTATTTTAGTCGCTACGATGGAACTCAATTTAACATTTCCAAATCTTTTAAGATGGAGTAAATTATTTCCAACACTATCCCTTCCTCTTCTCCGACGAGCCTTAATCCTATAGATAATAATTATCCCTGGAAAAAATAGGCATTAGAAATTTAAGACCTGATAGATTGACGTAAAAAATCACACTTATTGTTAAGAGTGTGATTTTCGTAGAACTTAGATAGTGAATAAACCTACTATTACAAATGTTTTTCAAATCTTAATTTAGTTTTTTGCCACTTAATTAATTTTTTGTATTTGATGGAGAAAACAGGGGAAATAAATAAAATTCCATCGCTATTCTCTCCATTAACGATTTGGAACCCGAAAATACTAGATTGCATTTACGTTTGAAGAAAAATTTGTCGCAAAAAAATCCTGCAGAAATGATCTAATTGAACGGATGATTCCATGAAGTATCTTACAGTTATAAAAGTGCCAATAAAGGTTTTTTGTAGACAAAATATTTTTTGTAGACATGATTTTGGAAACAGTAAATGATACCATATAATTAAATACCGATAAATGGCTCAATTTCAGGCGTTACATGGTGGGAAGTCCTTCAAAATGAAAAAGAATACCCCTTGAATTTGGACATAGAATTGTTTTATTACGACCAAGGTTACACCACAGCGTGACATCTTCAGGTTACAGCGTAACAACTTCGCCTGAAGAGACCACGCTGTAACAAAATCTATGCCGTTTTAAATAAAAAAAATCTATGTGGAAAAGTAGCGTCTTCTTTTATCATAAAGGATATCCATCATATTATGTCTGAAACTGTGTCCCTTCTACGTAATATAATTTCTATCGCAGAAGTATAATATTTATTTCTAGCATATAAAGTAAACATTTCTGAACACTTACGAGGAGGACTCGAACGTAGAAGTAACTAATGGTTAAACCAATACGATTAAAACACCCTTTATACAATTTTGAAAATTTAAAATAACATTTATTACAATCTAGTAGTATAATCTTTATCACGTATGATATACGAGTACTACAGAGCTACGGACAGTCAATACAACATACAATTACAGACAATCTTTATCATATGCCAAAGTGATATGATTTTCATATCATATAATAGTAGTTAACATTAAACATTTCTATAAATGGAATACTCATTCTGGTCCTGCTTAGCCAGTTAGTTCTTGCTTGACAGCAGGTGCCACGTAAACAAAAATGATAGCTTAAAGTGTTGAAATTATAAAGCTACATTTATCCTCCATCACGTTTTATTCAAAATTGGTAATAGTAGTTGTCGTAGATTTCCTAAATGCTCCATCAAGCATATCTATCTGATGAAACAATCGGTCATCACAATGCTAATTTGTGTAAATCGCAACAGGGTTATTTTTAGCTCTACTTTTTAGCTACGCATATATTTTATACATGCTACTCACATTCTCAAATATAACCATACTTGCATTCCTAATTATCTGCAAAAGATTTATCGGAAAACAATAATTCACAGGACATTTTTCATCTGATTTCGGACATCAAACTTTTCAATCCGCTAGCGAATTAAACCAACTTAAGCGTCCACGATGAAATTGGATTCGAACATTGCGGATCCGCAAAAAAATGAAACTTCGTCCTATTCCATCAAAATGCGACAATGCTTCTTCCTTCCACGGGCAACGCTCACACACAAACACGTGGACGAGGGCATTAATGCCTTCCATTTCACTCTTCACCTCCCATTTCCGCGAACCTCATGATAAAGTAGAACGCCTCTTCTGGCAGAACCCCTTCTCACCTCAACCCCCAAAGCCACCACCTCCCACCCCCCTTCCACCCTCCCGTTTTACTGACATACAACCTCAATCTATTTTTCACCCACTCCCCTAAACCAACCCTCCCCCGACCGAAATACACTTTCGCTTCTAGATGCCTAACGAGGAAACGAGCCAGCCATCCCATCTTCTCAATCTCGCAATTGAAGCAACAGAGGGTGGGAGGGAGGAAGGGGGGGGTGGGCTACAGTGGAGTATCTTGCGGCTGCCGTGCTTCACCTGTCATCACCATGACAACCCCCCATCCCACACTCGCGAGGAAAGCAGATCGTCGGGGATGTGACGGCCCCCGGAGGGAGGGGGTTGTCGATGAACCACGGTGGAGGTAAGGAAATGGAAGTTGGGAGTGAGGGAGAGAAGAATTACCCATAATGTACCCCACTGCACGACTTCCCTCGGTGGCTGACGAGTATATAAGTTTGAGGGCCCTCTTTGAGTCGCATCGTCAGTTGGGGTTCGTCTCCATTGTGTGCAGTCGTTTCAGGAAAGAGATCTCTCTGAGGAAGGAGCCGAGAGGAAAGGGGCGAGCGGACGGACAGACAATCACACAAGGGATCGCCTCTGGCCGGAGAGACACCTCCAGAAGACAGCATGTGGCTTACAAAGGAGGTAAGGGTGGGACAGAAGAACCTATAGGACCAACGGAAAAAAGAATCCATCAGCCCGAAGGTCGATTCCACAGGAACGAACGCAGAGCTCACTCAACTACTAAGTACTAGAGAGTAAAGGTTTTACACATTTACACGAGCAAGGGGTACATTTAAAGTACTTCATTACGCAGAAGTAATTTTAGGGGAGGCGATAGACAGCTGAGGCTATTTCCGCCATTAGAGATGGATGAGAAAGGATGGAGGGTGGAGAGGGAAACCTGGCGTCGTTATTAGCCTTCTCTTAATAAGAAAAGGCGCCAAGGGGTCACACAGTTTAACGTCCCATCCGACGGACGGCGTAGTCACTCAAAGTGCTCTCCAATAAGCACCTCAAGTAGGGATCGGGATAACACTGAAAGATATCTGTCCCCTCCAGGATTCAAACCCGGGCTCTCTAAGTGGGAAGCCGGAACTTTGGCTATCCCAATCCTCACTTTTTGAGTAATGTGAAATATAAAAGGAAGTAGCGTAGTCACAAAAGAAAAAGCAAATAAGGTACTAGTTATCCCTATCCTAGAATACTCGTTCATAGTATGGGATCCATATGAGGGGGGAGTTATTAAAAAGATAGAAAAAATTCAAAGAAATCAAGCGAGATATGCAATCGGAAGGTACAAAAGAACAGTTATAGCAACAAAAATGTTGGATACACTTAAATGGGAGAGATTTAAAAAATAGATGAACAAAGGAGTAGATTTGGGCGCGATGTATAGAATTGTCAAAAAATGACGGAGCGTAGGAAGATTAATGGAAAGAGATAGAAAAACTGCAATTTAAAGGGAACAAAATGACCACAGTTTTAAAATAAAAATAAGAACGCAAGAAACAAATAAGAAAAATTACTCTTTTTTAAAACAGGACTATTGTTGGATGGAAACAGTTGCCTGCCCACTTTGGAGCAAGTTCCTATTCTTTAACCCCCCCCGGAGTCCAAATAAAAAGCACTTTTGCATTGAATCTCACTCGGATTCGATTTGAAACTCGCTCTCTCGAACTTTTTACCCGTTTTTTAACCCAAGACCTTCCCGTCAATAGCGTAATACTGAAGAAAAAACTCTGGATTATCAAACCTTAAGTACTTCAAAACATACTGTGGCGTCCTTAAATTTAGGCATTAATCTAAGCAGGCAGCTTCTGTAGAAATGTCCTCGATTTGTGGAAACAACTAAAGCATACCCTGCTATGAATGCATACGGAAGGGTCTTTGGAAGTTCACGCTTTAACAAATTTTCAATCTTACAACAAATCTAGTCAGACCGGACGTCATTTCAATTGAAAGCCATCGATTGGACACTTCACGCTAAGGACCAATGTTGCCTCATGTATCATAGCCATTTTCGAGTTTCCTTTTTGAGATTAATTAGGCCTTTAGGATTTCCCAAAGCTACTCTTGCTGCATAGGAAAACCTAGCACCTAGTTTTGTAAAAACCTAGTTTTATGTAAACCTAGCACAAAAGTCTTATGCGGTAAAATGCTATATTTCCCGATGCATGATCATCAGGAATTTAAAAATAATCTCCACTGCGTACATTTCAATGAAATTAGAATCACTTTTCACCCCATTTGGCCGCTAAAATGTATTTCCATCTCGTGTTGCATGCACTGAGAAAGAATTTAAACATTGTTTCCTCTTTGAAATCCCACGCAAGAACTTCAATTCTTTTGAATCATTCCATTCATTAGTTGAAATCTCTTCACTAAGATCATAATGATGCTCGGAGTCTAAAAATTAAGGTACGAATTTGAATACGTGGTCCTCCGGATACTCCCGAACATCTAAAAGAACTCATTCGCTCTCTCTCTCTCATCGCAGAGGATGATTTTCTTGCTGATGGCGGCCAGCCTCCTTGGCCATGCTGTCAGCGGCGACCTGCTCCCTACCAGCGGGGACGGGGGCCTCTATGGCGCCCCTGCGAGCGGGCCCAGGGGGCGGACAGGAGGCGGCGGCAATGGATATTCCGGAAGGGGCGGGACTGGTTCGAGTCCAGGGGGAGGCTACCCCGGGGGTTCCCCTGGAGGATACCCTGGAGGGTCAGGTAGTGGCTCCAGCGGATACCCTGGAGGGTCAGGTAGTGGCTCCAGCGGATACCCTGGAGGGTCAGGTAGTGGCTCCAGCGGATACCCTGGAGGGTCAGGTAGTGGCTCCAGCGGATACCCTGGCGGGTCAGGTGGTGGCTCCAGCGGATACCCTGGAGGATCCGGCGGTGCAGGTGCCGGAGGATATCCAGGTGGATCTTCTGGCGGTGGTTACCCTTCGGGGTCAGGTTCCAGTGGTACAGGAGGAGGAGGAGGGTACCCTGGGGGTTCCGGTAGTGGCTATCCTGGACGAAGCGGATCTGGAAGTAACGGCGCAGGATACCCCAGGGGTCCAGATGGCGGAAGGTCCTCAGGAGGCACCCGAAACGGTGCTGGAAGTGGAGGTTACCCTGGAGGATCAGGGAGAGGAAATGGATATCCCGGCGGATCCGGCAGTGGTGGCTACCCGAGGGGTCCCAATGGTGCACAGGGCGGTAGTGGAGGTTCTGGCAGCACTGGATCTGGGGGGTACCCTGGGGGATCCGGCAGTGGTGGCTACCCGAGGGGTCCCAATGGTGCACAGGGCGGAGCTCCTGGCAGCACCGGATCTGGGGGGTACCCTGGGGGATCTGGCAGCGGTGGCTACCCAGGAGGTTCAGGGGGGAATGGTTACCCTAGGGGTCCCAGCGGTGGCAGAGGATCGGGGCCTCAGAGCGGTGGGTATCCGGGGGGTGCGGGTGCCGGAAGGGGTGGGGGAGCCGATGGTTACCCGAGTGGCCCTGCCGGGGGAGGAGCTGGAGGTTACCAGCCCGGAGTGCTTTCCGGTGATTACGCCGGCGGGAGAGGGCAACCCGGAGGTGGGCTCGGATCCGGAGGAGACGGCTCACATTCTCAGGTACGAATTTCCAGCGAAGTGATATGCGAACATTTTTCCACGAGGTAACCTTCAAGTTTTTTGATTACTAGCATGACGAAATCACTCATTTTTCATTATTAATTATTACAAGAATAATGACCATTGTTTTTTGGTCTTACTTCATGCCAGATTATTAAAACTGATTTGTTTTATCCTACATAAACTTTGCCATTAAAATAAAAGGAACTCGTTGCCCAAGAACCTTAATGCACCAGATAAATTGATAAGACATTAAAGCATTCATCTAAGGAACGTTTTTGTTATTTCTCAATTTTTTTCGTTCTTATGTAAGACTTACGTCGTTGGTTTTGGAGCATTGATAATATCACAATACTTTTGCAATGCTACTTCGTACACACAATACCAAAGTAAACCAAATTGAAAGGCATATTTTTTAGAACATTTAGTGTCCAGCTTCAATAAATTGCACAGTTTAAATGACTTAGTAGCAGAGTAAGTAAGGATGTGTTTAAAAAGTATTTGGAACCGATGATAAGGAATATGAAATACATGGTAAGTTAAGTTCAATATTAATAACTGCTTACTAAAGAAAATATTTCTAGAAGCCCAGCAGTATACGAACCGTAGTGTGTGCCCATTATTTCTACATATTCTAATCATCGAAAACAGCCTTCCTCTTATCTTACTTTTTCACAGAATTCTAAAGAATATTATTCGCAGTGAGGAAGGTAAAAATATACAGACGAACAGTCAAGTTACTCTCATGAGTGAAGAATTTTGGCTCACGTGTTCAATTTGACGATGAAATTAAAGTTCAAACAAAGGCTTATAATTGTTTCATTCGATCGGATGCGATAGGAAGAAGTTATACTTCTCGTATTTGTGATTTTTAAAGTATTGAAGATAGAATTTTATCATCTTATGACATTTACAAATTTAATTACGACGGTTGTAGATTAACTAGGGCTCAAAATATAAGGAAACCTCCAACGGTCACGTCACCACAACCAAGCCTTTGGGATATTTCACAGCGCACCCAGAGCAACTAAGCTTTCACTAAATTTTCTAAAACAGCCTTCTAAGAATTTTCTGCTCTTCGCACGCTAATCTCTAATATAAATTTCTCCTAACTTCAATTTCGGTATTACGATCTCATAGTTACCACCTTCAGTTCCTCAGCCGACTTCTGCATTGCCGAACTGCCTTAGCATTTTAAATAGAACGATTATATCACAATGATGCCAATGAAAGTAAGGTTATCAGATTTAATTTTAAGTATAAATGAAAGAAAATCACATGGCACAAACAATCATTGATGGATCAGGGTAAATAAGCGATAACGGACCATAGCAAATTTTTTAAAACCACATTTTTCGTCTATTTAGCCTGTCTGTGATGCTATTTTTGCAGGGATAGAATAGATAGAAACATTTTGCACGCTGATCTTGCATTTTCTAGTACGAGGTGTTTGTGTACCGTAAGTAAATATTTGCTCACTGCAATTTTTCGATTATAAATTGTAACTCATTACAGGATAAATGTTCATTGAGGATATGATATTTCTTATTTAATACATATAAGAAATATTATTTATTCACGACAAATTTTTTTTGCAAAGTATATTATCTCTAAACGGGCATAAAATCTTGAATAATGTCAACAGTTATATTAATTTTAATAGTAATTATAACGGCACTTGTTAACAAAGAAAAGTAATAATATTTACCAAAATAAAAGTCTAAGATCCTCCGTAAAAATATAAACAGCTGCAAAAAACACCGATAAATCATTCGCTCAATACTTAAATAGGGGAAAGAAAATGTTCCAAATATGATCAATATTAATTCTCGTGAAACTCAACTCTAGTGAGAACTATCAATTTTAACGATGAACTGTAAAAAAAACCGTTTTCCATCATTTCCGGATGTATGTTTATCGTTTTATCATTAACAACTCCTAAATGCCACCGTAGAGTCAATTTGAAATTGTTAAAGATAAATTAATTTTTTTAACAATAAATAAATAAAACACTTTTAAAACGCAAAAGAACATACAAATTACTACATCTTTAGAAGTGCGAGGAAAATTTAGGATAAATTGACATAAAAGGTTCGCTATAGAAGTAATGCGCATTCTCTGGGGAAAATAGATTTTTCGATTTATGTAATTGTACCACTGCTTAAAATTATTCGAAACACTTTGCTCCTCCTTTATTAATACACTTGTGGAGACGTAACTGTCACACTTGGAAGGCACCCTGAAACTCTTCTCTACGGGAATGTCACTCTCAGAAACGTGGAGTAACATGCTTTTGGATGTTTTCTACGGTCTCCCATAGCTTTCCTTTCAGCTCTCTTAAGACGGGGAAACTAAAAAATGCGGCAAAAAGACGGGACTGCAAGGGGCCTGGGGGACCACCGGGGAGGGAGTTGGTGACGATGAAGGGCCTGTGGCTGGGGGCATTGTCATTGTGGGGCTGTACCGTGTCTTGCGCCGTGTTACTAAGTCGAGAAACACTTCACGCGAGGGCATGTGTTTCCACTTAGACCGCTCGGAGCAAAATAATGACTGGCTACTTTGGAAGGGAAGACCCCCCACTACATTTATCCGACCGGTTTTACCGCGCTTCCATGAAAAATCACGCCACAAAAAACCAGCTTGCGCATTACTTTCATAGTGGACGGTAAATATACATAAATGAAAACGATTAAGAAGAAACAAAGAGTCTTCATAACCAAGTAGTTAGAGTAAACAGTTCAGACTAGCCGGGACGTAATTTGCTGGAGCGAAAGGCTGGAAAATAAAGGTTTGCTCTCCGAATAAGAAGCGTAGGACAGTCCAGCGGAAACTGACCGCTGTCTCTGCTCTTGGTTCACTTATAAGGCAGTCGCTGCTTGTCGCCTTTCTCTTTCGACTCTCTTCCTCCATCTTCTCTTCTCTTCTCTTCCCGCCCGAATTTCTTCATCCCCCCTCCGCCACCCCCTCTCCGCCCGGGGAAATAAACCCTTCCAGCCCTCACCCTACGAGTTCCAGTACGAGGTTCGTGACCCTGAAACCGGAACGGACTTTGAGCAACGCGAGCGTTCGGACGAGGAGGGTCGGGTGAGCGGCGAGTACCGGGTCCTCCTGCCGGACGGACGCAACCAGGTCGTCTCGTATACGGCGGACGAAGGGGGATTCAACGCGGACGTGACGTATGACGGGCAGGCCGCTGAATTGCAGGGTGCCGGAGGAGCGGGAACCGGAGGGTACTCGCCCTCGTCCGGGTACACAGCTCCGGGTTCCGGATCCAGCGGCTTCGGCGGGTCGGATGGAGGCTACCCCGGATCCTCCGGGCAAGGTTCTGGCGGAAGGTCGCCATCGACGGAGTACGGGGCCCCTGGTGGCGGCGCCGGGAGAGGTGGAACCGGAGGGACCGGTGGGAGTCCTTCCGGATTGTACGGAGCTCCCGGAGGTAACGGAGGAGGTTTCAACGGTGGTGCTGCTGGAAGAAGACCCTCATCTGAATATGGAGCTCCCGGAGTTGGAGGAAACGGATCCGGCAGGGGAGGAGCGGGAGGACGGCCCTCGTCTGAATACGGAGCCCCTGGTTCTGAAAGCAGTGGCTCCGCAAGGGGTGGCGCCGGAGGCAGACCTTCGTCCGAATACGGGGCTCCGGGATTTGGTGGAGCTGATTCGGGAACTGGAGCAGGCGGCCGAGGGCCGTCTTCAGAGTACGGGGCCCCTGGATTCGGTGCCGGAGGCTCTGGAAGGGGAGGGAGCGCTGGAGGAACGCCATCGTCTGAGTACGGAGCTCCTGGATTCGGTGCTGGAGGCTCTGGAAGGGGAGGTGGCGCTGGCGGAAGACCATCGTCTGAGTACGGTGCTCCAGGGTTCGGAGGAAGCGGCGGTAGAGGGTCCGGCAGGCCCTCTGGAGAATACGGCGCTCCAGGATTGGGTGGTGGTGTAGGAGGAGGAAGGGCAGGGTCTGCTGGAGGGCCATCTTCTGAGTACGGCGCCCCAGGCAGGGGTGGCGCCGGAGGCTCTCAGGGAGGCGCAGGGAGGCCGTCGGCAGAGTACGGTGTCCCAGGGGCACAGGGTGACGGACGAGGCGGCGGCTACAACGGCGGCCGAGGCGGATCCGGAGGATATCCTTCTGGGGGTGGATCCGGGGGTTACGCCGGGTCTTCCGGGGCTGGAGGAGCCGGCACAGCGAACACCTACCTGCCGCCGGGGAAATAAACACGTCCTTGCTTGCGAATTATCGGAGATGTGAGGGAAGATGTTTTCATTTGAACGACAAGCGAATGATTATAAATGCAATTGCGTGCTTAAATAAATTGATAATATTATTATAAGTATAATTAATCAAATATAATTATATATTTATATATATAAATGTTGTCTTACTTCTAATGCTAATGCTGAAGAGGATTTGTCGATGGCAAATGTAATGTAACCCAATGTTGTGAGTGAGGAAGTCAAGACAAGAGGGCTTCTGCTTTCGTGCAAATGAAGATTACGTACGAAGAGGTGTGCAAGCAAAGGTTTCTTACACCCGAGACTTCGCAGAGCTACCTGCTCTCATTGTTCATTTGATTGTGTGGTCATTCTCGTGGTTTCGTCATTTCGGTTTAATTAGCACCTCATGTTAATTGATTTTTCTGATAAAATAATTTAAATATCATCCGATTTTCAATGGAGTGAGTAAATTGCTTTTCAACCACTTCAATGAATATTAACAGAGATTTACAATACTAAAGGTGTCCATAAATAATCGCAAAAAATGAACATAAGACAGAGTAGCAAGAAATGTAAAGAAAATGATTTTCTCGGAGATTGTATTGAACCAAATGTGCCACTGACATGAGCGCATGTAACTGCCATAGTGAAATGAATGTTCTATTTATAGCTGCAAATGTTGTGAACATATTGATATAGAATAAAATGAATTTAGAGAAAAAATAAAATATGACTTTCACGTTATTTACCAATCTTTACGGTAGATGGGAGTGTAATGAGCGAAAATCGACGCCGAGGTCTTGTGCGTACCAAAATGTTTCCGTTCCTAAACTTCATGATGGGATGAAAACGGAAAATATTACATATTATCAGTTCCAGAGATCCATGACAATAACTGGCATGTCCGCCGCTTTTTACATTGATGCCCGGATAGTTAAAACCACTTCACGGCCTGCATCGGTGGTGAATTTTTATTATTAAGCAGTTCACCAGTTAAAGTAGAACTTTCAAACCTGCGCCGGCCATCAACCCATGGCAAAAAATGGCAGAAGAACGAGAAAAAGCAACGAAAGAAGGAAAGGATATGACAGGTACTGACAGGACTGAGAGTCAGGAAACCGAAAAAACATACGGACATATCCCCGAAATATGCGACCTCATAAGAACCATGTCAGAGTTTGGGAAAATGATACAACTACAAATGCAAATGCTACAGGACATGATGACAAAAATAAGCAGCTTAATACTTACAAGCGCCAACTATCATGGAAAATAGACAAAAAGCAAAGCAAAAATTGGTCATTTGCCTGTGGAATGTTAACGGAGGGCTTAGAGCATCAAACGCCCGAGCTTCTTCATTTCCTCAGAAGGAACAAGGTGGACACATGTCTTCTATCAGAGACGCATCTAAAAACTGACGCTAGCTGGGAACTCCCCGGCTATAAAATAAGGCGAAACGACCGAGCTCTTACACTTGGACAAAAAGCTGTAGGAGGCGTAGCAGTCATAGTACGAGAAGAGCTGACTACCACAGAATTGCCGATTTTAACCTTTAACAACCTAGAAAGCATAGGGCTGGAAATTTTAATGGACAAAGGGAAGATAAAAATATACTCCTGCTATCTCCCACCCAAAAAAATATGGTAAAACCTGAATTTTACGCCCTCTTAAACTCTGACGAACCAACAATTATTGGTGGGGATTTTAACGCTAAACATTATGACTGGGACTGCCCGACAAAGAACGAAAACGGGAAACTTATCAAAAAATGGACAAACGATCTTAGAGCAAAAACAATAGCCCCAGACGAACCGACGAGGGTATATGGCAAGAACGTCATCGATTTCGCAATGCTAAAAAAATACAAGGAGTCCAGCGAAAGCCATTACCCACAAAAACCTAACAAGCGACCACTACACGGTATCAATAAGCATTGTGACTAAACCAATAACAAACCTGGACAGGACTAAACGACCCTCTTACGGGCTAGCAAACTGGCAACTCTTCCGGGAATCTATCGTACACAGCCTAGAAAGGAGGCTATTCTCGAGGTGTGGTGTTAGAACAACCCCCAAATAATTAACTTGATTGGCCGTAGTCAGTACTGAACGCTCTATTTTGTAGTTTATATCCTGTTCTTCGCTTCCTTTATTCCAAAATTTCAAAACTGCGCATTTATCTATATTAAGTGTTAATCCTCATTTATGGCACCATTCTGAGATATTGTCCAAGTCTCTAGAGAATAGCTCGCGATCTAGTTGGCTCCTTATTTCCCTGCATACCACCGTGTCGTCAGCAAATAGCCTCAGATTGCTACCAACGTGCGTGCTTAAGTCATTAATGTATATTAAGAACAGAAGAGGCCCTATTACACTTCCCTGGGGGTCGCCCGAAGTTGCATCTCTATCCGTTGAGCACAACTCATCTATGACTACTATTTGTTGCGATTTGCGATGCGTTTAGCGAATGCGATTTGACAAAAACTCTCTAATCCAATTAATTATTTTCTCATTGATTCCAGAGTATTTAAGTTTATGTTACAAATTATTGTATGGGACTTTGTCGAAAGCTTTTTTGAAATCCAGGAATACTGCATCGACTTGTGTGTTGTTTTCTCCCGATCTAAGTATATCGTGAATGAAGAGACCAAGTTGTGTTTCGCAAGATCTGCTTTTCCTAAATCCGTGCTGGTTGTGGATTAGTATTTTCCTACTATCAAGAAATCTCATAATGTTAGTGACAATAATGTGTTCCAATATTTTACAAGAGATCGCTGTTAAAGAAATGGGTCGGTAATTGGTTGGTTTATCCCTATCGCCGCCTTTATAGATGGGAGTTATATGGGCTAGCTTCCAGTCGCGAGGCACTGAGCCTTCTCCTATCGATTTTAGAAAAACAAAATGTAAAAATGGGGCAATGTCTTCAGCTAATTCCTTTAATATTCAAGCAGGTATTTCTTCCGGACCAGGTGCCTTGTGTGCTTTGATACTACGGAGCAGATGTACTATTCCCTGCTTGGTCAGTGTAAGATCGCTCATGTGTTCCCCGGGTGGGTGTGGTGGATCGTTTGGTGCGTTTTTGTTTTTATTGTAGACGCTCTGGAAAAAATGGTTTAAAATATTTGCCTTTTTCACGGTAGCTGTAATGATTTCTCTATTTTCTGCCTTCAAAGAATGAACAGTTGGACGTTTATCCTGTATTTCCTAAACGTAGGACCAGGATGACTTTGGATTTTCCTCAAGATATTTGCTTAGCATTTTAGATTTAAAAGAGTGTAGTGCTGTGCGCATAATACTTTTCGTCTTACTACGACATTCTTTTAGTTGCTGTTTGGATGTATTCATATAAACTATATCGTCACTTTTTAAACTCTTTTTAAAATTTGACTGTAGCTTTCTTTGCCTTCTTAATTCCGATCTGACTTCCCCGTTGTACCATCTAGGTTCCTCACTGTCGCGTTCGAGTTTGGACGGGATGTACGTCTTCATTCCTTCGCGTAAAATATTTAAGAAATAATTCCAAGTGTTCTCTGTATTTGTTGTCAGTGTTTTTGTCTTGTATTCTGGTATTTTTATGTTTAAATATTCTCTTAGTCCGTTAAAATGTGCCTTGTTGTATAGGTATATTTTACGCTTTTCTTTGTTTATTTTGACGAACTTAGTTTTTAACTCTACAAGAATAGCCTTATGGTCACTGATTCCGTCTATTATTTCAATGTTAGTAATGATTTCGGGCATAGAAGTCGCAAAGATGTCTAGCATGCTTTGGCCCCGTGTTGGTGATTTAACAATTTGTTCTAAGGAGTGTTTTGTGAATATATGAAGGAGTTCTTGGCAGATTTTCCTACGCAGTAGTTGTCCCAGTCAATTGACGGTAGATTTGTGTCACCAGCGATTATAGTAATACTGTTGCTTTGTCTGCTGCTGATAGTGGATATTTGTTCGTTGAGCTTGTGTAGGACATCTGTGTTAGAATCTGGGGGTCTATAAAATGAACACACGTATAGGCTTCTGCCGTTGTAGTCCTTAATGTTGCACCAAACGCTTTCTATGTCATCTACGTCGCATTCATATCGTTGGCTACTAAGATGCGACTTTACTGCAATGAATACTCCCCCACCCAACCTATTTGGTCTGTCCCTTCTGTAAATTGTGAAACCGTTTGGAAAAACCTCATTGTTTGCTATATCTCCCGTGAGCCAACTTTCTGTTCCAACTACTATGTCTGCGTTTGTACTGACAAAAATATGTTCAATATCCGATATTTTGTTTCTAATGCTACGGCAGTTTAATGTTATAATTTTAATATGGCTAATAACTTCTTGTTTTTCGGTTTTATGTACGCTAACAAAACTGTTTTGAGACGATTCGTGGTGAACAGAGACAAAAGAATTACATTCGCTTGCATTGCTATCTGTTATGTATGTAGAGGCACCAATTTTATTAAATTTACGTGGGTTATATGTTGTTTCAACGCAAGTGTTTGTTTGTTCAATGTTTTTGGGGATATGAGAGGCATTACCTGAACTGAATTGACAAAAAGCGCTGGATTCTACTTTATTTTTCCCAATATATGACCTACGCTCTTGCCTACCAGCTATGCTAAACCCTCGAAACGTGTTCGTGTAACCTACGCGCTACCAACTGCGATGCCTCGGCAGTATAATGGACCCCGGAGCGATTGAGGGGTACCCGACACGATGAGAGGACGGGCCTCAGATCAACGAAGTCCGCTCCGATTTCCCGGCAAAATCCCAGCAATCTCTGATTTAAACCCTCAATGCGGCTCCAAACGAGCCTTCCGCGGTCTACACGCGGCACAATACTACATATATTTAATTTAATTGGGACCTTCAACTCTGCCTCGACTCGTTTCAACTCCGAGTCCATCTCCTTAAAGGAGCGCAGGATCTCTTCAGATCCACGTTCCGAGGCGTCGTTTGTCCCGACATGAGCCACAATGCGTAGCTTGGAGCAGCCCGTATTACTGACGGCCGCCTTCACCGCCAGCGTCGCCTGAGGTATCCCGCCGCCTGGTATACACCACGACGACAAGAATCCAACACGTCCCTCCTGTTGGACTCTGCGGCGCAGCGGATTCTTTATACGTTGGAACTGCCTAATATAACGGTTCCCTCCCCTCCCGACCACTGATGCCTTACCCTAGGCAGTGCCCTCGGAGTAGGGGTAGGGGCTGCAGGTACGGTGGTGCTGCCATCCGACATGAGATGGGACACGAGGTAAGTCTCTAATTGCCCAGCCACGTGTAGCATTCGGACGAATCCGTGCGTCCCTTTGGGCATGGCGGGTTCTCGTATTCCCACCCCGAGCACCATCTCTCCTGAGGGGAGCCCTCCGGCCGGCGATCTCCGATCGAAGCTCCCGCAACATCCTCTCCAGCATGACTTAACGGGCCCTTAAAGCCGCGCATTCGCCAGTGCCTTCGAGAATGGCAACAGGGGACCTAGATGTAGCCATCCTAATCTAACTACCGAGTTCCCAACAAAAGCTAACCTGTATAAACTATGCTAAAATTTCTAAGAGGGGTTAGCTAAATTTAGCTCAATCAATAAGTTACGCTTTGGAATGGAATATGAAGCCTGAGCGGTAAAAAACGATGCTTGAGTAAGGTCTGGTTTTCAGAGGACCAAAAAAATAGTAAAAAAAAGGAAAGCACTCCCTGATCACCAATCAGAGTCGAAGGACAAAAACCGCCACAATCCACTAAAATTACTAATACCACACACTACGGTTAACACACCACACACAAAACGGAAACTGTATAAACGAAGCAAGGTATACGTTGACACTACACTACACTTCACGAAAATCAAAAGCACCAAGAATCAAGCTGGCAGACAGGTAGCCCCTGGTGGGTCAAACCGATTATCAGGAGCACTCAGTAGGCAGGTCCGCTCAGGTTAAGGGCCAGAGAGAGAATGAACTATCATGGGATCCTAAGTAAAGCCATGAAAGAAACTTACACACGTACCCATGAGGACCTTCCGCCTACCAAGGGGCGTTCGGGTCGTAGGAAAACCCGCTCTGGCAAAAGTGCGTCGACGCTCTATTGTTGCTCTTTGAAGAATTTTGAGGTATTGTAGCAATAGCTGAAATAGAGCTATTTTTTCCAAACATTTTCCGACACATTTTATTCAAACCATGTAATAGCAGCAATAAAATATATAGAATGGGAACTAACTATGGCTATTGATTGATACTTTTTGGTTTTCGTAGAAAATAAGATTGTGTATACAACGATGGCTATATAACTCCCATAGTATTAAAAAATATTGCACAATTAGTTTTTGATTCAAAACATCATCAGGCACAATTTTAACATTGTGAAAAAATGTAGTTTTCCTGCAAATGAAATTGACTTCCACTACTTCTAGAAAGAAATATTATAAGTTTGTGATATTACATTACGTAAGCATGACACTGGAATGAAATAAAAACTATACTTTCACTAGAAATAAATAGAAATATAATATCATTATTACATATTTGAATTTTATAAATAATATCCTTTTATATAATGCATCAATTAGAACCAACAATATCTACCTTCCACTTCTTTTTATACAGCTCATGTAATTACTTGCACCCCGTTCTCCCCTTTCATCCCACCCCATGGACATGGCTATCACACGATGGAGTTTGACCATCCGAATCTCGCCTGTTCGCACAATGGCACTACAAGTGCTTTCGTAATACTGTCACAACTTGATGTTTGCCGTATTGGTCGACCCATCTCGTAAATCCTTGTGATTTCGCCAAGCAAAGTACCTTTGGTCCGTAAGCTCGAGTCCCCATGCAAGTCAACAGTCAAACGCGTTGCGGTGAGGAGTGAGACGGAGATGGTTGGCAGGCGTATCGTGCCGTGGGCGGAGGTGAATGTGCAGTCGGATGGATTTGGTCCGAGGGAAGGAGCGCTCCTTAAAAAAAAGTTGAGGCGTAAGAATAAGCGCAAGGCAGTCGAGAGAGCATGAGAGGTCACCCAGCACCCATCTCCACGAAAAGAACCGTGCCCGGAAAATATTTCCAACGGAAACATATTTATTCATGGAAATTAGCTCCGTCCATTAAAACAGGTGCTTTTATCGTGGGGAATATTTTAGGAGCAAAGACAAAGGGAGTGTTAAAACCGTGCAGAAATGGCTTCCTCCTTCTCATCATCATCTTCTATTGGCTATGCACCTTACGCGGCCATTGTGTTACACGGCCGCTGTTTACTATGATGACCTCTCGCCAGATGCACGATACGCTGACATTGACTGATGACCTTCGTGGCGCGAGGGGAACCCGCGGTGATGAACGTTTGGAAAAATTCCATTTTCCCGAGGAAAAAAATTATTCAACTATCGAAAAGGAAGCTATTCAACCAAAACATTAATACAAGGAAGTCATATTCGAGAACCGTGATCGCAAAAGTACAAGCAGTATTCTATGGTAAGGAGAAATAATTTTGCCCTAAGTCTAAGAGGTTTACCAAATATTATCGGATTCAACGAGTTTCACAATTACACTTAAGGAATAAATAAGGTCCCACACTACTTGTGCACATCAGACAACGAATGTAAGATGAGGGAAATAGGCTCCAGTACAGATAGATGCAAGTACTCGTTCATAGACATAAGGTATATTAGTAAGTGCATGTGCGTGTCAGTTGATTACGTATGTATCTCCATGTGTGTGAGTTCATCTGAGGTCATTTGCGCCATAGGGGATGGACATGAAAGGATGAAGGGTGGAGAGAAACCCGGCGTCGGTATTAGGCTACTCTTTACGAAAGGCGCCAAGGGGTCCGCAGTTTAGCGTCCCATCCGACGGACGGCGTACTCACTCAAAGTGCCCTCCACAAAGCACCTCAAGTAGGGATCGAGATACCTCTGAAAAATATTCAAAACCGCCGGGATTTGAACCCGCGCCCTCTGGGTGGGAAGCCAGTAGAGGGTCACGTCACGAATGCACGATACCACTCTCCATGAAGAAATGAAATGTGATAAAATTCAGCATACGGCTTGAAATATCGGGCTCGGAAACCATGACCATGGTTAAGGATGCTTATGGCGGAACAAGAACAACCCCTTTGAGTACCATTTTGGACCACTTGACCATGTTAAAGGTCCTAAGACGAGGTGTCTGAACGAGGGTCCCGCTCATGCCTTACGGGAAGTATGCCACGACTGGCGGAGGCCCTCGTATTGGTGTATCAATTCATAAGGGCTCTCACATTAAGAATTTTAGCAATTAGTACTTTGATCTGCAATAATTTTTCCCCACTTTATTCTACTTATTTTTTGGGATAAACCCTGTATATGGTTGAAACATAGAGACCAGTTAGCTTAGACTCATGTTTTACTGATAATGTTACGTAGTAGGGAATAATTTAGGTCCAGGGATCCCTGGTGAGAAAGAAATATCAATGACATTAATCAGCGATACAAGAGTCAGTGTCCGTATGAATACGTCTTTCCTAGATCTGGCACTTGAAAAATTACATAGCTTGGGTGGAGTTGATGGTGCCCAGAGATGTACATACAGGTATATACACTCCATGCGTATAAACTCCATGCTGACCATATCATCGTATCAAATCTGACAATGGCGAATGTGAAATTTTCTTATACAATTGGATAGTTTAGTGACCGACCCATGGTAGAAGGTCATGAAAATTATGTCCTCCGGAATAATTGGGTGTGAATAGGAAGATTAGCCATAGCATTAAAGAGTAATTCGGATTTAGAAGGCGAATAAATGAAATAAATGAGATGCCTCAAGTTATATCTTCAGCTGGCCCACGCATCGTAGGGACACACTGATTTTTGGAGAACCGGAATGCGTATGGCCGTTCTATTGGTGCATGCCGCGGGGCGATTTTGACCTTTTGACCCCTCTCCACTGCTTCCGAGTGCCACCGAGCCGCCAACACGCTCCCGCCGATGAAGAGAGAGGAACAAAGATCGAATGATAGAGGGTTAGCACCTTTCGCTCCCCCCCCCTCTAATCCCCTTCCCTCCCTCCCTCCCTCTCTTTCGCCGAATATTCGCCTTCCTTCCGATCCACCTTATCTCTCTCTCTCCGTTCCGGAAGTGCGACCGTCCATTGTTTCTTTTGGCGCCGCGGGGAGATTTCCTTCGGGGCTCGCGTTACGACGCGGTGCGCTTGTTTCATTTTTCGCGCCGCCGGGTTTCCTAGCACCGGTAGGGTATGACTGATGAGATATGGACCCACTTTGGGGAGCGAAAGAGAAGGAGTCACTCCCGAGGTCGAGAGCATCGTAAAATCCTGACGAAGAACGCCGCAATCTTTCCGTTCCCACATTTCCCGAATTTCCTTCTTATACCTTATGTCCGCCGCGGCTCCCTTTGTTGCGTCACTCGCGTCGGACTGGAGGAGAACTGCGGTTGAAGAACGTCCCCTTAGGAAGACAATGGGTTTTATTTCTGCTGGCTATGGCAGAGTAACATATCAAATAAAATAACACTGGGCAGAGATATTCATAGCGCGGAAACCATGTAATAGAACGCAGAAATGCCAATACCTGTGCCAATGCCATGGTTTAGGCTTGCATGGATGTGTTGATTTTGCATGTGTTTTCGTTCCCTTTTATAGGTGATGAACTAACACCCCCCGCCACACCCCCTTACGGGGGCTTGCGGGGTATTATGTAGATGTAGATGTACCTACATCGCTAGACAAACATACGCATGCTTACGTGATATTAATTTCCGTTAATCTACATTTCAGTTTGTGCACATTTCATTGTTCGGTACTTTATCGAAGTCTTTCTTGAAATTCAGAAATAGATTGTCCGCGTCCCGTTTTTGTCTTCTTTCTGTCACTATTGTCGCGATTCTTCGCGGAAATGTTGCGCACATTCGCGATGTAATGATGCTCGTCTTGACTAAGGTGTTAGACGGTGAGAGATACGTGCCGTGCGACTTGACACCGCACTCCAAAGTACCAAATTAAAACCGACGGCGTTGCCTTGAAAAGACGTTGCTCCGCGGTCCGGAGGCAAACGGGAAGCTACAATCAAGTAATATGGACTCACGGGCCTTTTGGAGCTATTAGCAATTGTTGCCTGGGGCTGTTGCTTGGTTACCACCGCGCTAATCTCAACAGTTGTTTGTGTATGTGAAGATGAATCGCATAATAATGTGATTGATCGTGGAAAATAACAGAGAACATATCGTCAGCTCACAGAACTGTAGCCATTGCTTTCCATACGTTTGCCCAGCAATTGAGCAAAAATGATCATAATGGCCAAATAATGGACAATGTAATCAATCGGTTATATGGATCAGTCTAACGTGTAAAATATTCATCCTCTGGGTATTCATTTTCGCTTTAGACAGATAGAAGTGCATACAATTCGCGGTGAATTAAAATAAACATATCTTATGATAAATTTTAAAACTTAATATGTAATGTGTGTCTGGTAGACTTATTTGAATCCAGTACTTCGCCAGCGTGACATGTTTAAGATTGTGATACACGGTAACCTTTACAACTCACAAACATGCGAAAACACACACTATCAACTAACACACATAAACACCCACGAATATATCTTATGTCTACGCAACGTTTAATCTGGTCTTGACTTGTTAATTGAATGTTTTTAATATTTCTCAAGTGACTGCCGTTTCTTACTATTATGATTTCCAATTGTTCAGGGAAAGAATGAGTATTTGTATCTATCTGTACTGGAATCTATCTCCCTTATTTTATCTTTGTGGTCTGATCTACCTAAGTAGTGTGGGGCCATGATAATAATTCCTTTAGTGCCATCGTGTAACTCGTTTGTTCTGAGCCTTTCTAAAAGTCTTTCACGTCACCTGTTCTCTTCACATCTCAAGTGGCTCCCAGCCTAATTCCCCAGAAAAGGCCTCTTGCCTCTTACTGTGACAAATGTTCACAAATCTGGCGGATTTTCTCTGGACTTTATCTAATTCTTTTCGCCAAATTTTCTCCCAAGGATTCCAAACACTTGCGGCATATTCCAAATGAGGTCTAACTAGAGCAAAATAACACCTCTCTTTAACTTTTTCATTACATTTCCCCACCACCCGTTTAATGAAGCCGAGTTTCTTTAAAGCAGATCCGCATATTGTCCTGAGAGTATGTGGTCCCCAGTGAAAGGCGTGGTGTTATAACTGCCTCCAAATATTTAACTTGATTGGCCGTAGTTAGCACTGAACCCTCTGTTTCATAGTTTCTGTCCGGTATGCCACTTCCTTTCTTATAAAATTTCCAAACCGCGCATGTGTATATTATGTATTGACCCCCATTCCTTGCACCAATCCAATCCAGTCTTCAGAGAGTAGCCCGCGATCTAGTTGGCTCCTTATCTCCCTGTATACCGAGGTGTCGTCAGCAAATAATCTGAGATTGCTACAAGCGCGTGAGCTCTAGTCATTAATATATATTAAGAATAGAAACGGCCCTATTACACTTCGCGTGGGAGACGCCCGAAGTTATATATCTGTCCGTTGAGCCCATCGATGACTACTATTTGCTTGCTATTTTACAAGAAGTCTCTAATTCAATATTAATTTTTCATTCATACCATAGGTTTTTCCACAAGAGAAAAATTGGAATATAGAGCGTAGTATTCGATGCATGGACACTGTTTGAGAGACCGAACATTTCTTATGTTTATCTATTAAAAAACTAACCCGTTCGCGCTTGACTTACTCCTAATCTCTCTAATTAAATTATATTTTAAGTTCCATCATTAACACGGGTATTTCATTCGGAGTGTTGCAACAAAAGAGGAAGCCAAATGGTGAATTTCGTGTTCATTGCCTGCACATAATCTTAGGTTGCTTCTAACCTGTGAGCTGAACTCATCAAGGAATATTAAGAATAGAATGACGAGTAATGGCGTGCTCTTGAACAGATATGAACATTCTTTACTGGATAAAGTACGCATAAGTATACCTTGTTATTTATAAAACCAGAAATTGTTTTAGTTTTAGAGAGATATTCCAGATAATGGGTCGTGAAGAGCGCAATCAAGGATTGGTAAGCTCGTTATCGGGATGTAGATACATCCCGATACGAACATGCATGCCCCCCCACTTATCTTTTTTCCCCTGATGAAGAGAGAACTGAAAGGAAAGCAAGAGGGGACCCTGAGGAAAACATCCAAAACCGTGTTGCGTACAACATTTAGAGAGGCATTCCCGTTGAGAGGAATTACAGGGTGCCTTCTTAGGCGTGGCGGACACGTCTCCGCAAGTGTATTGTTGACGCAGGGGGGGGGGGGGGGGGAGAGTATTTTGAAAATTTATCAAGCATTTGGGCAAGTACGTAAATCAATAAATTTCTTTTCCCGGAGAATGCGCATTGCTTATATAGTGGACCCTGTAAAATAAAAAAAATAAGACTCCTTGAGGAATTCAATCTCAAGGTTTTGAGAAAAACCAATCATAAAGATAAAATACTCCAAGTTGATGATGTCGTTTGACGAAAGCGCTTGCGTAAATTTGAAACAGTTAACCAGAGAATGCAAGCAATTATGAGTCATTGACTGCTTAATAGTTCAACTGGAGGATACAAATTAGTCCACCACGAAAGGAGTTCATCCTCCGTCGTCCGCTCATTCCGAAAGGAATATGCCGTGACAAATGAGTTTCACGAAGGAGCTCTATTAACCAAACTAATCCAGCTCTATTCCGATCATGAGAGCCATTAGAGCAACTCGCTTCCGCTTCATAGAGCGTGAAATCCTACCAAATCAAAAGGTGCTGTTTCGGCCCATTACGGAAGGGCCTCTTCTCCCCCCCCCCTCTGCCCCTCCTCCGCTACCCTTCCCCCTCGGGGGCCACACGCGGCGGCTTCGATAGACGCCCTCATCAACATTTTCCGGATGGATGGCATTCAGAAGCAAGGAATTGGCATCGTTCGGACGTCATCCAAGCTCGCAAGAAATGACATTTCGAACGTTTTCGAAATGAAACTGAACAAGCTGAAATCTTTAACCTTAGCAAAATTACTCTTCCGCCTCCTAATCACCTTGTCTTAATGAAAAAAAGTAAATAGGTTTGCTCTATTTTCTCACAAATAATCCTCACTCCGGGAAAAGTTTTCTCTCGAATGCGTCAGAAGTCGACTGGTAGACAAATTTCCATAAACTACCGTCATTATGAAAAAAATAACCCTCGAATAGGTATCACAACGCGTAAAAACGGTCAAAACCACTGTTTAGAAAGAGAAAGTGAAAGATGGCTAAAGAATCACGGTAAAAAGGGTAGCTCAACAAATGGTAGCATCTATATCTACATAATATCCCGTAAGCCGTGGTAGGCCACCAGGCATTCTGCATGTATTCACTCAATTGCCTCGTGCACCTGGCAGCCCGCGATCCATCAAACGGCCAAGTGGCAAGGGTTCAACCGAACACCAATCATACAAGATGCCTACGTATATTACGAGTGTTAGCAAAGCTATTCGCATGGAATCCCTATCGGACTAATGTGCACCCAATAGTCTCGCTAAAGACGCAATGACTTGATGAAGGGCGAGACGGGAACATTATTTGCCCGCATTTACTGAAATATCCTCCATGGACTTCTGATGTCATATAGATTTACACGTAGCTATCAATAGGACACCATATTTCCATATATATAATTATATATAAAATGTATATACATATGTTATGTACATAAATATGTGTATATATATATATATATATATATACTGATGAACGCATTATTACTATATATATAATATATAATACCACGCAAGCCACCGCAAGGGCGTGTTTGAAGGCAATTTGCAAGTGAATTAGAGTGGCAAGTGTATAAATATATAGCAACTGAAATTTGTAGGCATTCAATCACATAGGTATAATATCAACATATTTGCTATCATGATTATTTGCTTTATTCACATATTATGTAAAAGAATGGCTAAATGAATAAAAATAGCTACATTTCAATAACCAGGAAAGCAATAATTAGCATACTTATGAAGGAAAATACGGTTAATTGTTATACTTTTGCGTCAGACGAAATGCGTTATTGAGTCGTTGTATTTAGATATAAAGTTTGTGTGACATTCTTTAATTATAAGGTTTCCAGATTCCATTGAACAACGGTCATGTTTAATTACACCAAAAGTACAGCTAAGAAAATCATTTTTTTGACGGATTTAAAAGTTTATAATCTCTCAAGAGGCCTTAAGATTTATAGAAAGTACCAAATAACTAAAATCACGTTGAATATTCCTCGCAATTGTGCGATGGGTAGAGTAGCTAACTAACTGACAATTAGTTCGTTTTACAATTTTGTCTAGATTAAAAACTTAACTATATTACCAAGTGATATTAAAAAGGAGAATTTTTCTTTGCTTTCTCTTGAATGAAAAACTCATGACTTACACGGGATAATATCGACATTCCTTTAAGACACGAGCTAAAATCATTTGCAGAAAGAAATATTAAATTTCGGTGGTTTGATCTTTGTAAGTAAACCAGTGGCTTTGCTCCATAATAATTCTCGGCATAAAGTTTTTTAGAGCAAAATGGTCAGAGTAGTAGGGACATGAGGAGATGAATTGCGCTAGGCAAAGAGGCTTTCACAAGGAGGAGGGAGTTGATGACAGGGACCTTGAGTAAGGATTTTAAGACATGACTCGTCAAAACTTTGTAGTTATCTACGGTGAGGAAACGTATAAAGATATTAGGCAACAAATGTTATTGACTAGTTTTCGATGGACTGTATTATGTTAAGGTCCAGTTTTACGTTTACATATTCGCGACATTACCTGAAGTTCTAGTATTTGGTCATAAGGAACACAGAAGATCCTATTATGATCTCGCTTCTCGTGGCTGTTGCATGCGGAATTGAGGGCTAGAAAGGTTCTAAAAATGATACCGCATCCACTGCCCCGCGAATTATTTTCTTTGCCATTCGTAATTTCCAGAGCGCGAAGCATGCGTGACATCCCGAGGAAAATAATTGCCGTCAAAGATCCGCCAAGTACTCGTTTTCCTCAATAGAGAGAGAAAGCGTGACTCACACTGGAGATGGATCCAGCTTCGTTTAAATTGTATCTTAAATGAGAAGCAACGGTAATCCTCGTGCCCCCTCCTCGCTGCTATGCGCCATGCCGCGTAACGACAGAATTGAGAACACCAGTTCATCGATGGGTGGCGTCTTGAGAAACGTCTGCGACATCCATCGGAGAGTTCCTGCCACCTAGTGGCGAAGATAAGAACTTTCATAACTCGTAACGATTGCTGGATACCATTCTTGCCGTCTTAAGGTCCACCCAAACTGGGAACGACGGTGTATCACTATGGTTAGGATATTTATTGGACTCTCAGATTGAAAGTACCTTGCGTGAATTACGTGACGAGCTCGTTGAAGTAATGGGATGTAATATATAAGAACGAAAATGTAATGCATTTCCAATTTATGGATACATAAAGCAGTTGTTGCTGCGAAGCATGTATTGCAATAACAGTATATTTTCTACATGTATTTATTTAAAAAATCACAATTTATCGATTTATTCTTAATAGAACACGAATGTTTGATCAGTAAATAATATTTTACTCGTGACCTTACCAGAAACAGAAACAGGGAATATGTGGATAATCTAGCAAAAATTTGGATGTATTAGAAGAATGCTGGGTAAATGTGACGAAAAAATGAAAAAGAAATGTTATCTGTCGTTGGTTAGGCCTCATTTAGAGTAATACGCTGCTGGCATTTGGGATCCTCACGAAATTGGATTGATTGCCGAATAGGATCGTGTGCAGCGTAGAGGAGCTAGACATGTAAAACGTTGTTGTTATGATAAACTTAGTAGCGTATCCAAAATATTAGAGCAGCTAGGCTGGGAATCACACGCGGAGCGAAGGTTAAATTACAGATTATATCACTTGCATAAATTGTACGGTCTTCTTAGCAGTGATGTTGAAAATGTATTATTATTCCCATCGTACTAAAGTAGGAGAGATCATGTAAATGAAATTAGAGATATTAAGTGTAGAACAGATGGACTTAAGATGTCATTTTTTCCACCAACGATAAGGGATGGGAATAACGTTGTCCGATCCCAGCAGGGGTAAACATTTTCGGGTCAAAATTAATCTGGTTTGTGTTCGCCCCCAGCCATTCAACCTAGCGTCGGCTTGCAGGATAATATAAATGCAAAAATTCAAAAATAAATAGTTTTAGCTTGTAATGATTTCACAAGAAATCAGATATTTGAACGCACTGATTAAATAAAAATATGCATTAAGGCTCCTTGAGTTTTTAGCAATACCCAATTAAAATGTTATTGGAAAATTATATTTTTTGTTTCTTTGGACTTCATATGCCAAAGAAAAAAAATATATTATGAAAAATATGAGTGTAACATAAAATGGCGATGAAACTCTCCACTCGATTAATGCGATAATTTTCGGCAATAAATATGATTCCAATTTCAAGGTGGTATCCTCTCGACTTGAGGATAATATAATGTACTGTATAATCACTGTGATTACTTAAAGCTTCAATCATATTTACATGTACCTTTTTTTATCAGTCATTGATAAGATGAAAGCAATATGCATATTTTGATGAAATGGTAATGAGTGTTTTAAATACGAAAATATCAGCAATTATCCCTCCCTATAGGTTCCTCCAAGCGTGTTGTCTCCTCGACATTGACCGGCAACTTAGAGAAGATTTGAAGTCACAACGTAAGTTCCCGACGTCACCAGACACTTCAAAACTGCGCATTTGTCTAAATTATGCATTAACCCCAATATTGTCTATATTAAGCATCTAAATAAGATTTGAATGCAGGCATCCTGTTATGTGAATATTGTTACATGTAAGTGCTTTCCATCGTATGATTAAAGTCGTGGAGTTCATGAACAAACTAATATTTGTGCAGAGGTAACATGAGTTGGTTATGCATGTGGTTGTATTCTAGTTTACGGATGGTGGCCTAACACCCCCTGCCACACAACCATACGGGGTGTTGTGTGGATTTAGATGTAAAAATAAGGGGATAGGAAAGAGAGCACTTCAGGAAGTCATTTAAACGAAGGTGGGCAAAATGAAATGTAGACACTGTCCGTATTCAAACGGAGACATTTTTTAGTGGCCTAGGGTAAGTCGTACGGGAAAAGTGAAGGGCAGCAGCCAGCAAACACTCGTGTGCTACGCGCCGGGACACAGTCGAAGAAATCTGACAAGCATCTAGATTGCGTAACTCTCTTATAATTGGGCGCCGGCGCAAGGTTGCGTTTCATTTGTGGCGGATGACTAGGGAAAACCCTGTCTGTGTATGCATCCGATATGTATATATTGGTATGCGTAGGCATTAGGATGGTATTAGTAGGTATTAGTAGGTATTAGGATGTATTATCATGTATTAGCATATATATGTAAGCATGTATGCATACTTCTACATCTACATAATACCCCGCAAGCCGCCAAAAGGGCGTGTGGCGGGGGGTGTTAGGGTTGCTAAAATCAAGAGAATAAAAAAACCGCATGCAAAAACCACAACTTTGTACAGTCCACAAACAAAATATGGTATTAATTTGCATGAAATTGAGGTCTTTTGGCACCAACTTTGCTGCTACACGACGGAAACCCAAATCATTAACCACAATGTCTTGGGCGGATCCATAGGCAATGTTCAAGTCCTCCGCTATTTCTCTGATGGTTAATTTGCGGTTATTGACCAACATTTCTTTTACTTTATCAATTTTTTCACCGACTTTCGATGTCGATGGTCTGCCACTGCGTTCATCATCTTCGATTGACTCACGACCACTTCTGAACCGCTCGTGCCACTGGTAAACGACCGTTTTTTTTAGAGAATCGTTGCCGAAACACTTTTCCAACATTTCCAACGTCCGTGCGCCACTAAATCCGTTTTTTACGCAAAATTTAATACAAGTTCGTTGTTGCAAATTTAAATCCATTTCTGAAATTGTAAAAAATCGCCAACACACACAGAGATAGATGTACTCTTGGCTACGTAACTTTTGCAAATGTCAAGTTATGACACTAAGATTTAAAGGGAATATCAACAACAGATGTACCAATTTAACAAAAAAAACAGAACTCAAATCGGAACGATGGGAGCGCCACACGGTGGTTATTCCGGGAACGTTTTGATCAAGGTATGCATGAATGTATTAGTACGTAAATTTATGAATAAACTTATATACATGCATATGCATATGTTTCAGCTCTCTGCAGGAAGGAATTTGCCATTATTCTGGCCTAGTACTCTTGAAAAGTTGTATGCTCACGGTGCATGTAGTATACTTACATATGAAAAATACAGCCGTGGAAAGTAGTATCTTCAAACAGATAATTTAGATGTGCCGCTGCTGATTGACGCCTATTACGGCGGAAAATGTGTCCCCGATCCGTCGTGGGGCGCCACTGACTCCCAGTGCCCAGGGGTCCAAATTGACGACAATTCCATAAGTGCTTACACATTCAATTTCCCGCAGGGAGAGCGAATGGAGAAACATGAGCGGTGAGCATCTTGATTATCAAATATGACGCGCGTACTTGCGCGCATTCAGCATTTGCATAAGCATCACTCATCGTCGAATTAAGTGTGCCATTGTATTCCATCCTCGTGTTAAATAAATAAATGTTTGCATTACAAGCATTAAAAATGCTTCACTCACAAGCTCTGACAGCTTCCGTCTTTTCAAATCCACTCGAAGAGAATTAAAGCTTCTCTCACTTGAAAAATTGGACTCGGCATGCGCCACGAGTGTCGCTGCCATTCTACTCCTTGCGATGGGTATGAGCGTGCCTCAATTCTTAACTGTTTCACCAACTAATCATTCGGATGTTTATGCTCAACACACTTTCGGAAAATGGCATTCTGATACATCTAAAAAAAAACTACAGCAGATAGGACAGTTTACGTATCTCGTAAGTGTTTTGGACCAACACGGTCAAAGTAGCAGGGACGTAAGGAGAAGAATTGTGCTAGGCAAAGAGGCTTTCACAAGGAGGGAGTTGGTGACGGGGACGTTGAGTAAGGATATTCAGAAAAGACTCGTAAAAACTTTGAAATGGAGCGTAGTTATGTACGGCGCGGAAACGTGGTCATTGAAGCAGGAGGATAGACGTAGACTGGAGGCTTTTGAAATGTGGGTGTGGAGAAGAATGGAGAAGGTAAAATGGACAGAGAAGAAAACAAATGAGGAAGTACTTGGTATGGTGGGCGAAGAGAGGGGTTTGTTGGGAGAAATCCTATGGAGGTAGAAAAACTGGATGAAGGGCGTACTAATGGGTAGTGGGATGTTGAAGACTGTAATAGAGGGGAGAATGTTTGGCGAACGAGGAAAGGGAAGGAACAGGATGGGGATGTTGGAAGGGAGGAAGGAAGTACACAGAGATGAAAAGGGACTCGATATGGAGTAGGATGCTGGATTGTGTTTTGTAAGAGTTAACAAATATTTATTTGGTATTTCTGTCTATGCGGACATAATCGCGGGTGTTCCTTCGGGGAAATATTTGATAGCGATGGGGGATTGGTATGTGACGGTAGGCGAAAGAAGAGATGGTGATGAGGTGGGGGTCAACGGTTTAAACACAAGGAATGGCCGCGGGGAGAAAGCAGTTGAGTTCTGCAGGAGACTGGGGTTAGTCATCACCAAAACTTGGTTTAGGCACCACAAAAGACGCAGTTGTACATGGAAAATGCCAGGTGACTCAGGAAGATATCAGCTAAATTATTTCCTGGTTAGACACAGGTTTAGGAGCAGTGTGATAAATTCGCACAGCTTCCCGCGAGGGGATGCAGACTCAGACCACAATTTAGTTGTTATGAAATGTAGCGTCCGCTTCAAAATGATAAGGCAGGGGCGGCGAGTTAGAAAATGGAATGTAGAAGCATTAAATGGTTTGAAAAGGAAGGAATATAAACAGGTGGTAGAGGAAATCATGGAGAATGGTAAAGAGCTGAGTGCTATCGAAGAAAAATGGGAATGTATCAAGAAAGGGTTGTCTAAAGCCGCAAAAGACACTATTGGAACCGTTAACGCTAAAAGGACTAGGAAACCATGGATCACGGATGAGATGATTACAAAGATGGATAAGCGGCGAAAATGGAAGAATGTAAATACAGAATTGGGTGAAATGAAGTACAAAGAATTAAACAATAAATTGAGGCGGGCAACAAATAAAGCAAAAGAAGCATGGTGAAAGACGCAGTGCGAGAACATGGAAAGTCTGCAGAGGAAGGGTGAAATCGGTGCGCTGTACAGCAAAGTTAAATCTTTATCGGGAAGTAAGAAAGGGAGATCTATGCTAACAGTTAGAGATAAGGCAGGTAAGGTAATAGTTGACACAGGAAAGATCCAAGAGAGATGGAAGGAATATATAGAAGAACTGTATAGTAAAGAGCTTAGACCGACAAAGTTAGACATTGGAAAGGAACACGACGTAGGGGAAGATAGCTTAGGTTCAGGCATACTAGACGATGAGTTATAGAGGGCATTAAGGGAGACGAATCTAAATAAGGCCGTGGGGGTGGATAACATTCCCGTGGAACTTTTGAAATGCTTAGGAAAATGTGGGGGGAAGAGGCTATATGGGCTGATCCGTTGTATTTATGAGGTGGGAATCTGGCCGTAAGATTTTGTTAGATCAGTTTTAGTTCCTATTCCGAAAAAGGTAAAGGTCACGTCATGTGAGGACTATAGGACAATTAGTTTGATATCCCACGCAGCTGAAGTTGTTCTCAGGATCATAAACAAAAGGATAGAGAGTAGGGCAAATGAATACTTAGGGGATGATCAGTTTGGGTTTAGGAAGGGGAGAGGTACGCGTGATGCCATTGCAGTAATGAGATTATTAATCGAGAGGAATATTAAGTACAGCCAGAAGGTATTTGCCTGTTTTGTAGATTTCGAAAAAGCGTTTGATAGAGTGAATTTGGAAAAACTAATGAGTATCTCAATAGTTTCAGCCTCAACTTTGTGGAAGTTCATTTTTATAAATGAAAAAGAAAAGCTTTGTTCCAATCCACCACTTTATTTCAGGTACGACTAGTTTCGACGCTTCGACCAGGAGGTAATATCCTGTTTCGTAGATTTCGAAAAAGCGTTTGATAGAGTGAATTGGGAAAAACTAATGAGTATATTGCAGAAAATAGGAATAGATTGGAGGGAAAGGAGGCTAATCCGCAACCTGTACATTTCTCAGACTGCTCAGGTGCGAGTGGGGAACGGGGAGTCTGGTTGGGAAGTGGTAAGAAAAGGCGTAAGGCAGGATTGCCCATCGATCGTAGAGATTCTAGTTGACTAGTCCTAAGTGCTATACATTATATATATATTATATATATATATATATATATATATATATATATATATATATATATATATATATATATATATATATATATATAACGATTGTACGGAAAACTCACACGAGCGGCAGAATAATGGGCTGACACAATATAACACAAATAGAATAGAATAGCAACATTTAAAAGGACACTCACAGACGGTAAATTGTTCGAGCTTTCGGCACTCTCAGAGGCCTTCTTCAAGAGAGACTGAAAATATACTGTTGTTCTGGAGAGGGGTAGAGGTATGGGCGGGGAGGGGAGGTGTAAAGGGAATGCTGGGAGGGAAATTAAAGGTGGCGGTTAAGGGTTGGAATTTTGAAAGAACGGAAAGCTAATACGAGCTCGTATGTAGGCGGATTCACGAGTTCTCACCTCTATATTGGTGGCTGAATCAGATAGGATTCTAGGATGCTGAGAGCAAAACACTGGTCGAATGAAAGGTTGTGGGAATTGGCGTGTGAAGGGATAGGAAGAGAAGAGAGTGAGGCAGAATTGCAGGAGTACCGGTGATTATTCATTCGGATGGATAAGGGGGTAATGCATTCGCCTATGTAAAAGGAAGTGCAGTGTTTGTATGATAAATGATATATATTATTTTTTGAGAGTCAATTAGCGTGGGAACGAGGTGAGGGAGCAATGAGGGGATATAGGGAGAGGGGAGTAAGCATAATAAGAGGACAGGTTTTACATCGGGGGCGGTTGCAAGTTGGGGAAATATTGGGAAATTTGTCCCGGGGGGGGGGCGCCAAAGGGTTGGTGGATCTCAGAAGGTTTTTGAGATTGGCGGGTCATATGTATGCGATAGATGGGCATTGGCGTAGTAAGGATGAGGTCGCGTCATTGTCATGTAAAATTGGAAACAGTTCTTTAAGGAAGGTTTTCAGTCTGTGTGATCCGGGGAAATAGGTGGTGCAAAGGTTGAGTCCTGCGTCAGATGTGGGCTTGTTATTGTGTGGTGTGTGTGGTCGGGTGGAACGGTGGATTTTATTTTGTAGTAACTTTTCTGGGTAACCGCATATCTATATATATAAATATATATATACATATATATATACATATATATATATATATATATATATATATATATATATATATATATATATATATATATATATATAATGTTTGAGCACTCACAAGAGCAATATAATATTTGGACGGCACAATAGAGCACAAATAAAATAGATAACACTTAAAAGGACACTCACATTGTAGATTGTTATGAGCTGCCGGCCTTCTCCGAGGCCTTCTTCAAGCAAGAGTCTTACTGGAGGAGAAGGAAGGCACGCACGATCATTCACTTTTTGTTAAAATTATTTTCTCCATCCAACTGTCTTGTATTTCTTTATTCAAAATGTCCGCAATAATCCTCAAATGATCCCATCATTATTTTCTAAACTGTATTTTCAAATACGCTTCTATGTTATGGAATACTATTTCCGCATCATATCTTTCATTTCAATTCGCTTATTCATTTTTCAAGCTTTTTTTACCCGTGGTCTCCTGCTGTTTTTGAATCGCAACTCCACAGCTTCACTGAACTCCTCCGTAGGATTACATATTAAGTCCCGTTTCATTTAGTCTTCGGATCTTCGCCTGTCTCTTCCGTTGCATCATCTCTGGCATCATTACACGAGACACAGCGCTTTCTTTCTATCGTTACTGCTGGGTCATTCGAATTAAATACCGACCTTCGCTCTTGCCAGTTACCTAATCCCTCCCTTTATTTAGAATACGTTTTCAATAACTAATAAGAAATGTGCGAAAAACCCTTTTCCCTCGTAATTGGTTCAAACTACGCTTTATTAACTTTTTCCGCGTCACTATTTCCTGAAGTTCTTTTTGTAGTAAGAAGGGTGGCTAATTGTAGTCCTTTATATAGTCCATTTATGTAGCCGGCCTCGGTGGCGGCGGGGTAACGTCCTCGCCTACCAACCCAAAGGTCGCGGGTTCAACGGATGGTGCCCTAACACCCCCCGCCACACGCCCTTACGGCGGCTTGTGGGGTATTTAGTAGATGCATATGTAGAAGATTCCTTGTCTCTATTTGATTCCCTGATTCTATCCCTTGTCTCTCTTCGTGGGGGTTCCCTCCTCATTGGGTAACCGTTGGGTCACATTCCCTACCTGTGTCCTTGGGGGAGGAGACCGTTGTATGTCTCATGTCCATGTGGTATTGGAACATCGCCTTCTCGCTTTTCAAATTCTAGCTGGCACGATATTGGATGAATATTTTACTGCATCCTAAGGTGCAATCGTATGTTAGTTGATAGTATATGTATTTGCATGCGTGTGGGCTGAAGGGACTTTTGCATGAATGTAAACGCCGCCGTGGGTGTAGGTTTGCATTGATGTGTGTATTTGGCAAGTGGTTTAGTTATCTTTTCCGTGTGGTGACCTAACATCCCCCGCCACACGCCCTTGCAGCGGCATGCGGGTTACCGTGTGGATGTAAATGAAGGCTGTCTCTACAGACGAGGGTCTCCTCTTATGGTAGCAGCTTTAGTCATCCTTTCAGACCACGGGAACCTTTCGATGCTTTGGGCGTAATTATTTGAGTCTCGATCATTCTACCGCCGCAGTTTTTTCACATCAGTGAATCGTTTCGTAACGCAACCGTGTCTAATGATCGCCCCGTGAAGAATCAATCGACAGGGAAAATTGTTTCCGCTTGACGGAGCAGGGAGAGTGGGATCGCTTCCAGTGGCGTCGCCCTTGAGGAGGCCCGGAGTGAGGGGATCCGGAGACGGAAAGCAAGAGTGATGGACGATGACGGCGGCTCCGGATACTCCGGGCGAGACTCGTCCTCGATCTCTCCGGGGTCTGAACCCGTTTGCCCTCTCTCCCGAGCAGTTGCTATCTGACATCTCTGACACGTGAATACGCGGGACCCTGAATGATTTCCAGAAACCAAGTCTTTCCTTTGCAACCCTACATACAGGGTCAACTACAAACGTAATGCGCATTCCCCGGGAAAATAAATTTATTGATCGTACTTGAAAAAATGCTTATGATTCTTCCAAATGACCTCTCTCCTTAATCAATGATAAACTTGCGGAGACGCGTCTGTCACACCTCAGAAGGCACCCTGAAACTCCTCTCGACGGTTAATATCTCTCAGGAACGTTGAGTAACATGCTTTTGGATGTTTTCCACGGTCTCCCGATGATTACCTTTCAGCTCTCTCTTTTCAGTCGGGGAAACAAAAAAAAATATCGCACGGAGTCAAGTCGGGTCCGTAAGGGGCCTGGGGGACCACCGGGTCAGGATGTCGGTAGCGGTGAAGGACGTTTGGCTGGGGGCATGCATAAGCCCTTCTTCAACGCAACGCTGCATCGCGCCTAGTTACTAAGTCGAAAAACACCCTTCACGCGGAGGAAAATCTTTCCCTTTAGACTGCTTGAAGGGGACTAGGGATCGACTGCGTTGAAACGGCAAACACCGACCGAATTTCTCGACCGGTTTTACCACGCTGCCATGCATATTCGCGTCACGATAAAATCATGCGCATTACTTTTATAAAGGACCATGTATGTGCCGATGTTGCGGATATCCTTTTCATGTGAGGCTTTTTTCATCTAATGTATTGTTTCAGGATTTCTGTTCAAGGTGTCACGGATGACGTGTGAAAGAAAAAGAGAAAGTTATCCTAAATAGCCATTCAAAACGTCGTGCTA
>NW_027287205.1:882500-1105000 GCF_022747635.1 Hetaerina americana
ATTCTTGCACAAATTGGGATCTACTTGGTAACATGGTGCATTGCGTTGAAAACCAAATAGGCATGGGAGTCAAGAAACACGAACAATCCTGATGACCGCGGTTATAGACTTGATTAAACTTAATCCTCATAATATGAAAATTTACATAAAAACTTTTTCGAATAAGTATAATACTGCAAACTTATTCTCCTGGCACACTATGAAAATATAAACTAGCCACTCGCTCAGTCACAAAATGAACACATACAGGTTGAAACCTGTACGCTGAAACTTCAGCGATTTCCCTGAATCTCAAATGATAAGCCATGCAAGCCAGAGCTCGAGTGTACACCATGGAGTTGTAATTTCATACCACGCATGCGCAAAAAAGCAGAAGTGTTTATTAAAAATATCAGACGCCGCTGGTTGTCTTCCTGACTAAGCTTCAACATAAACGTTGACACAGCGTGCGGAAAACTCCGGTCACCTGTTTAGCAGAAAATCAGCCTTAGGCCAAAGAACTGTATATTGCTTCTTAACATTCTCCGTTAATCAAACTGCTTGATATATCGAGTGAAGTTTAAGAGTAAAAGAAAATCAAGTCGCTCAGAAAGTGGCATTTTTTGAACATCGTTGTTTTCAACAGAGAAGGCAGCCTCGCCTGTCAAACAAGCAGTTGATGACTGTATTAAGCTTGTGGACTGAAGGTATTAGCATAATTAACGAATAACTAACTGCTTCTCTCTCTGGTTTGCCTATCTTTCCTAAAATTGCCTCGCCGTATCAAAACTTCCTGAACCAAATGGTTTCACCATGAAACGCGGTGGCGCTTGGAGTTAGACTTGTATAATTATCCAATGGATGGACTACGTATTTAAAGAAGGGATCAAATGACGATCAAGTGTTCACAGACAAAGGGGTCAGAAATGTCGACTTCCTGATCACGAAACCTCTTTCGCAGTGGAAATGACTCAATTGTTTTTTATTTACCAGCACCGCTCTTCGCAAGACGAAAAAACATTATCCTCTTTTGGAAGCGGAGGAAGGGATGAAAATATCTGGCGAGTGGGGTAATTAGTGCCTAATATTGAGACCTGGCTCATTCAAGGAATGGATGATCCAGATATATGCCTGTCCTCAAAGAAGATGACTTGGATTGAATACTAAATTGGGAGGGACAATTCCTAAAATTATTTCGTAATCGAAGCAGCGATGCAGGCAAATTCTTGGTCGGCCTCGCGACGCACTTCGATGGACAATCGGTGCGACTCGGTATGGCAGAAGGGGTGCAGGGAGTGGGGGGGGGCGGGGGGGGGGGGGAGCGCACGACGGAGATGGTGAACTCATCACGCCGGCAGGGAACTCACGTGGGCGACGGAGGGAAGGAGGAGGGAGGGACCCTATGATGATGACCCCTCAACCCCCGCCCAACAACTCCAACCACTTGACCCCCCCCCTGCCCCCCTCTTCGGGCCGTGTGCGTGCTGACCGCGCGGCGGCCTAAGAAGGTCGATCCTCCCGAGTCAATCACGCGAAGATGTGCATTGCTCCCAGGCTGATTAGACGCTCATTAGGAAGACGAAGAACCTGCCCGCGAAGGCGTCTCTAAATACTTGTGCGCCGAATATGTGAAAGGCTAAAAAGGCAACGGTGAAAAATGAGCAATAAAAACATAAGTGGAAATTATCCTGTTTATTTTCTAATTATGGTGTTATGACCAGAGCACAAATCTAGTGATTAACAAAGCTGAGTCCATTATCCACTCAATGGATCATCCACAGAGGGATATTAATTACAGACTTGAATTCAACTTTTGTGGATAATGTGTGAGGGCTAATGTACCGGCTTCCCATCCCCAGGGTTTAAGGTTCTAATTTTGAATGTGTTCTGTAGTTTTAGGAGTATATCGAGCCTTGTTTGGTGTTCTCTTTTGGTCGATATTTCATTATCTCGAACTTTAAAATAAATTCGCGCCAATACTAAATATTTGTCTGATCAAAGTTCTTCTGCGTGTGTCCCATCCACCTTTTCTTATTCTGGAAAGGTGATATGACCGCCGAAACGGCAAGAATACTTATGTTAGTGTCCCTTTCATGTCTGTCATCTTTTAATAATCGTCTTTCATTGCTACAAGGTTTGTGTGAACATTATGCGTTACATTTTGTGGTGACGTTTAGCGCACACTATTATCACTTTAAAATTTGGCGATATGAAAGATCTGCGCTAAACTCGTCCTCCTGAAGGTCTTTGGACAAACGACCAACAGAGCAGCATCTAGTGTCCATCCGCTTGCGAAAACCATTTGCAATGGTATCGTGGCGATTCCCAAACCGCCTTAAAGTCTCCCTGACTTGACACCAGCACACTATTTCCTATTCCCAAAAGTAAAACCCTCCATCCCTACAAGGACACCGCCATTGTACCCTCAGTGCCGTAAAAGGAGCTTTACCCTTAAGGACCCACGCATACCCTTAAGGTCCTTCCACTTGCCAGGGAGCCTTAAAGTCGTGGAAAAGTCTCTTACAAAAGCTCGTCTATCGCTCTCAGGGGATGCAGTTTGAAGAATTTTGTGGTATTGTGTAAAAAACATCTGAAATAAATCTATTTTTCCGAAACACTTCCCGATAACTTTTATAGGAACCATGTATTTTTGGTGTTTGTGTCTATGGTCATAATATGTGATATCAATGATGGCCGTAAACTACTCGCATTATCAGTATAGCACATGATTGATGTCGAGACTGGTATAAGCGACTACGAGCCCGCTATCGCAGTAGCGTTTCTCATGAGCCAAATTATTATGCTGCAGTCTTAGCATATGATTCACGGAAAAAACAAGAAAACGTTATATTAATCCTAAACTCATAAATACTCCAGGCATTTTCAAAGTGACATGACACGACATTCCTTGACAGAGAGTCGGCTGATCGGAAAGCTTTGCAATATCCATTCTTCGTAAGATATTGATCCATTATTCAAAAACCATTTTTCTCACATTACCGCATATTAACTCATGCAAACTAGAAAAATATATACGTAATATGCACTCATTACACTATGACAGATGTGCATTGAAAATACGGTAATATTTTTTTATTAGGACTACCATTGAGTCTTTACTTCTGGAACTCCGAAACGGCAATTCCTTAAATTAAGCCGCGTGTAATATGAACAAATTCATGCCAATCCACACCCACAATATCGTATATAATCATGCCAAAACCTTAACAACCTACGCACATTCAGATACATATACTATCAACCGACACACACATGCGCCTACGAATATACTTGATGTCTACGCAACGTTTAATCTTGTCAAGATTTGAAAATGAACTAACTCAATTATTTCTATGGTGACTTCGGTTCCTTAATATTATGATTTCTGATTGTTCGGGGAAAGAATGAGTATTTGTATCTATCTGTACTGGAATCTATCTCCCTTATCTTATCTTTTGACCTGATCCATCCAAATAATGTGGGGGCATAATAATTCTTTTAGTGTCACTGTTAAACTCGTTTGTTCTGAACCTTTCTAAAATTCATAAGTCTCGCTTTTTCTCTTCGCGTCTCAAGTGGCCCACAGCCTAAATTCGCAAGAAAGGCCTGTCACACTCGTCTTCTTATCGTATAAATGTTTAGCGAATCTAGCAGATTTTCTCCGGACTTTATTTCTAAATATTTTTGCCAAATTTTCTCCAAAGGATCCTAAATACTTGAGGCACGTACCAAATGAGGTCTAACTAGAGCAAAATAACTCCTCTCTTTTACTTTCTCAGCATATATCCCCAACACACGTTTGATGAAGCCCATACTTCCCAACCTTTCATCTAACAATGACTCGACATTAAAATGAAATATGATTTTGTCAAATATTCCTCAGAACATTTCAAAGCCTCATATTGAATGGTGACCTAGCAGTTCATACCACACGCCGCCTAAGTAAAGAGTGATGTTCATATGTTTCTGCTGACGTTGGACCATCAATGCGTGATTCTTGTAAGGATCCGCATTTCAAAGACCGAAGAAGCAATCGGTCTACTAGTAAACAGTAGTTAGCAATGTATTCCCATCATCCGGGGTCTTTCCGAATTCCCCCCCCCCACACACACACACATCCCTTCTACCCAACGTCCTTCACCGGTTAAAATGACGCCACGGCAGCCAATGAGCGCTCGCCTGGGTGGCTTCTAATTGCCAGGCTGAGAAGGGAAGGGGGCGAGACGGGATCAATAAAAGGCCGCGACTGGAGGAACCGACCCTTACTCGGAGACTATTTTTCCCCGAGTGGGACAACCACCATCACAGGGCATCCATACCACACATCCATGGCATTGCATAGCGTGTGAAGACTTGGAGAATTTCACAAAGGTTTCACTAAGACTTTGGGATTGTTAAAATTTCGTAAACTCGCCTCTCCTCACAAAGCAGTAGGCAGAGTTCGATGTTTTCTAAATGGTCAGCGATTTTCACTCTATTATACATTTTATTTAATATTCGCATCTTTCCTTTTAAAGCATTATTCATCGTTTACGCATATTAACGCATTTTTTACTTATTTTTAATGACAAATATGGAGTCCACCACGATGCACACGCGCAATCAGCACGATTTTTAAGAGGACAAAGTGAAAAGTTCTCAGAATGACAGTGACAGACTGAGATTTTCAGTTGAAAAATGATTTTATTTTCGACGTGATCTCCATTGCCTTTAAAAAATTTGGTCCAGGGTCTATCCAACATCATTAGTATTCATTTCCGGAAGTGAGAGTATGGAAAGCTGTGAAAATATCCATCTACGGCCCTCTCAACTTCTTCATTTGGACACGAAGCGCTACCCAGAAACAAATTTTCTCAAGTTGAGGAACAGATTGAAGTCTGATGGTTCTAAATCAGAAGAATAGGGGTGTATTTGCTTCGAGTATCGTACCCCCAATCCCGTAGTTTTTCCATCGCCAACGTACCTTTGTGAGAGCAGGTGAGTTGTCCTGGTGAAATATGAGTTTTTTCTTCTTCATGCCAGGCTTCTTTTCGCGAAATTTTGGCATCCAGCTTGTTAAGAAGGTTGTAGTAATATTCGCCTGTAATTGCTCTGCCTCTCTCAAGGTAATATATTAATAGCGACCCTTTCGCATCCCAAAGCACACTGGCCTTGGCCTTCCCGGCAGATGCGATTGACCTCGCTTTCTTTGGTGCTGAACCACCGGGTTCCAACCCCTGCTTCGACTGCTGATTCGATTCTGACTTGTAGTAGTAGACCCATGTCTCATCCATGGTGACACATCGCCGCACAAAATCGGTTGTTTCCCTCTTGATCAAATCAGTCCAAATAGTGCTGCTAGTATCGTTTGCGCGCGTGCTTTTCATGGATATTCAGTCAATGCGGCTCCCACCCACCTTGCGCTGAGCCATCGAAGCCCTAATTCTTATTGCTGGATGTTTCGCACCCTTTCTTCCGATATCCCAACGGCTTTAGCTATCTCAATCAACTTCACTAGTCTATCCTCCAAGCACAATACCGTGCACCTTTTCGATGGTTTCCGGTGTGGTTGTGGTTTTTGGTCGTCCTTCACGTGGGTCATCTTCATAAGGATGTGCGACCACGTTGAAATTCAGCTGCCCACTGTTTAATGGTCGTCATTGAAAGAGTAGAGTCTCCGTACACTTTTGTCTACTTCGGATGAATCTCTTTAGGTGTAAATCCATTCAAAGGAAGCATTTTAAGACTAAACGAAAGTCTCATTTTTCCATTTTAACGAAAAACACGAATTACGGCAACAATACGTGTAAACAAACTATTTGAGAGAATAAGTTGAAACTTGTCTTACGCATTAATGACACGTGCACCCAAGCAGAAATCATTAATTTTCGCTGTTTGGAACGCCATCTCTGTGTCAGGATGAGAACGTTTCCCCTCACCCTCGTATAGCCCGCTAGGTATCCATCTTTAACGGAGCCCATTGGAGTTGCAATGCCTTCTCCAGGGAAGAATCTTGAGTCCTCCCCGATCGATCACGGAACATTCCCGGCTTCGCTCCTTCAATTATATTACATTGGCGCCGAGAAAATGCCTCAAGGTGGAAGGAACTCCGTCAAAAGAGTATTCTTAAGGGGCGGGGGGTAGCTGTTCGACAACGCAAGACCGCTATAAATTGCCAACCGTTGAAATCTCTCACACGAAAGGGAATTATTCAACTCGGAGGATGGGATTATTTTAGAGGTAATAGTGTGTTTTTTGATGCATATTTTGATATGTTAGTAACTTACAAGCCGCCGCTACATACATATCTAATTATTGCCCCGCAAGCCGCTGCCAGGGCGTGTGGCAGGGGGTGTTAGGGCACTAATCGTAATTAAGAAAAATAAAACCGCATGCAAAAGCCACAAAATTATACAGTCCAAAAACAAAACATGGCATACACTCATGCAAGAACCCTTACACCCCACACACTTGCAAAAACGCAAACTGTCAACTAACGTACACATGCATCTAAAATATTCCTGATGTCTTTACAATGTCTAATCTTGTCCCGACTTTTAAATTAAATGTTTTTAATATTTCTAAAGTGAACTCGGTTTCTTGCCATCATGATTTCTGATTGTTTGCAAAGCTATGTGTCGCTCCATGAATGATAACCAGCGTAGCTGCTCTAATATTTTGGATCACTACTTAGTTTATTATAACAACGTTTTACCAATCTAGCTCCTCTACGCTCTGCAAGCGATCTAGTTTGACATTAATCCAACTTCGTGAAGATCCCATATACTTGCAGTATATTCTATAAATGAGGCCTACATAGCGATAGGTAACATATCTTTTGACCTTTTCTCACAGAAAAGGTGTAGAAAGAAACTAAAACGTCACCGATTAAATATTTTTCCAAACACCGAATATTAGATATTTCAAGTCTCTTGTTTTATTCATGAGGACACCATAGGGTAAATACTTCAGAAAATATATATATTAGAATTCCTAATTCCTTTAACCGGCTTTTAAGCAATAAATTCTGCGACCCCACCGATACTTTACTGACTGCGACCCTACTGGTACTGATACTGACCCTACGATACTTTACTGTACAAGTTTGTCGATTCGTCACTTCAAGACAGCCACAAGAAGAAGCTGAGTGTATTTCTATAGCTAACTCTTCTGAGTGTCTATATCTTATGTATATGTTACACTGTACAGTATATATATTTATGAATGATATAAGATGGCTATCCACTATCATATGATGAATATCCACCTAATATCATCCATCCATCAATCTGATTAACGGCGAGTTATGGCAAAGTTCTCAATGTCTTGCGTAGCTGACGAGGATGCGCGTAGAAACGCTAAAAATTTGATTAATTTTTGATTTCTGAATCTGATCCAACTTATATTCAAAGTACATATTGCGTACTTTGAATATAAGTTGGATCACTTAAAATTTCAAGCTTTTATGAAATGTTGGACAACCATCGAGACACCGCGAGAACTCTCTGAGAAGCCTCTGGGATAAAAAATATATTTCAGCATTAAATTTACGAAAAATACAATTTACTTGGCGGTGTTTACTTCTATTTAACAAAAAATTTGTAACTAAAACTTTCTACGCACTACATAATTTGTATGTATGAGCTGAAATTTTGGGGCTTTCAATATTTACCAACTTACTAATAATTATTATTAATAATATTATTTACAATTAATATACAATTATTTCAGTAGTAGTAGTTTTATGTGAGGCGACCGACATCTGAGGTGTTTTGTGCCATGAGGGATGGACAGGAAAGGAGGGAGGGTGCAGAGAAACCCGGCGCCTTTATTAGCCAACTCTATTAACGAAAGGCGCCAAGGGATCAAACAGATTGTAACGTCTCATTCGACGGGCGGCCTACTCATTCAATGTGCCCTCCACATAGAACCTCAGGAAGGGGTCGGGATACCACGGAAAAACCTGCGTTATCTAGGGTTCAAACCTGGGCCATCTTTGTGGGTAGGAAATCAGCACGTTAGCCACCGCGCCATCCTGATCCCCACAATTATTTTACAATTGATCATTTTTGAGATGGAAATAAGGACAACTAAAAAAATTTGAGGTTCAGTCAGCGCAGGCCTACATTAGATTTAAGTAGAAAGGAGTGAATGGCACAGTTCAAGAATGAGCACGATAGGAATGAATTTTTTCCCGTTAAACTGATCACGCCGGTCTAAAGCTGTTGTCAAGCTTTTAAATAGTTATGTGTAATTACCCATGATTAACGTGTTCTACCTCTTAATGAAATAATGTGTCATTTGCATTCCATAAGATTTAGTTATTACTATATTCCCAATGAAACATACAGCTTCTGAAAGGCTGTCGGCACGCATGTGTAGAGGCCATATAAGATAAAACAATAAGACATGATCACAGTTCCTTATCAAACTTAACTTCAATACAAACATCCATTTAAGAATGTATGCATTAGAAATACAGCTGCAATGATGGGATGAAAATTATTGTTAAAACATGCAAATCCATCACTATTAGCAACAAGGTAAATGGAACCAATACGGACAACAAATTCTCGGAAAATGCCAATCATGGAAGTGATAGATTTAAATACTTAGATGTGTATTTAAACAAGGATTTTTATTGGGGGAAAAAAGTGGAATACATTGTTAAGAAAACTTTCTAAACTCTGCAATTGGTGATGAGAAACCTCAAAGGGAACAACTAAGGAAATGGCGTATAAGACCCTGGTAAGATCAATTTGAGGGTACTCATCACTAGCATGGGACCCACACGAACAAGGACATATTACCAAACTGGAGAAGGTCGAAAAGAAAGGCTTCTAGATATGCAATGGATAAGTATTGGAGGATGGAGAGTGTGACTGAAATGTTAAAAACACTGCGCTGGGAATCTTTACAAAGTAGAAGAAAAATAAGCAGACTCTGTGGAATGTTCCGAATACTGAGGGTAGGGAAAGCTTCGGCAGAACTAAGGGAAGAGGCGGGAAATACTAATTTGATATGGAGGAATGAACACAAATGCAGGGTGAAATCCAAGGCTTAAAGAACGAATAAAAAAATTGTCATTTCTTAATAACAGTGAACAGTTTGGACAGTTACTCAGCAAAACTATTGCTATAGTGTAATATGATGCCATTTAAATTAAATGAAATTATTTAGACATAAACGTGGATTTCGAAGGAAATGACGCCATAAGGTCATTCTTTTAAAGAAAGTTAAGCATTGCAACAAACTAAATTTCCATTCCCCCCAAAACACATTTTTTAATATTCGCCTTGTTTTTCACTCTTCCAATAAGTTGAATGAACAGATTGTGCACACCCAACAGATGTGACTTAATTTATTTTAAAAATTAAATAAAAGAGCTCGCAAGGTGGGCCGAGGGTATCAATGAATCAAGTAAAAATGTAATAAAATAGAAACGAGTTGTGAAATATCTTCCCCAAATAAACTGCTCGCAAATAAACCTTACCTCTCTGTTACCGGACGCGATATGATGCTAACGTGGCAGGAATAGTCTACAATGGTGTACATTTTAAGGTACCAAATATATTCTTCCCCACACTTGGCCCGTATGAAACGGAGTCATCCTCCCCCAGCGACGGCTGGAGGGGACGATGGGAGAGGAGGAACTCTGCTGTTTACTCCTTAATTCCAGCAGGAGTAATCAAGGGATTCATTTAACTTCACCTTCAAATTGGTGGATATGAATCGGAATCCCTAAATAGGAAGGAGATAGACGCGTACTAATTGAAATGTTTTTTTGCTTCATCCGGTGCCTAATTTTTTCAGTGCTATCAGTCGAATAAAACACTACATAAAGTCACTTTTTAATCGCGGCTATTACATTATATTACCCGAAATAAAACCTATAGACATATGGTCCAAATCAATAATTCGGTCGATAGAAATAATCTCAACTCAGCTTCCGGAGGCAGGGCCATATCTAAAAAAAGCAGAAGGTGGTTATTTAAGTGCCCAGATGAACTCTACATGCTCTGATAAGCGTCCGCAGCCCAAGCAGTTCTTTCCTTTTTATAATTGTAGGCGTAGGCAAAGTGAATTTCTGATTCAGGAGCTAAACAAATACTTATTTCCAATATATCACTTCAAACTTTACAAGTTTGCTTGTAGACTAATATCCAAAAATATAATTATTCTAATGACTCACCTGAAAATATGCATCAAATCGTTTGCTCAACTACAGGACAAATTATAGATACTATAACTGAAAACTATGAAAAAGTTACCGATACAAAAAAAATCGAAAATCATTCACTTTTAATTAATCTTTAAATTTTAAATTTACAGTTATATTATGAATAAATTTGCGGCACTAAATCAGGAAGTGAAGCAATGGCAGTGAAAAAATAAAATTAAAAAGACGCATTTGACTTGACGACCTGGAATAGCTGTAAATGCTGAATGCAGCCAAATATTGTTCATCTGAATGTAATAAAGAGGCAAATGCTGTCCTGCGAATTGTATGCCATGCAGAAAGGAATGCATGAGCAACATGTCCTTTGAGGGAAATCGACAATTTGAAAGACGGTTAAAACCCAAAGTTTAAAAAGATAGAATCAAAGGTTTGACTAACTTTCAAAAATGTCAGTTAATGAACCTCATTAAGTTTACCAGGTTGGGATAGAGAACAGTCCGTATTGCAGGGGATGGGCAACACAGAATTTTATACCGGGACCACTATAAAAATAATGTACATTTCCCAGGAAAATAGATTTATTGATTTATGTACTTGTACAAATGCTCAACATTATTTTTTTAAACTCTCCCCCTGATTCAATACACTTGCAAAGACATGTCTGCCACGCCTAAGAGGACACCCTGAAACACCTCTCGATGGGAATGTTTCTCAGGAACGTCGAGTAATATGCTGTTCGATGTTTTCCACGGTCTCCCAATACTTTCCTTTCAGCTCTCTCTCTTTAGTCGGAGAAAAACAAAAAAGTCGTAAGGAGCCAAGTTGGGACTGCAAGGGGGCTGGGAGACTACCCAGGGTGGGGTGCTACGGGCCATGAAGTTGGTAACGATGAACGACGTGTGGCTGAGGGCATTGTCATGGTGGAGCTTGAACAAGTCGCGTGGCGTGTTACCAAGTCGAAAAACACACGTGACGCGGAGGGACGTCTTTCCGCTCATACTGCTAGGATTAAACTGGCCATCAACTGCTTTCAAAGGCAGTCCCCCCACCACATGCCGACCGATTTTATCCTGCTGCCATGGATAGTCGCGTCACAATGAAATAATAACCATGTATTACACATCCCCTTAGTGATCAGACGGTCGGTACTTCTTTTCATAAGGCTGAAATGCCTAATAACTCTTAGAAAAATCTTGAAAGGGAATACGTATACGAGATAAGGCAACATTATATAACACCGGGCGTTGGAATCTTATTATTTGAAAAGTAAAGGTGCGATTCGCATAGGAGTAGCAGGTGAAGATTGCACGCATTACACTTTCTATTTCTCAAGATGCATCATTACATTCATGGTATATTACCTCAGGGGCATTTAAAAATGAAATTCTCTAAATGCCAAAGATTAAAAAAAACAGCACGCATAACATCTGCCATTGAGATGTGATCCAATCCTTGAAAGATGTGCGACAAAAATCACCCTTAGAACTCTTTCTCGTCGAAGGCGGATGAAGCAATTTGCCATAGATTGAAAAATTCCAAGCACCGCAAAATATAGTGTCACCGTATTTATTCAGTGACTCATTGAAGAAGTATTCACCCGTACCCCGAGATACTTTGCTAAACTAACGCAAGGAAAAAAATAAGAAATGAACTGGAAGTGAATGGAAAGCTATGTTTTGTCTTCGGAGAAATCCGCGATTAAAAGGAATGAGGAGGAATATTGTGTATATTTTTTACCATCATGAAATGAATTGAAGTGTCAAATGAAAAAATGAATAAATTTCCAATTCAGGCATGCGCAAGACACACGCGCAATTGCAGAACACATCTTCGACTCAGACGAATATTTACAAAATATTGTACGCCTGCCATTACTTAAGAGTATTCGAGGTTGCGTAACTGTTCCCGTGAATCGCATTTAGAGAATTGGAAATGCATCACATTTACCAAGTATTTTTCATCACATTTATCAAGTGCACTTCCAATTAATCCTAATTTTTGGTTAACTTTCCCACATATTCCCCCTATTATGTGCTTCACCCAGGAGAGATGGCGGGTGAGGGTAACGTCTAGGTATTTAATTTTGTTTTCATTTCGGTCAACTTTCCATTTCGGTTTTCCCGATGCAGAAGGCGTTCGGGAGGAGAATCGCTCTCTTTCCAAAAATGTATAATTAGGCATTTTTTTAAGTTTAACTCTAATTGCCAAGTGTCGCATCAGCGTTGTATATCCTTAAGCGTTGAGAAACCATTATGATCTTCGGACTCTTTTGGTGGAAGAAAGTTATTACTTATTTATTTGTTAATACTAATAGCACGCTAGGGTCTGTGGCAGGGGTTGAATAAACTCTAGAATAATTTAGACTCGAATATGACCCTACCGCGGTCGGACAATGTTAATCTGATCCCTTATCACTCTTGGAAAAAATAGCATCTTAAATCCATCTGTTCTGCAATTGATCTCTACAATTTTATTTGCATGATCTCTCCTAAAGTAGTAAGATATGGGTAGTTATACATTTTGAACATCACTCTTCAAGAGATGTCCTTCCGATTCATATTGAAGAGCTTCAATATGTAATTTAACCTTCGCTCCGTTTAATAACTAGGACTTATAACATTTTGGATTCGCAACTAGGTTTATCATTAAAGCATTTCACATATCTATCCCCTTTATGCAAAAACGCGATCCATTTCGGCAATCATCCGACATCGTGAGGATCCCATTGACCTGTAGTTTACTCCAAATGAGCCCTAATCATTGAAAGATAACATTTCTCTTTGTCCTTTTCATCGCATTCACGCAGGACTCTTCAAATAACTCCTAGTTTTTTATTGGCTTGTCCACATTTTCTCCCTAGTATGTGTTCAACCCAGAAGAGATCGTGAGTGAGGGTAACGCCTACGTATTTAATTGAGCCTCCACTTCGGTGGAGATGCAATCCACTTCGGTGTTCTAAATGCAATCGGAGCTCGGGAGGGGAATCACTCTCTTTCCAAAAATTTATCACCACGCACTTTTTGATTTTTTCCTATGGTGGATGGATTACGGATTAAGGATTTCCAACGGAGGACGTTATTCTTACATTTTTGAATTTTTTGTTTTAAATATATATTTAGAACCCGGGAAGCGGGTCGAGTTACATACTGACGAAATATTTTCTGGACAATTCTCCAGGAAATAAACTCCTTAACATGTAACCCTGCAGATATTCCCAATGAAGCGACGCTACCCCATCTCCTCCATGATTCGCGAGCAGCAATTACCGCAATGAAGAGAAATCGCTCTTCAACAATGATGATGCAATGATGTCTTGTGGTTTCTAATAGGAGCAAAGGAATGGGTATTTGCAGAGGAAGCTTGAAAATTCAAACAGAAACAGTTAACCATTTTAAAAGCGCGGATGTCGTTGCGCGAGGTCTCGATAGAATTCGATAGAATACCCCAGAGAAGATGTTGAAATGTTAATGATATAAATAAGGATTTCCACATTACAAGAATACCAATACATAGACTGTCATCAAACAAATAAATACACATTAGAATGCGGTCAACATTTAAATAATAACGTGCAAGCTAGAATGTGAAAAGTTGGACGGCGAAATTCCACTACCATGTGGAAATGCAATATAAAACGGTCTCCTCCCCCAAGGACACCAGAAGCGAATTTGACGCAACGTTGTAGGTAGCGAGAGGGTCCCACCTGGCGAGAGAGACGAGGGATGGAAGGGGAAACTTAAACACCAACCAAGCAGAGCAAGCAATACTGTAACGAGCTCTGCATTATTTAAAATCCCTAGTGTTAAATAATCCCCGAATAGCGCGCAAGTAAATCAGCGACGCGTGAGTGGTTGGATTAACTGGGAAACATAACGCCATTTATAGTCCTTACCATATTATGGTATGGTGAGCTTCGAGGTTTTGTCGTAGAAACGTACTTAAAGAACAATGATAGTGTGCTTGTGACGCAGAAGGTGGTGTGGTCCAGCGATGAAGCGCATTTTCACGTCTACGGCTCAGGAAATAAGCAACGTTTTCGTTACTGGGCGACTGACAACCATCGCGACTTCACCCGAGACTTCTTTATTGTCCCAAAGTGACATTTTGGTGCGGTGACACCTTCATAGGCATTATTGGGGCTTACTTTTTTGAATCTCGAGGTTCAAGTGCTACCCTGAACTCTGAGTGCTATTGTGAAATGCTGGAGAACTTTTTACTCCTCAAAATGGATTAGTTAGGTGAGGAATATGATACGAAAGCCTTTTGGTTTCCATTGGATGCTGCCACGGCTCACATCGCCCGTCGTTCAAGCCAAATCTTGCAAGACCAATTTCCCGACCGCCTGATCTCCTTACGAGGAGGGGATGTTTCATTACCCCCTCGCTCCCCGGTTTTGCGCCCATGTCATTTTTTTCTTTGGGGATATCTCAAAGCTGATGTTTACGAAATTCGACCAAGGACTTCGGAAGCTCTCAAGGAGGCAGTAACAGATGCAATTGCCGGAAGGTATGCTGAGAAGAGTTTTCGAAAACCTTTTTGAACGACTCTGCATGCACATCGCTTACCAAGGTCGTCACCTGGATGAAATAATTTTAAAAACATAATGAAAATGACATGGCATTAAATGTGGTTTTCAGAAATAAAATTTTTCAATTGTCTTGGGTTTTTTACAAAATACCCGTCAAATCAGGGAGTCCATTTGGTCTCGCCCTGTATTTGTCCTCTAATTGGCGTATTTTCCGCCAGTAAATTTCGGGTGAACTCGTTTAAAGCGACGTCTGTTACATTTGCGAATTCATCGAGGATTAAACTCGATCATAAAAAGTCTTTTATGATTGAAAATGAGTTGAATACGCGATGCGATGATGTGCAATTATCAGGCATTCCGTGGTAACTGTAACGCTTATTGTAACGATCGCAGATGAGAAACGAGAGATAAACATTCATTTTTTTTCAGAGGCTGAAATGAAATTCATTAGAAGTCATGAGGTTTCCATGACTCTCCTCGATCATTGCCAATCCTCCCCATCCACATTCTATCCCTCCGTAGAGGCAACTTCTTTCCCTTTTTTTTTGAAAGCGAGTTCTCACCGTCTCCGTCCACGGGGCAAACCCCGTTGCTCCAGATCTCTGTCCCTCTCCCGGCCGTCCTTGGGCCGAGATGGCCACACTCACTCACTCTCCTCGGCGGCGGCGCTTCTTCAGGGGTGGGGGGTGGGAGGCCGGGAGGGAGGGACGGTGGCTGACGGCCGACAGGGGGAGGGAACCCCTCCTCCTCTCCCGGCGCCCCCGCCCGTGCCCTCGCTCTCTCCCTCCCCGCAAAACACCTGCCTCGTATTCAGGGAATTTCTAGGTGGGCCACACGCACATGGCCATTATGGAAGTACTGCGCATGATGTTATTGTGACGCGATTATTTACGAAATTCGAGACATTTGAAATATTTAAGATATTTACCTCATTTCAGACATTTAAGACAAGTCAGACATGGAATAAGGTTCCGAAGTTGGAGCATTGGCAAAGTGGACCAGCAAAAGAATAGAAGCCTTTGAAACATGGTGCTGGAGGCTAAAGATTAAATGGACTGACCAAGTAATGAACGATGAAGTATAGAGAAGAGCATAAGATGATAGGACCTTTTAAAAAGCTCTACGGCAAAGAAGAGCTAGATGAATTGGGCACACATTGAGGCACAATGGATTAGTTAGAAACATAATAGAAAGAAAAATAGAAGGGAAGATCTCTGGAGGAAGGCCAAGAGACAAGTACATAGGGCAAATTGAGAATGACTTAAAATAGGGAAGCTATAAGAGGGTGAGGAAATCGACTTTGAATAGAGTAGAATGGAGGGCTGCATTAAACCTGTATGTTAAGATTGAAATACTGATGATGATGATGATGAAGACATTTCGTACATTTAGGACATATGAGACAATTGAGATATTTAAGACATTTGAGATATTTCATCTACTTCATCTACATCTCCTTAATATCCCGCAAGCCGCCGCAAGGGCGTGTGGCGGGGGGTTTAAGGGCACCCCCCTTAATTAAGAGAAAACCTGCATGCAAAAGCCACAAATTCATACAATCCACAAAAAAAACATAATATGCATTTATGCAAAATACCTTGCAGCCAACCCACATGCTTTTAAGACACTTGAAACCTTCGAAACATTTGAGATAATTGAGACATTTGACACATTTAAGAGGCATGAGACATTTAAGACGTGAGACTTTTGAGACATTTCAAACGTTTGAGACATTAGAGACACTTAAAGCATTTGATACATTTAAGACATTTCACACATTTAAGAAATTTGAGTCTTTTAAGACATTTGAAACATGTCAGACACTTAAAACATTTAGGACATTTAAAGTAATTTAAGGCATTTGAGAGACAAGACATATAAGACATTTGAGACCCATGAGATATTTAAGACAGCTAAAAATTATGAGATATTTAAGAGAAATGAGGAATTTGAGACATTTAATTCATATTAAACATTTCAGACATTTGTAGCACGGAATACATTTGTAGCCGAATCTAAATTGTGATGCCTCTCTGCTCATGTAAATTTTATGTAAGAAATGTAATATCTTCACAATTTCGTTATTATTGGCTCATTTAATAGGTTCTTTGCATATTAATAATAAGTGCCAAAAGTAGCTTCATAGCATAAGACCTGAGAATTAGACTTTTCAGTGGTTTATCAAGTTGTATTCTTTCGCGTTCTTTGTCTCCTTTTTCGTTCAAATATATCTTCAATCATTTTTGATCTTTTTATCAATGCCATTACTTCTCGCCTTTATGATTCTAAATCCAGACGTTGCAAAAATGATTTTTTCGGGTTCTTAGAGTAAACTAATGGTACCATGGATGAATTATTAACACCCACAATTTTACTGCTATATATATATATGTCTAAAGTGTCAAAGGATATGAAAATGACAATGGTTTTGGAAAATTGTTCCACATCATCTCTTCTTTTTTTCTGTTTCTCATCAACTAACGAGTAGTGAAATCACGTAGATTTTTGGATAGCCAGTGCAATTATTCCTTGCATTCTTTTGACGTTTTAAGTATTTTATTTGAATGGACGGCTTTTCGATGAAATTGAATTGAACTCTGACGTCGAATATGCTGCCGCGTTAACACATTTTACTTTCCACGTCAATCCCTAGTACACTTTGTAAGCGCGTCATAGAGTCATTGGTGTAAAACATGTGAATTATTACTATAATATATGTGTGCGTGATAAAATTTCTGTTCAGTTTCATTTAAAATGTTGATCATGATTTATTAGGTAATATACCGGCTATGGTAGGTTTTTAACATACCTAATCACTGAATGAATGTCTCCGAATAAAACAACCCCACATCCTGCTCTGCATCAATTCCTCCTTCATCTCCGGCACTTCCTTCCTCCTTTCATCCTGTCCCACAAAATCATCATCAGGCAAGTCAAAACCTAGGTCGTGTGTAATAAAATATATGTGGAAGAAATAAATATTTTCTTTTCCGATATGAATATCTTCCATAAAGTGACGCTTCAAAAATTCTATTCATCAGTGACCATGTTTCAGCGCCGTAAATAACTGCGCTCCATATCAAAATGTTTACGAATCTTTTCTTAATATCCTTACTCAACGTCCCTCTCATCAACTCCCTCCTCCTTGTGAAAGCCTCTTTGCCTAGGGCAATTCTTCTCCTTACGTCCCTACTTCTTTGACCTTGTTGGTCAAAAGCACTTCCGAGATACGTAAACTGTTCCGCGCGCTATAGTTTTTGCCCGTCCATTTTAATGTTAAACTTAGTCTTTTTCTTCCTGGAAAATTGCATTACCTTTGTTTTATTAATATTTATTCTCATCCCATACCTGTCGCACTGAATTTCCAATTCACTCAGCAATGCTTGCATCCCCTTGGCTGACTGACAAACTAAAGCTTGGTCATCAGCAAACCTAACTGATTTTGCGGATTTCCCGCTAGTTGTTTCTAATTTTTCCAGCATGTTAATTGATGTATTATCCTTTTGCCTGAGGTGAAATAACAGCAATTGTGTAGTTTTCCATTCCTACAAAATACATTATTCTTTGATAATCCTTATTAATATTGAAGATTCTTTTTTAAATGTTTCTGAAATTAATAGGCTTGGAACATGTTTTGCATCCAATCTGGATACAAATTCCTACCAAGGTTGTCATGTTTCAGTCGTTTTTAATGAATCTTTATTAATTTCAATATTGCCAAGAGACGTTTTCATTCCTGTGAACAAGAGCTTTCGGATTAGCATTTATTGTTTTGAAATGGCGATGGTTAGTATACGAATGTTTTTCAATGTAAAGCTTCTCTAAAAAATAAAAAATCTTGGAATAAACACGGATGATCGACCAGCTATGACCCGAAGTCGGAAGAAAAATGCTATTCCTTACTTACTTCCTCATTACTTTTGTAACCAAAATGTAAATGACCCTCCCAATGAATGACATCTTGCTTGTTTTCCAGCGACCCTCTTAATTTAATCGATGAAATCCTTCCCTTAACATTCGCTTGGATTTTACTGAGACCTTCATGATATAGGAATGTGGTCTGTAATCATTGAAACGCAATTTATGGTGGTATCAGAGTTAAGATGCCAGGTTTTATTTTAAAAGATATAAATCCACTTTAAAACCAAGTTCATCTTTGTCTCTGTCGACAAGGTGGAAATGTGTCATTTCTTTACGCTTGACCAATCTCATATAAACGGTCGTCTAAGTTCGCCTTTCTCTCCTCATGTTTCATTGGAAAGTAGTCGGGAAGAACCAATAAACTTCAAAAATTTCAGGAAAAATACGCATTTTTGTGGAAAAATAGGGTAGTAAACTTCGCGGTGGATTAATTGCTGTCATTTTTAAATATTGCGAATTATTTTTCAATTTTGCTGAAATGCTTAAATTTTCGTGAATAGGTGTACTTTTCGAGTATTTTATTTTGTATTTTTTACCGCAACTCGGCAAAAATCATGAAATTCTATCAAAATAACACAGTTTACAGTCCATTAATAATCTTTTCATTTCACTGAAAATAATGGCGTAAGATTTTAATTTCCCTGCATGGTAATTCTTCTACTTATGTAACGTGTGATGGAACTAAGATAAAAACAGATTAGCCCAAATCCACGAGTAAAAAAAGGCTTAAATTTTAATACTACTTTACACTTATGAATTTTCATCCAAAGTATTGAGAACCACATTAATAATTCTCCTTAGCAATGATTTCATGGCATTTCTCGCATACATATTCTCTCCCTTCCCGGGAAAAAAAAGTTTTGCCTTCCGGGTAATACTGCTCGCTTTGCATTTGTGGAGAATGTTTTTTCATCACTAATTTTTGAAATTCGCAAAGTAATTTCTTATGTTTTTATCATGTCAAATGTTGCCTTTTAAAAGTACCGTATCGCTATCAAGACGCCCAATTTCTCCTCAAAATCTGTTTCTTACTTTGTTCTCTGAAATATTATATGCTCTCAAATTGAGTAGCTTCAGGCGTGATGTGGTGGAGTTCGAGTATAATAACGAAAAGATCAATCTTGTAGAAAATTGTTAATTCCTTAACTTTATAATCTCCCATCACTTGGTGTCGAATATCTTATGTGGATGTACAACGGAGAGTCGGGTGCGACGTGGACGAATCGTTCCAAAATGAAATAAATGGAGAAAAACAATTTTCTACTGTATTTACTACCCACTACCTGTTCTTTACTTCCACATATTTTCGGTGAAAATGGTGTATCACGCCAAAACTAGTCGGTGCCAAAGTATCTACCGGAACCACTATAAAAGTAATGTGTTTTCTCTGGGAAAATTAGATTTATTGATTTACGTACTTGTACAAATGCTTAAAACTCTTCAAAATACCTATCTCATACCATGCATCAATAATACACTTGCGTGGAGACTTGCCTGCCACGCCTAAGAGGGAAGGAACCCTGTAACTCCTCTCAATGGGAATGTTTCTCAGGAACGTTGAGTAACATGCTTTTGGATGTTTTCCACGGTCTCCTTTTCTGCTTTCCTTTCAGCTCTCTCTCTTCAGTCGGGGAAACGTAAAAAAGTCGCACGGAGCCAAGTCGGGACTGTATGGGAACTAAGGTTCCATCGAGGTTGTGCTCCGGGCTAGGAAGTTGGTAACGATGAAGGACGTGTGGCAGCGACCATAGTCATGTTAAACCTTGACCGCGTGATGCGCCATGTTACACGTTCAAAAAACGCACCTCAAGCTGGGGCGCGTCTTCTCTCCGCTCAGACTGCTCGAATCAAACTCGCAACCGGCTGCTTTAGAAGGGCAGACCTCCACCACATTTTCCACCCATTTTTACTGCGCTGCCATCGTTGGTCGCGTCACAATAAAACCATTCGTATTATTTTCATTATTACTCATTTATGCTCATAGAATTAGTATTTCACCACTGGCTATTCCCATATGAAAAAAATGAGTATGGGTGATTGCAATCCTAGCCAATGACGTGTACCATGGACTATTATGAAAGTAATGCGCATGATTTTATTGATGGGCGACTTCCTGGCTCGGCGTGGTCCCCCAATCCCCTTACAGTCTCGACTTTGCTTTGTGCACTTTTTTGTGTTTCCTCGGCTGAAGAGAGAGAGAGAGAGAGCTGAAAGAAAAGCATCGAGACACTGTGGAAATCAACCACAAGCATGTTTACGGCGTTTCTCATTCCCGTGGAAGAGTATCACGTGCCCTCCAGACGTGGCAGAAATGTCTTCGAGGCTCTGTATCGATGCAGGCGTAGAATATTTTGAAGAATGTTATGCATTCGTAAAAGGACGTAAATGAATTAATCTCTTTTCACAGAAAATGCGCATTACTATTATCGTGGACCCTGTATTTCCATACGTTCCACAAGCTATGCGTTCAATAGTAACTCGCCAAAAATGCAAGCCTAGTCCGATTAATCCTCGACCATGACTACTTTCGTGGAGTGAATCGCCCCTGATCAGTCCTCTCTCCACGGAGGCTAAGAGAGAGGCATCCATTCGCAGGCGATCACGTCCCGTCGCAGAGCACAGCGTGCACATTGGGACGGATGCTGCACTTTCCCTCTCTCTCTCTCTCTCTCTCTCTCTCTCCCCACGACAGCATTTCTCTCCTCCACACACCTGCGCTCGCTCCCGCCATGCCTCGCATATTTAGTTCGGCGTCCGCATCATGGGTCGCCGCCTCGGCCGAATTGCGAAAAGGTTTTCAAAGACAAGGGCGGTATGGGGATTCTTATGCGCCCTCATTGCCCATATCGATCACTTGCTGAGCTTTTTTTTATTAGGCAATCTACCGGTCAAGATAGCAGCTGGATGGACACAACTACCGAATATATTTTTGTTTCTCCTAGCGAAACAAAGCTCACATTCTACTCTACAACAAATGCCTATTAATCTCTGGGTACTTCCTTACTCCCTTCATCTCGTCCAACATCCCAATCCTGCTCCTGCCCTTTCCTCGTTTGCCTAATATTCTCCCCTCTATCACAGTCTTCAACATCCCACTGCCGATCCACAACACCCCCTTCATCCCCTTTTCCTGCCTCCAAAGGATTTCTCCCAACAAACCTCTCTCTTCGCCCACCATACCCAGTACTCCCTCATTTGTTTTCTTCTCTGTCCATTTCACCTTCTCCATTCTTCTCCACACCCACGTTTCAAAAGCCTCCAATCTACGTCTATTCTCCTGCTTCAATGACCACATTTCCGCGCCGTATATAGCTACGCTCCATATCAATGTTTTAACGAGTCTTTTCTTAATATCCTTACTCAATGTCCCTGTCATCAACTCCCTCTTCCTTGTGGAAGCCTCTTTGCCTAGTGCAATTCTTTTCCTTACGTCCCCTCTACTTTGATCGTGTTGGTCCAAAACACTTCCGAGATACGTAAACTGTTCTACCTGCTCTAGTTTTTTCCCTCCTATTTTAATGTTTCACTCGGCCTTTTTCTTTCTGAAAAATCAGATTACCTTTGTATTATTTGTATTGATTCTCATCCCATAATTTTCGCATTCAATGTCCATTTCACTCAGCGATGCTTGCAACCCCTTGGCAGACGACAAACTAGAGCTTGGTCATCTCCATACCTAACTGATTTTACAAATTCCCCTCCTACTTTCACTCCTGCCTCCAGTTCTTCCCCTAATGCCTCTTTAATCACTACCTCCGAATGTACGTTGAATAGCAGCGGTGATATTGGATAACCCTAATATGCTGAGCCCGTGAATCATTCAGCACAAATGAACAAAAAAGAAGTATGTAGTAATTCTCATGCAAAGGAAAAATACGCAACCACTCTTAGCAATCGTGTCCAAGCAGAGAAAGACATAATCACAGCAGAAGCAGTTCTAATGAGAAAGGACTGGTCGTCCACTGCTGTCAGCGCAAAAAGGCATAAAAAGGGAGTGAAATAAGGGATGAAGGGCGCTCATTTCTCGCACGCGAAAGTTTATTTATTTGCGTCCCCCTGCTTTCGACAAACGGTAACTCTATTTCAAAATCGAGGGTTACCTTGAGAGAAAAAAAAAAGAAAAAGCTAAAACCAGCGCGCCGTGGGAAAGCAAACGAAACCATCAATTTCCCACCAGTCCGAAACGTTTCATTCTCAAATGAGTCGAGCATCTTCGTCCGGATAGCGGTGAATGGAGATTTTTACGAACGCTCATATTCACAAACGAGATTCCCAGCACCCTCACTCCCGATTCTCAAAAGAAGGCCCCGCCGCCCGGCCATGCCATTTCAAATTATACTCTAGATCGTTCATTTGAGCCCTCTTCATTATGGACTCGAAGTTCCAACGGCGACCAGAAGGTCACTTTCGGTTGAGCGAAAGGGGAGCACACGTTCCGAATGTGTGCAATTCCAAGCAGCAGCGGAATGGAAGGCATGAGACTCGGGGAACACTGGTCATTTTTCAAGCTGAAGTTCTGGAATGACGGTAGTGATCGCCACTCAAATGATAAGGGCTTGAGCGATCACGTGACGCCATCAATTTCAAGGACAGCGCACGAGATTTCGAGATATTTCTATTCTGGTTCCATCATTTAGAAAGTCCTTTTTATTCATCTCCAAAAAATATAAAATATTATTGCATTCAATTCAGACAGCCACCATGGGGAGGGGGGAATTTATCATCAGGTACAGCAGCAATGAATACGTAAGTGTTCTCAACCGAACCAATGCTGGCAAGTGGGTTCCCATTCACATCTTCTGCACTTTTGATATTAAAATGTTGTAGGCTAATGAATTGTCGTAGAAAGCTATTTTGAAACGCACCGAAAACCATAAGGTATCGAAGCAGGACACCAATAGCCAATCATTCCACGTGCCTGCACAATAAACTACAATGAAGATGACAGAAAAAACGTTTGTAATTTTCCACTTTATGCATGTAAGACATGTACATTTACTTTCGTTCTCAAAATTGGAATTTCTGCCACGCCACTTCTCTTGCCTTGCATTTTCGTACACACAATCAAACTCGCAAAACTCGCCTCATTGTGATAAGGTCATCTTTCGGAGTGATTAAACGCTCAATAACCTTTGCCCCGCTCTGGAGCGAGTCACCGAAACCGGATTTCTGTTCTCTTTCGTAATTCCTTCTGTATTAGCTAATTATGATATAGTATGTCTTTTATTAAGATGGCGCGGGTTGTCTTTTGACTTCATATGAAAAACATATTACATTTAAATATAAAAACCAACTGAGGTTAACATTACTTTCTCGGCACTCACTGTGTCCCCATTTCAAAACCTCTCGCCTTAAAAAACAATTAATTAATGCTTAATTATTAAATGACGTTAATGAAGACAGGCGCAATAAATCTAGAGAGTTGTTTCAAAAATTCCCTAGACAGAAAACTTTTACCCGGAAGAAACACTACTGTTGGTTTGACCATATGATCTTTTGCGCTCATATTTCCCTCAAGAATGTTTTCCCTCTTCACAGTCATTTTTCGAGGAAAATAAGGGAACATTTTGCCTTAAATGGTCGCATGTAAATCTCGTCATAATATACCAAGCTTCTTAAATTAATTAGCTAATCATTCGAAATAAGATCAAAGTCGTGTGAAATAAATTCAGAAGAGAATATTTTTTGGCAAAATCGTAGATTTGGAGGTTTTTACGTAAAAAACCTCCCATTTAGAATTGGTTCGTTTGGATCAATGTATTCCCAAAGCATCGGGTTTATTGAAAAACGTTTATAAGTGTTAGTCGGACTAAAAAGGAACTGAACTATGTCAAAGTTAATGCTATTGCAACATTTGAAATTTTTTACGAGGCAAATCAAATATCCAGAAGATAACAAATTATAATATAACGCTTACAATGAGCAAGTTTTGGTGAAATGCGTATATTTCTTCCGAATTTGACCATTACGTTACACTCTGTTGTGAAAGTATTCAAATGACAGGGTACAGCCAATTTTATCCATGAATGCCATTAATTGCTCAGTACTATGCACAGATGGCGTGGATACTAAAACAAAGATAATTTGGTGGAGATAAAACAGGGCTAGCGGCCACCATTGAGAATAAAAATGCTGTTTTAATGAAATTTTCGTGAGAGGAAAAGCGGATAACTGCAAACAAACAGATTAAAAACATAGTTAAATAATCTCGCTGTTAATTTAGGTTGGAAAACCCCTTAAAGGTACATATATATATATATATATATATATATATATATATATATATATATATACATACATATATACATATATATATAAATAAATAAATAAATATATATATGTACATACATACATATATACACATATATATATACATATAAATATATATATATATATATATATACATACATATATACAAATATATAAATAAATATATATATATATACATATATATATACATACATATATATATATATATATATATATATATATATATATATATATATCCCTCCCCGAACTACAACCTTGACGTGGTGGAAGGGCTTGTTTGTTCCGATGACCCCTAGAGCTTTACTGGCGGGAGTAATAATTATTGCTCCTGGTAGGGTCACCCATGCCAGATAGGTCGAAGGTTAGGAGCCAGACGAAAGGTAGTCCACGCAGCGTCTGTTCCTCAGTAAGGCGGCTGCAATGGCGTCCGAACCCAGTGGGGCGGCCAGTAAGTGATGGTGTCACCATGGTGGTCACCATGATGGTGTAAATGGCGCCATTCACCTCTCAAGTCGATTAGATAGGATTATAGAGTGTAGGTCCTGATAATTCGCGGTGGCAATTGCAGATCAATTTAGAAATAAAGTTTGGGAAGCAAACGTGAGATCCACAGATGGGGGGGATCACTCATTATCCCCTGAGTCGCTCGAATTCACGTCTCTCCAAGTTTGATCATGGGTATTTCATCGTAACTCCCTCACTCTTAAATCTATTCCATTAGTCTCGCCTTGGAATTAGAAAAAAACACAATGGAGAATCTGCTTCACCTTAAATCAGTGAACGAATCGGAGATTTAACGAAGTCACCCTGAAAATTGTGTGCCGTCGGCCAAATTACGTGCTACCGACCAACACATTCGAAAGTCTGAAAAGACGCTGGCATTTAAACTCGAGGAACACTCCATCCATCACACTCAAATCCGGAGCCAGATCTCGAGACACAAGGAGCAGCTCTGATCGTTCTTGATTAAAGACATCAGGGCCTGTTGGGCGGAAAGGGGAGGAGAAGTCCCCTTTCGTAAGATCCGAAGAGGAATGCTCGAATCGCCCCTCGGTGGTTCAGGAGAACAGAAATCATTTGTTTACACTGATCAAGAAAAACGCGAAAATTGGAGTTTCGCGATCAAGGAGGACGTATCTCATGTCAGAAACAAAACAACAAATTCCAAGCTTTGCATTTTCGATGGTGATACCAGCGAAAGAAACGCACTGGAGCCAACATTCCCAACTTAAGACAAAAATAGCTCGGTTGACCGATTCAAAAGAATATGACTGAAGCAAAAAAAAGTAAACAATGTTCCTTTCCACTAAATATTTATTCGATACGACTAGCTTGAACGCATCGGCGTCATCCCCAGGTACCTAAGGATTACGACGAATAAAAAATTTAATGGAAAGATACAATGGTATTTTCTTTACTTCAGTGATAATGGATTTCCACAAAGTTAAGCCTGAAAACATCGATTACAAAATAATGTATTCGCACATACCAAATTAAAGCATAAACCATAAATACAGTAATCAACCCGAAGGTCGGTTTGGTAGGTGATGGTAGAGTTCACTCAGTACTAAGCCCGAAGGCATGTGAAATTCACATCTCAGGGTAGGGGGGCCAGTTCCTTTCCCTGTGCCGATTATGGTTTCCCAGAAAGACCTGGTCATCTGCAGGTGCCCAGAGACTTGCCCGGGAATTGATCCCGGGACCCTCCGTTCAGTAGTCTAACGCTCTACCCCTGGACTACCGTGACCCACACATTCCAAATGAATTAAGTCTTACATAAAGAAGAAAACTATGTACGAATAAAGAAGACTGTGCGAAAATGTATAAAAACCATATTATGAATAAAAAAAGCTTATTAGCATGGATTCATGAGTAGGATGTACACTTATGTTTGGAAGAATTTTATATGAACAAAATATATTCCAACACCGCCACATTTTGCCGACCCCGATGGCGGCGGGGCAACGTCCTCGTCTGCCTTTCCAAGGGTCGCGGGTTCGATTCCCACCTGGTTAGGTTTTCCTCCACTTGGGGCTTGGGTGTTTGTACGTAAATGTGACCATAGTTATCATTGTTAATAGTCCGGTATAAAGGCCAAAATGTGCTGTTTTCGGACTAAAGCTATATAAATAAATAAGTTGAATATAATTCAAAAAAGTCATGGCAAAACGGTGATAAATATGTTCCCATCATCGTTACTCTTCGTGTTAATATCATCAGCGAAAGTAAACACACATGTATATTGAAACACGTGATCTTTCTTCCAAGCTATGCCATTCTCTTCCAAGCTAATAAAAACTCTGTGACTCATCAAATAATTTTAGAGAAGAAGCATATAGATGTAATGCATAGAGAGGCGTGGGAGCCCATTTTGTAGAGTACAAGGCTGCCTGTCGGAGGGTTCCGGGTTTGAATCCAGGGCGATATCTTCGGATAAAGGCACGTTGCATTAAATCAGAAAGATTTACAGGATAAAAGAACTTCGTGGGAATCCGTACAAGGGAAAGAACTAACCCTCCCTCTCTCATTTCACCTGAATGTGCAAATTTCTCAAAGAGTTAAAGATTTCATCGGGTACCCTCACGTAAGCAATCCAAACTTCCGGTCGACTGTCGACAACATTGTGCGAAAATATAAATAATGCTTATCGGGTACGGGATTTAAGGCACTGTTAGTTCCGAATACATTTAGTAGATTCAGGCGATATGCAGTGGATATTCGTCATTATGGGATAAACAAATTTGCAGATTTACGAGTATTTGTAACGTTCAACGCTTTTCAGTTCATCGAACCATCTTCAGGCAAAAGACAAGATACAATTTTTAATTCATCGTATTTATACCATGCAACAATTTCAGATGATAACAAAATTGATGGTACAAAAATTGGGATCCCGGTCAAAGAGGATGATTTCCGCGCACTGAAACTGTTGCGTATCATTGAATATTAGTGGATGACTCCGTCAAAGAGTTACTTTCGCGGCATCTCACGCAGTTTCTAAGTATTTATACCTGTTTGAAGAAGGGCGGAGGTAAGGATTGAGGAGCAGGATATGGAGGACATGCAGGATATGGAGCAAGGACATGGAGGGGAAATATGGAAAACCCTTAATAATAAGAGAAACAAAATAAATGGGGAGATAAAAAGAGGGAAGGGGGAGAAGAGAAGTACTTGTGGTCATTATTAAGAGGACGGTGGCAGGCCCAAGCTGGTTTCCTGGCGGCAATGAGGAGGGAATCATAGAGAAGGGTTAGGCGGGAAGGGGAAATGGCAGGGAGTGAGGCAGGATGAGTTCTGAGTGATTCTAAGGAGGACATTACCGGGGAAGGGTCGTCCGACACACAACGAGAGTGGAGAGTAGGGGGTGGTCGGATGGGAAAATACGCGAAAGCGGTGTCGAAAGGAGAGATGAAGTTTTACTATTTGCTATGGGAACGAGATTCTGAGGAGAGGTGAAAGGGTTTTGAAAATATTGTCATTTAAAAGAACATTCACATTTATTTTTACAATTTCAAGATGCTCCGAAATATCAAGTCGTTTGCCCTCATTTTCGTTGTGTAGGATCTCAGGATTAAATTTACATGCGTGGGATGATTGGAGCAGATGCTTAGCTGGGTGTGACGTTCCATCATATGCCCTCCAGCATCTTTCGTGTTCTTTTTTCTCGCTCCTGAAACCTCACCCGATCTGGCCCATGTAGCACATGGAGGACATGTTTAAATACGACGCATTCACCATTTGAATCTTGTGTTGTACCTCAAGATGGTGCGATGAACCGAAACGCGGGTTTCATTACAAATAAATCTGTTGAAAAGTGCAAATTGGTTTTTCTCATATCACTCTGAGTCGTTTATGAATTGAAGGTCGAAGCTATTTGAAGTTCGGTATATTCTGTATGAAAGCAAATCCTTTGCATTGCTGAATGGTCAAGCGCTATTGGCGATAATACAGATACCATTTTCAGAAGGATAAGTCCGATTATATTTACATCTACATCTACACTATACCCTGACCTGGTGCAAGGGCATGTAGCGGGGGTCTTATGCCACCACCCGTAAACTAGAATAAAATCACATGAAAAACCATATATTGTTACCTCTACACAAATATTAGTTTGCTCATATACTTGAAAAACCTCAATCACACGAAAGAGAGAGTACTTACATGCAATAATATTCAATAAGAGGATACGTAAATTCAAATCATGTTGTAGAACTCGTAAAAAGATGGCTCTATTAAATAGAATAAAATGCAGGAATAAACGTGCCAGATATCAAAAAATATATACACTACCAATCTTAATTATCTCCATATTATGATGTCCAAAGGTTTGAGGAAGATAGGACATTTTTAATCTATCTGTTCTACAATAAATCTTCCTGATTTTATGTTCGACAACACAAAAAGCCAAATCAAATCGTCTACGCAAATATTAGTTTATACAAAATTATTATGAGGTAATCTACCGGTTAAGGTAGGTTTTTGGATGGACATAATTACTAATTAAAAATTTGTCACCCCTAGCAAAAAACAACATCCTACTTTACATCAGGTCCTTCAGCTCTGAGTACTTTCTTCCTCCCTTCATCCCGTCCAACATCCCTATCCTGTTCCTTCCCTTTCCTCGTTTGCCTATCATTCTCCACTCAATTACATTCTTCAACATCCCGCTGCCGGTCAATACCCCCTTCATCCACTTTTCCTGCCTCCATAGGATTGCTCCCAACAAACCCCTCTCTTCGCCTACCATACCAAGTACTTCCTCATTTGTTTTCTTCTCTGTCCATTTCACCTTCTCCATTCTTCTCCAAACCCACATTTCAAAAGCCTCCAGTCTACATCTATCCTCCTGCTTCAATGACCACGTTTCCGCGCCGCACATAGCTACGCTCCAAATCAAAGTTTTTACGAGACTATTCTTAATATCCTTACTCAACGTCCCTCTCATCAACTCCCTCCTCCTTGCGAAAGCCTCTTTGCCTAGCGCGATTCTTCTCCTTACGTCCCTACTACTTTGACGGTGTTGGTCCAAGAGACTACCGAGATACGTACATTGTTCTACCTGCTCTAGTTTTTGCCCTCCTATTTTAATGTTAAGCTTGGCCTTTTTCTTGCTAGAAAATCGCATTACCTTTGTTTTATTAATATTGATTTTCATCCCATACCTGTCGCACTGAATTTCCATTTCATTCAGCAATGCTTGCAACCCCTTGACTGACTGACAAACTAAAGCTTGGTCATCAGCGAACCTAACTGATTTTACGAATATCCCGCCCACTTTCATTCCTACCTCCAGTTCTTCCCATGCCTCTTTAATCATTTCCTCTGCATACAGGCTGAACAGCAACGGTGATAATGGGCAACCCTGCCTTACACCTCTTCCTAACACTGCCCTTCCGGACTCCCCGTTCCACACTCACACCTGAGCAGTCTGAGACATGTAAATGTGACGGATTAGCCTCATTTCCCTCCAATCTATTCCTATTTTCTTCAATAAATGCATTGTGTTTCCCGATTTTTTAGTATGTACATGCACTTGAAAAACCTTAATCAAGTAGAATCGAAAGAATTTGCCTACATGCAGCAATATTCAATATCAGGATACGTACATTCAAATTATGCTGTGGAGCTGTATAAAAGTTGGGGTAATTAAATTAAAAGAACAGGTTGCGGGAAGTACCTTGGAGAATATCGACAAATATTCACGGCCAATTCTAATTATCTTCCATACGTTTGCTGTCATGTCCATTATGATCTCTAATGGTTCGAGGAAAAAACGACACGCCAAATCTACTAAAAGTTCTACAAAAAATCTTCCTGATTTAACGTTAGTGATTTGATCTAACATAGTAACTTTGGGTCTGTGATATGCTCTTTTATCCTCAGATAATTAACCTGCCGTAAATAGTACGCAGTAAATTTAATACTACAGATAGGTCATAAATGATCGTTGATGTGGAGATCACTATTATATTCTTCCCTCCGAACGTTCTCTCGGGTCTCCTCCGAATGAAATGATTTCGGTCTCCGTTCTATCTTTTGGAAGGAGGAAGAAGAGGCGAGCGGCTCACGATTTGCGTCCGAAATCCATCGCGGGTGATGGGAGGGCAAAGGCGTCTGCCCGAGTTAACTTTCGAATCAGTGGGGTGAAGACTCCGAGACGGCGGCTGAGGAGGACTCTGCACGCGGGGGAGGACGGGGGGGGTAAAGAGAGAGCCGCGACCACTGCCCTCTTCCCAATCGATCTCCCAGCCGTCGAATGTGAGGGATGTTTCGGGAATGACGAGGGATTTTAGGGACGAGTTTGCGGGATATACTCGTATATTCCAGCGACCAATTGCGAAAAGCATTGACAGGATGATATTATGGAAAAACCGAGCGATCTAAGAAACTGATTTTTTTAAATAGCGTTTAAAATAGGGTAAATTATTTGAATTTTCCCATCGTGGTGCCGAAGTCTTCGGCACCACGATGGGAAATTCCCTTTCTCCATTTCTAGCAAACCTGTTCATGTCCCGCTTTGAAGAGCAATGTCAAGGAAAATTTACCTACTTCCCAAAAGTTTGGTTTAGATATGTAGATGATATATTCGCAGTCTTTGATACCAACTCATGCTCTTTAGAAGCATTCCAAAACCAACTTAACAGCCAATACCCCTCAATCAAGTTCACAGTCGAATCTGAAACAGATCGGTCCCTCCCCTTTCTTGATCTTAAGATATCCAGAACCCCCTCCAACCACCTCTCATTCAACATCTTCAGGAAACCAACCCACACCAACAATTACATACACGAATCTTCTTTCGATCACAAAACACACAAATTCGCTGCCTACCACTCCCTAGTACATAGGCTCCTCAATGTACCTTTGTCCAAAGCGGATTTCATAACAGAATTAAAACACATAAAACACACGGCTGTGGTGAACGGCTACTCAGAAAAGCTCATTGATAACATCTTAAAAAAACACAGGAACAAAAGACATCTCCAAAATAACACCACACTGTATACACCAGGTGACAAGAAATTTGTCAAACTACCTCACCACCCACAACTAACAAAAGGTCTTCCTTCTATCTTCAAAAAAATCAATTACACACCCACATTTGTTAGTCAAACTAAACTGAAACACCTATTTGTTAATCCAAAAGATCCTATTGAGACCCTAGACAAATCTGGAATTTACAAAATCTCCTGCCCACATTGTGACCTTTCTTACATCGGGCAAACTCGCAGAAATATTCGCACACGCCTTAAAGAACACGCTGCATGTTACAGACTGGGAAATTTCAACAAATCATCCGTCGCCCAACACATACACGAAAACTCACACAACATCACAATTGAAGACCTACAGCTATTGAAACATGTGCCTAATCACCTACTCGACCATTACGAAAGTCTGTACATTAACAAAACAAAAGAAAAACTCATGAACAGTGACAAAGGCCCAATATCGTCATCCTTGTTTTCAATCTCCCTTCCGGAATCATGACCGTCCCTTCCCCAACGGTCAAACGACCACCCCCCCCCCTTCGACCTTCAAATTTCCCAAGAATCGTACCTGCTCCTGTTGGCCCCTCGCCCACCCACCCGTGCTTCCCCCCCCATAACCTTCCCCCGTCCGTTACCATGCCCCCCCTCCCCTACTTAACTGTTACTTACATATTTTGGCTCCGACTAATCATTCTTCTCTGAAGAGGCCTGCTTAGCAGGCGAAACACCTGGTGTCAGGTTTTTCGGCACTTTCCCCTCCAGCACTGTACTTTTGTGTCGTCCGAGTTTGAGTGACGGGTCACTGGCGCCGGGTTTCCAACCCCGTAAACCCTGTGTGTGTGTGTGTTTGTGACTTGCGAAGGTCAATTTGTTTGCAAATACCTGAGCGATGGAGTAAGTGTTATATAATTTTTATTTTATTTTTTCATTTTTTTGAGTGACGGGTCACTGGCGTCGGGCTTCCCGCCCCGTAAACCCTGCGTGTGTGTGTGGTTGCGACTTGTGAAGGTCAATTTGTTGTGCAAATACCTGATCAAGGGAGTAATTGTTTGAACTATTTATTTTATTTTACATTTGTTTGAGTGACGGGTCACTGGCGTCGGGCTTCCCGCCCCGTAAACCCTGCGTGTGTGTGTGGTTGCGACTTGTGAAGGTCAATTTGGTGTGCAAATACCTGATCAAGGGAGTAATTGGTAGAACTATTTATTTTAATTTTCATTTGTTTGAGTGACGGGTCACGGGCCTCTGGCTTCCCGCCAAACAATAACTTTCCCACCCCCTTCTATATTCCACCTATAAGTGCCCTTAAGTGTACGGCTTTGGGTTTTACTTTCTTTCCATATATATATATATATATATATATATATATATATATATATATATATATATATATATATATATATATATATATATAAAGATTGTACGGAAAAACTCATACGAGCGGCACAATAATGGGCTGACACAACATAACACAAATAGAAAAGAATAGAATGCTACGAAATAAAATCCACCGTTCCACCCGACCACACACACCACACAATAACAAGCCCACATCTGACGCAGGACTCAACCTTTGCACCACCTATTACCCCGGATCACACAGACTGAAAACCCTCCTTAAAGAACTGTTTCCAATTTTACAAGACAATGACGCGACCTCATCCTTACTACCCCAATGCCCATCTATCGCATACAGACGACCCGCCAATCTCAAAAACCTTCTGAGATCCACCAACCCTTCGGCGCCCCCCCGTGACAAATTTCCCAATATTTCCCCAACTTGCAACCGCCCCCGATGTAAAACCTGTCCTCTTATTATGCCTACTCCCCTCTCCCTACATCCCCTCATAGCCCCCCCACCTCGTTCCCACGCTAATTGCCTCTCAAAAAATATTATTTATCTTTTATCATGCAAACATTGCACTTCCTTCTACATAGGTGAATGCATTACCCCCTTATCCATCCGAATGAATAATCACCGGTACTCCTGTAATTCTGCCTCACTCTCTTTTCTTCCTATCCCTTCACACGCCAATTCCCACAACCTTTCATTCGACCAGTGTTTTTCCCTCAGCATCCTAGAATCCCTACCTGATTCAGCTACCAACATAGAGGTGAGAACTCGTGAATCCGCCTACATACTATCCTTCCGTTCCTTTAAAATTCCCACCCTTAACCGCCATATTTAATTTCCCTCCCAGCATTCCCTCCACACCTCCCCTCCTCACCTCCCCTCCACACCTCCCCTCCACGCCCATAACTCTTTCCCCTCTCCTGATCCATAGCATATTTTCAGTCTCTCTTGAAGAAGGCCCCTGAGAGGGCCGAAAGCTCGAACAATTTACCGTGTAAGTGTTCTTTTATATGTGTCTATTCTTTTCTATTTGTGTTATGTTATATATATATATATATATATATATATATATATATATATATATATATATATATATATATATATATATATATATATGTGTGTGTGTGTGTGTGTGTGTTCCTATCCCCTTTCCTTATATCTGTTTCTATATAAATGAGTATTTATTCGCCGTTTGGCGGGATTTCGTGTTTGAATATATATATATATATATATATATATATATTACGCAGAAAGAAGTATGTATTTCCTCTTACATGTTTCATTTAAAACTCAAAGTTCGGAGCCACAAGTAGGTAACAGAATGATATGAATCTAATCATAGTTGTGAAAGATTATCATTAAACAATAGCAAAGCATAGTTTGACTACCGAGGCCAGAAAACTAGCAGCGGAACCCTAAATATTAATTATTTAACAAAGCAGCCAAAAATGGTACAAAGGCTTTCACATTGAGTGGCAGGTAATACAAATAATTCATAGATGAAATCATTGGGTAAGAGCAATAAACAACACTGAAAGTTGAAGTGTTCTGCATTCTCGGGTTCCACCGCGTCGTTGTTTGATGGTGGTCAGCATCAAACAACGACGCGGTGAGACCCGAGAATGCAGAATCCCTCAAACCACCGCCGCGAAAACCTACGCCGCCATAAACAACGAAAGTTAACTATGTCAAATGTCAAGAACAACTGTAAGATAGCAGAAGAGCACGTGTATTGTTCAATATGAAAGTAGTGCGCATGATTTTATTTTGAAAGGAACAATTTGCTGCAAGGATCTACTTCGGAATGAAGTTCTCGTAATTGGCAGGAAACAGAATAATATGGAGAGCTGTTGGAAACCAGTCCTCAGATAACCTTTGATGATGATCAACAGATCTGCAATGTTATATCTATATTTATTAACCAATATCCGACCCTAATCAAATAATGGGAATGTAATTAGAGTTGAGAATGTGCAATATGGTCGTTAAGAATGCATATAATTAGAGGGATGATTTTTGCGTTCGAAATGGGCTCAAAATTTTCACTAAACACCAAAGTCTACGTGTTTTACAGAGTGACTTTTTTAATTTACTCGTTCTCCTAATGAGACATTTCAAGAAATCGTATTTATTTATCCAAAATAATACTTGCTGAAACTGAGATACTACATTAATAATCAGAAACACAGGATCTAGAGCTTCCTACTAGAGAATACTTTTCATTGGCAATAAATATTTTGGGTGCAACAATAATTTTTTCCTTAGCATGTGGTTTTAAATCGTCCCTCTGGATTTACTCTTCATATGTATGTAATGTAAACGTAGATAGAAATGATATAAGGTCAAGTGCTTTAATCCTCCTCATGCAATGAAATTCTTCACCTAATCTACATTTAAATAATACCCCGCAAGATGCTGCATGGGCGTGTGGCGGGGGGTTTTACGTCACAACTTGTAAAAGAGAACAAAACCACATGCAAAATCAACACATCCATTCAAAACTAAACCCACTGTGGCGTATGCATTCATGCAAAAATCCTTTCAGCTTACACGCATGCAAATAAATAAATAAATATATATATATATATATATATATATATATATATATATACATATATATACTATTAAATGTCAATCCCTCGGGCAAGCAATACGCAAATATAACAAATATTTTTACATAATTACACTATTTAGCATTTCATTTCTAAGGTAAGAGCATCACATGCGATCATAAATCAACATCAACATGTAAAAGGATATGTCCACAAGGAGGAAGAGGGATATATTGATATTTCCTTTATGTTATTAAAATATAGTTTGTAATATAAACGTGGGCACAGTGTTAATGAAAAGAAATTATCCAAAAAAGGAAGGAATATTCAACATTTACAATTGTAACGGCGAAATTAACCGAAATTAACATCCCACAAGCAACCATTGGTTTAAATGATTATTCATGAAAGTCAATCCCACTTAGATAGCATTTTCATACTCATTCGCCTGTTGATGGATTTCTGATCCCCGAAAGACCAGTTAGAAACTTTATACATTTAAGTGCAACAATTTCAGAGTGTAAAAATTATTCGCCTTGGCTGGGATTCGAAACCAGATTCCTCAATATCCGGTCGAGTACTTCAACAACTTAAGCTATCAAGACTTCCTCTTCAGCTCTCAAATTTTGGGGCCTTTAAAGGAACAAGATGTTGTGACGAAATACCGCACACACAATGTCACAGGCATTCGTAGTCGTGCGCGACGCGCCATAGTCCACGAGGTTATAGCCAACTTTTAAACACTTATGCTGTTGTATACCTGGACAAATTCCAAAGAAACTGCGGGAGATGCCGCAACAGTAACTTGTAACGGAGTCATCCGCTAATGTTAACATTAGCTAAGCGGATGACTCCGTTAAAATTTACTGTTGCGGCATCTCCCGCAGTTTCTTTGGAAGTTATACATTTACTTTTAAAAAGTGTTTAAACAGCCGCAATGAATGTTGCCTTAATGAACCAGGAGCAGAGTACTCATATCCGAAAAGTCCTCTCTAATTTTCGTGTGTAAAATTTTAGCATCAAATTACCATAAAACAATAAACCCAGCAATTATGCCGAAGGTCGGTTTAGTAGGTGATGGTAGATTTCACCCAGAACTAAGCCCTATACGGTGTGTGAAATTTACGCATCAGGGTAGGGGGGCCAGTTCCTTTCCCTGTGCCGGTTATTTCCTGGGAAACCATAACCGGCAGAAGGGACCCGAAAAATAACATAGCTTAGGGGCTCAGAGTGTCTTCCCCGGGAATCGAACCCGGGCCCTCCTGTCAGCAGTCCAACGCTCTACCCCCTGGACTACCGCGACCCACTATTACAATACAAATTAAATTCACTGAGAAATGGATACCTTTATAAGTTGACAAAATTTTACTTTATTAATAAGCATTTTAAGTAGCTCAAAATTTTTAAGAAAGATGCTCTTATAAGGCAGTTTTCTGAACGAACATCTCAGAATAAATAAGAAATTATTGCTAAAACTGATTCCTAGGCGCACGTCTTTAATTAACTATCGAAATATCTTTAAAATACGTATGTTTATTTTAGATGGAGTATTAAACACCTGTTTTTCACCCGTGAAATACCGATATCATGCAGTGAAAGCGAAGTGTTCTCATTTCTCACCTGGACGGTGGTAAAATCAACGATGAGTAAGATTCAGGATGTGAGGCCGACGTTCTTCCCATCAAGCTATGACCGCCAGAAAATCAGGGAGAATGGGATTCGTTTTGGCGTTCAAAATCGCCCAGATGGGCTCCCCGGCCAGTAGCCGATTGCTCAACCCACTACGCTACCCCACCGACTGACCAGCACTTGCGATGACGCAATACACAGGCGCTAATTTCATACATAAGCACGTGGTCACGACTCATCTTGTGCCAACTAATGCCAGCTGTTTCCCGTTCCACTTTCATATCTTACTAGACACGACCAGACTTGAGATTTTTGGAAAGAAATCATGTTTCTATCAGCAGTCCCATTTTTGTTCTCTTGATAATGAAGTTTGATGCGAATTAATAAAAAATAACGTCGGTCCTTTAATTTGTCAAAGATACAATTCCTGCTCACACATACTCGTGCCCATCACACCATTCCCTTTCGGGATGGGGAGTTGAAAAACGAATCTCATTTTAAGTTAATATAGGTTTAAGCATTCTAAGAATGATATTCGGAAAGTAATTGAATAAATGAAAAACTCCAATAGCCGTAAACATAAAGTAATGTCCGATTTATTTAAAAAAATAAACCACCTCAGATTTTATTCTGAAAGTTTTTTAAAATGTAATTACTTACATCTTTCTTTATTTTTGTACGTAGTTTCCATTTTTGCTTAAACATTTTTTCATAATGTTCTACAAGCTTTCGTAAGCCTAAGTGATGGAAGTCTTACCGCCCGTGAAGATAAGCACTCATCAATTGCTTTTTTCACCTCGTCATCTGTGGCGAAGCTCCGGAAGCCGAGAAACCTTTTTTAGGAAGTGAAACAAGTGAAAATCGGTCAGCGTCAAGTCTCACCTGAACGGTGGATGTCCAGTCCGATCTTCACGAATCTTTCCGCCCATCGTATTGACCGAATATATATATCACTCATGTTCGCGGTTCATCATGGACATTTTTTTGTCCGTTTTTGAAAGCTCTCACCCACTTATGAACTTTTCTGTTACTCACTTATCTGTCGATATATTTCCACTGATGAAACGTTCATTGCCGTCATCAAACAAATCACTAAAAGTGTTGCAAAGACGGCGGGCTGATTTATTGTTTCAAACACTATGAACTGGCAGTGCAACCAGCGCACTGCAAGGATACCGATGGAAATGCAGTACTTTAACGCGCAAGTCATGGCGGGAGTCGGTGAGCACCCAGGTTTTAATGTTTGCTCGACATTTGATTAGCCACGGCGATTCGGGCCTTACCTTCCAAATATCCCTCGCATACTTCATATTTGGTTGGCAATTAACGAATGCCTCTTGTCGCCTCCACCTTATTCATATGCAATGAACAATTTCAAACCTACCTAGACATCTCGTATTATGCCCACACTAAGAGTCTCATCAAATACTTTCTTTCATGGTATTCCTCCCTCGCCCTTCCAGTCATTCAATCTTCTCTCACGTAGGCGATAGTTTTGGCAAATAGATTCTCAATCATGTACAAGACGCGGAAAAATTATCGTAGAGCGATTTTTTCATATTTCTACGCCATCTGTTCACCCAATTCCATTCTTAGCTTAGCCCCTTGTTTCTCATCACATATCTCCCATCTTAAACCGATTCCACAGCATAATCCCCAACCAAATAACTTGCGAATTTCCATCAGTGTGGCATACTTAAGTTTTATTTCTATATTCCGGCGAAATAGATTCGAAATAGCCATTCCAGCCTCCTAATTTAAAAAAATAACTTTTTAAAATATTCAATTCTCCCCACTATTCAGGCCTTTCCGCCGACACCCGCAACACTCATTCTAATTTCTTTGGGTATTTTAATATTTTTCGCGAGTAATCTCATATATTTACAGCCACGCAATACCCCGCGGGGGGCGTTGGGCCACCACCCGTAAAATAGAGCAAAACCACAAAATACCAAACCATGTTACATCCACACATAAAGTAGTTTGTTCGTGCACACGACAAATCTTAATAAAAGACGAAAAAGTACGAACATGCAACAACATTCAATAACAGCATAGGTGCATTCAAATCATGCTGTGTAACCGCCATAAAACTGGTACTATCAAATGAAAAGAATAACAAGCAGGAAGAAACATGCTCATTTTCGGCAAAATATGTACACTACCAATTCTAATTATCTTTTACGCGATTGCAGTAATGTCTTTTATGATATATTATGGCTCGAGGAAAAACCGGCATTTTAAATCTAGTCCACAATAAATTTCCCTGATTTTCAGCTGGTGAACTGATCCACCATAATGAAGGGGGGCTGAATTATTTCCCCGACATCCTAACAGAGGTAACATGCCTCAAATTTACGTATTAACTGTAAATTGTGTTTAAGCCTACAGTCAACTAATTTCCCAGCCTACACGTAGGTAATAATTAAATTGCACAGCACTTTTTCCTTAACATTCAATACGCAATCGTTCCCCCTCCTTTACTCTTAGGCCCCCCTCCATTTACTGTAGGAGGTCTTATTCCGAAAAAGGTAAATTCTACATCATGTGAGGACAACACGACAAAAAGTATGAGATGCAACGCCCTTAAAATGGTTCTCAGGATCGTTAATACAAATATAGGGCAGATGATTACTTATGGTAGGATCAGTTTTGGTTTTCAAAGGGGAGAGGTACATGGGATGCCATTGCAGTAATGATATCACTAATCGAAAGAAATATTGTAGACCATACGTACATGCCTGTTTCGTAGGTTTCAAAAAGGCGTTTGATAGAGTGAATTGAGACAAGCCAATGAGTATATTGCAGAAAATAGGAATAGATTGGAGGGAAAGAAGGCTAATCCGCAATCTGTACATGCCTGATTGGAGGCATTTGATATTTGGGCGTGTAGACGGATTCAGAAGGTGTAATTGACCGAAAGAAAAACAAATGAGGAAGTACTTGGTATGGTGTGCGAGGAGAAGGGTTTGTTGGGAGAAATCCTATGGAGGCAGGAAAAGTGGGATGTTGAAGACTGTCATAGAGGGGAGAACGTTAGGCAAAAGAGGATAGGGCAGGAATAGGATAGGGATGTTGGACAAGATGAAGGAAGGAAGGAAGTGCAGAGAGAGAAAGAGGGAATTGTTATAGAGTAGGATGCTGTATTTGTGTTTTATTGGGAGAAACAAAATATTTGTTTGGTAATTGACACCTCAATCCAAAACCGACGTTTACAGATATTGTACCTAAAAATAATGCATATACCGGGGACACCTTAAACCCTAGTAATGCCCCAAGATTTATTTATTACAAGAAATTTACTCCGCGTTAGTATCTCAATAGCAGACATAAACGAATATTCTCGACCCTTTGCAATGAAACTCCTTTCAGAAGGAAATCATGCCATCGAAGTTAAAAAATTATTTTACAGTAGAAAGTTCAACAAGGTCTGATGGAAAACTAAAAAGAAAACCTTAAATCAAAGCTGATATTGGAAGGTGGTACTAGGGAGTTTTCTAGGAAGAAGGTTTTTATCCTAAGATTCCTCAAGCGGCCAAATAGACTAAATTTACACTAAACATTGCGCTTCTCAACCTCTCCTCGATTCCGTGTCAATGTTTCAATGGGAGGCATCCTCTATAAGGAGACGTGCACGTTGAATTGGCTCTCTCCAATTAAAAAGCCATCTTTAGCAGTCCATATCCGCGAAGAAGATGGTCGGTGCCTCACGCCTTCCCACGGATATTTCCCTGGTAGCATCCGCGGACGTCTGGGGTGTCAAGGCGAGGTCCACTCCCGGGAGCTCGCAGCAGATCGGAGCCTGTGGAAAGCAAGCCTTCGGGATGATGTCGTGAAAGGGAGTGAGTGAAAGGAGAGTACCAGAGGGAGGAGTTGAATAATACTAATCGACGGCCACGAACTGTACTCCGAATGATTCGCGAGCATTCTCATCCTCATTATTCGACTCGGCGCATCCGCGTCTCGTAACTTGCATTCCGTTTGATGAACGGTCGATTAAATGCCCGGATCACATCCCAATCGAAATGAATGCACTTCAATGTATTTACAACCTGGATTAGTGAAAAGTTTGCTATTGAACAATATCATCATTGTATTAAAGTCAAATAAAAATAACAAATCCAAATGAAACATCAAAATCCAAAGCTCATATGATATAAATTTAATGGTTTTGTTTATTGAACTGCTTTTCCCTTTCACCGGTAAATCGTTAAATAGCGGCTTAAGTTAATAAAATGAGATAAACCATTCGTTTGGTTCGATGCATCACTTTTTGGCAAAACAATTGATGCATACAGAATCAATTTGAAAGTAATTCGCATGACTTCATTGTGACGAGATTATCCATGGCAGCGCGGAATAACCGGTGGGGAAATGTGGTGGGAGGTCTGCCCTACCGATGCAGGCGGTCGCAAGTTTACTCCGAGCAATGTGAGCGGAAAAAAGACGTACTTCCGCGTCTTGTTGCCACTCACATTTCTCGGAGTAGTGAAGGCAGCCGTCAGTATTACGTGTTGCTCTAAGCTAGACATTTTGGCCCATGTCGGGGCAAACGACGCCTCGGAACGTGGATTTGAAGAGGCCCTGCGCTCCTTTAAGGAGATGCACTCGGAGGTGAAACTAGTTGAGGCGGAGTTGACGGTCCCAATAAACTTTAGTATTTGTAGTAATGTGCCGCGTAGAGACCTAGGATAAAATCTCTTTCAATCAAGGGTTGTTTCCATGACATGATGATTATTTTCGCCAAACTGTAACCATTTATTTTTTATCATAACCATTTCTCATAATTTAAGAACACATTTTTTGTATTTTTTTTGATAGCACAGTCCTTATATTATACCATTGTAAAATAACGAGATGAAATAATTATGATGTATAAATAAATGACTAAAAGTATTCCACCCTCTTTCACGGTCTTCGGCATTGCATTATTTTCATCAAATCTCATTAGTATTATGAAAATGATGGTTTCTTCGCCGAACTCTCTCTTATTTTATTTTCGTTCTGCGTCGGTTTTAATAGGGACACGAGCGTGGTTGGCAACCGTGGACGATTCCTACGATCGTGCACGATTAAGCGTATATAAATATTTCCAACCCCCATAAAGTTCTCCGTCTGACTTAAGTTCCTCCCCCCCCCCCTCGCTGTGCCTCTAACCTTATCTCACCCCGTCCAACCCCTCCCCCTTGAATCTCTCACGAAGAAGATCCCCATCTACCCTCCCCGTCCCCCAGGGGCGGCGGAATCTTCTCGGACCATCTCCCAACACCCTAGAAACCCTCTCCCCGCACCATTCTCTTCAGTCGGAGGTTACTAACGAGGCGGGAGTTGTTGCTCTGGTTTCGTCGCTTCTTTATAAGGAATTCGGAGGATGGAGCAGTCCTTTCATGTTCGTCCGAAACGTCCGCGTATTACTTAATCGACTTAGAACGAGCGAGTGGCCACTTTCGCTGCGCAGTTGCGCCCACCGCCGCTCTTCTGTCTACGGAGGTGCTAAAAATTGATTGATGGGGGCGTCGCGTGCGGTGCGCTGACGTTCTGCCCGAGAGCGCCTCACCTCGGGCGAGGGGGGGGGCAGGAGGGGGGGGCAAAGAAGGGGCAGGGTGGGGGGCAGGAGTGGAAAAGGGCGGCGGGTCAGCGTGGGGGACGGATGAAAACCCGCCGAAATAGCGAGCAGGCGTGAACGGAATCTGGAAAATGGAACCCCGTTTTACTCTCGCAAGATGTACCTCGACGGGACGTGGTTTTGGGCGGAACATCGAGTGATTCTTACTCTCGTGGGAATTTTATCGCTCCTTCCCTCCGAAATTAACACCTTTCTGCACAATGCCGTCGCCTTCCTCGTTCTATTGCAACCTATCTCCGACCACCCTCATCGTGCAAAATAATTATTCAATCGCCCATCCTCTCTCTCCTCATTACTCAACCTTCTCGCTTCTATTTATGAGGGAATCGGGATGTTGCGGTGGCTAATGTACCGGCTTACCACCCAGGGAGCCCGAGTTTGAATCCTGGGTGACGCAGGTATTTGTATGTGGTATCCCGATCCCTACCTGAGGTGCTTTGTGGAGAGCACTTAGAATATGTACGCCGTATGTCGGATAGCACGTTAAAAACTGTTTGACCCCTTGGCGCCTCTGCTTCATTAAAGTAGGCTAATGCCGACGCCGGATTTCTCCCTCCACTCATCCTCCTTTCCCATCAATCCCTAATGGCGCAAATGACCTCAGCTGTCGGTCGCCACCCCTAAATACTACTACTGCAACATTTATTAATAATTTCATAAGCCCAGCCGTCTCTAAATTCCCCCTTTATTGACTTCTGATTCGTCTTTCGAATTTCCCTCAAGACTTACTCTCTTCCTTAGACCGGTTCTTCTTTTTTGCCCCCCTCTCTCCGTCAAAATAACTTTCATCGGCCACATCTTTAAGTTATTAAACTATTTGATATTTGTAGCCGCGACTGAAACGATAGCCAGAGAGAACTATTGCAATTTCCGTAATAGATAGATAGATAAATTGTCATCTTTATTTCGGTGCGAGATTGGGACTATTTAGTCTCTTCGACCATCCAATCCCTCGTCGCACATTAACAACAAGAAACTTACAAATGAATCAAACAAATTGTGCATGAATAGCAATGACATTAATACATATGATATCTTAGGACTAACATACAGCAACACAATGCATTAGTTACCAGGTCAATCATTAAATATAATACAAAATATGCAATATACACACAAGCATTACAAATACATGCAAACAGTACTAGTAAAACAATATTCCTTGTTATACATTTACAGTCGCCAATGATGCTCCTGCGAAAAAAGGAAGGACCTCAAAGTGTGTTTACAGCTCTATTTTCACTGGTTGGTTTGCTGGGAAATTAGTGATTCATAAAGTGGGTGCTAGGATGATGGGAGAGATGAAGTATTAGTCATATAGTAAGACTCTAGGTATTAGAAATAGGATATCAATCGTTTTCAGTTATATCTGCCGCGCTAACTACTTAGTATGCGAAAAATGTTTATTGGCAAATTAAATTGTCGTCCCGAATTTTCCCTGGTAGTATGGACCTATTAAACTTCCTAACTTCTGAAGAGAATCTGCACTGCAAATTGTTAAAAAATCAAAAAGGCAAAACAATACGAAACTGAGGAGGAAAATAACTAAGCATTTTGTTTTCTGGGAATTGAAGTTGTTTAACTAACGGAACATCTGGGTTGGTTATTGGCTCCCAAAATGTGGAAAACTTCCTTGCAAAGACCTTGAAAAAACGTTTTAAATTGATTAATTGCACATATTAAAAACAAAGTAAAATTATTACGGCCAAAGAAGGCTTTTCCTCTACCTATTAAACTGTCACTGATCACCCTCCATTGGTATTTACTCAATAGGAAAAACAAGAAACAATAAAAAAACGCTAAACGTGAATGTATTCATTGACATTTTTATGTAAAAGTGAAATTTTTTTACAATTTTAAACAATTAAAAATATAAATTTCTCCGGTGAACTTATTGTTTTTCATGTGAACATTCCTTGTGTATTCAATGGTATAGGATAAATAAAGTGCTTTAATATGCATATAAAATACGCTCACTCATCCCTAATTGATGCAATAATTTCTGTATTAATTAACTAACTGACAATTATTTAAAACATGACCATTTTATTGAAGTTGTATGCCATGGAACATTACGTATGTTTTGGAATATTGGAGGCTTCGTTCCTTTTTAGTCAATACATATCAACAAATCTCCAATAATAAAATGGAAATGATTAAATCCAAATCAGGACTGCCCTTCAAAACTGATCATTTAAAAATACTTCAATACTAGTATGAAATATCATAATTGTCAATGAACAGTTCATTTCACACAAACAAAAAATAAAAGTCAACCGGAAAGATTCAAATTTTCAATTTAAAAAAAATGGGCGCTCGGATTTTTCTCTTAATCGCAGCATAAGTATATTGCAGCAATATACTATACACGAACGAATGAATCGAGGTGATGATAATAAATAATATTGCAAGGGATGTACTATTCAAAGCTACCTTAAGAATAATATTTCAAAGACAATAAGAGGAGAGTTCTAGATGAATAAACTTCGCGTCCAAGGCGATATAAGAATGTGCCCTTGGATAAAATACGACCCTTTAACGGTAATCAAATTCCATTTCAATAAAAAGTGCATCATTCTTTCTTCCCATTAACTTTGAAAGACTTGAAAGGATAATCTGACATTTATAATATTTGGTTTGGTGGGTAGCCATCTGATTAAGTTTCTTCACATTTTTCATTGATGGAATTTATGTCGAAATCATTGGCTACTTCTAAGTTTCAGCGCAAATCCAAGATTAGTTACACTCGTGTCAATATCATCATCATCAGTATTTCAAGCATAGAACTGGTTTACTGAAGCACTCCGTTCTACTCTATTCAATATTAATTTCCTCAATCCCTTACACCTTCTCAGTTCTACGTTCTTCTTAATTTTCCCTATGCACATGTCTCATAGTCTTCTTCGTGAAATCTATCCTTCTATTATATTCCTAATCAATCCATTGTGCCTCAAGGTATGTCCGATCCATCTAGTTCTTCTCTGTCTACGGTCCCATCCTCTCCTGCTCCTACAGGGTTCGTCCGGAAAATAAGTGTACTGATTTTTTCCAGCCGCTCCAGGCGCGCCCAGCACCGCTCTGACGGGCTGCGATTGGAGGAGGGTATGTTGGCAAGCGACGCTGAAAAAGGCAGTCGGCTCTGAGCTGTGGTGTAGTGAGGAGCTCTGTTAAAGCGAACCTCCACGCTCGACCCACGTCACGGAACGCGATGCCGAAGTTTTTGGAGCAGCGTTATTCCATCAAATTTGCGGTAAAGCTTGGGAAATCGTCTACCGAAACTGTCGGTATGATTAACTAGGCTTACGGGGAGTCAGCCATGTCCAGAAACATGATCTTTCGGTGGCACAAGATGTTCGTGGAGGGCAGAGAAGAGGTCGACGACGAGTCTTCGAGAGGTTCCCGATGATGCCTTCGCGGGAGCGTTCCAGGAATGGGAACGCCGCTGGAACAAGTGTATTGACTCACAAGGGTCCTATTTTGAGGAATATTAGCTTAAGATATGTAAAAGTGTAATAAATTTTTTTTTCCTGAGCTCAGTACACTTATTTTCCGGACGAACCCTGTATATGTACTTCCTCGTTCCTCACTTTGTCTGTCCTTGTAATCTTCAGCATTCTCCTCCAGCACCATGTTTCAAATGCTTCTTTTCTTCGCTGGTCCACTTCTCCAATGTTCCAAGTCTCGGAACCATACAGCGCCATGCTCCGCGAGGAAGTCTTGACGAATTGATTCGTTGCCTCCAGCCTTAGGTTCTTTGGACATAGCAGTTGTCTCTTCTTCATGAATGCGTTCTTCGCTTGATCGAACTTCTTCCATTCCATGTTATGCTGCAGCCCAATAATAAAGATAAAGGTAATGTGTTTACCTGCGTCCATATCTTCTCCAAATAAAAACCCAGAGCAAATTACAAGCAATTCGTAGGTACTTCGGTACATGATCAAACTGTACGCTCATCAAAGTTGGCCAATCATGAGTACATAGAGTGAGAGGTTTTACAATGGGGAAATCTTTCGTCTAGGCTGGGATTCGAACACTGGTTTCTTAAATTAGAGATCGCGAGATTTAGTGAGCGACTCACTTATTGCATTCTTTTTTACTACTAATTAGCGAGCAATTTAAAGGGACAAGGGGTTAAGAAATATCATCATGTAAACAATTTTAATTCACAGAAAAAGTGGAAGATTGGTAGTTAGACTCAAGCCAACCCTTCTCTTCCCAGCCTCGATTTATCACCACAAAAGCTATTTCTACTCTGAATTCTTTTCCAGGCCGTTCACGTCTCCTTATCCAACGGATTTCTCAGCCATCTTTCCTCGTGTATTCTCCGGATTGGCTCACATCATTGAAGAGCATCTCCCCGGATTCTGCGCACCAGTGCATCTTTTATTACCCTTTTATTTGTCAAATATCTTCATTTTTTTCAAAATAAACCCTCGCGTTTCACTTTTCAGATTTTTACAGAGGGTCCAGCCTTTCGCTCTATAAGTCAGTATGTTCTCTTTCATTTTTCAGGATTCTCTTCTCTATATCCTTTTCTAGTCTATTCCGGTCGGGAAATGTGGTAGGGGGTCTGCCCTTCCAAACGCGGCCGGTCGCCAGTTTGCTCCGAGGAGTCTGAGCGGAAATAGGACGTGCTTCCGCGTGAAGTGGGTTATTTTGACTTCGTAACATCACATAGACACGGTAAAGCTTCTCCATGGCAATGCCTCCAGTCGCATGTCCTTTCGTCTTTACCACCTCTCTAACCCGGAGTGCCACAAAGGAGGACCCGATATAATCCAACAAATAAAAGAAATGAGTTTCTCTCTCACATTGGAGAATGCGCAAGACATGTTTTCCTAAATGATATATGGCCAAAGAATTATATAAAAATATATTAATTCTGTATTTTGGTGTCCCACAATGATCGCATTCACTTTTGTACCACTTTTATCTGAGAAAATTAAGTCAATAATTTTATTTCTTTTCAATATGTAATGTTAATTCCATTAAGTTACGCCGAAGACAAGAAAAAGTAAATCATGAGTGAATAATCCTAATTGGGGCTGGCAAGAGTGGGTTACCTGAATCCGTGTTGATTGTTACTTTAAAAGTTAAGTTTATCAAAATGTTTCATTATGGAACTAACAATTACGCGCTCCATTTTTACAATATATAGAAGTGAGATAAATGGGTCTGTAATTAACGGGATCCTCCCTGTGGGCACTTTAAAAAAAGGCGTCATTTGCGCGTTTTTCCAAATCTTAGGGAATTTGCACTCTGTGGAGGGTTTGTTAAATATAACTTCGAGGTTCCTTCCTGGTATATTTTTGGGATCCGGGAATTTGTTAGGTTTCATCTCATTTAGCAATTTGACAATCCCACGTTCATCCGCTCTTATATTTGCCATGGGTTCAGTATGTATAGTTTCTTGGAGATACACGGTGGCAACGTGAGAACTCTTTGAAATAATATATTTAGAATGTTAGCTTTAATCTCACTGTCAGTGTGAATGATGCTGCTGAAATCCCTTAAGAAAGCCATTGTTTGCTTACCCCCTTTTGCTTCTCTAACATATGACCAGAAAGCTTAGGGTCATTTTCCAAATACTTGCGTAATTCTCTGCGTTTAAAGTCTTTTAAGGCGCTTCGAAATTGTCTTTTGGTTTCAACTTTAGAGGATATATACCTGACAAATAACTGTTTATTCTCCGCGGATTATGTGTTCACGCGGTAAATTTAAAGTAAGGACAAGATGAAACGTTGCGTAGACATAGGGTGCATGTTTGTTTTAGTCGATATGCATCTGCTAGTGTGTGAGTTGTCAAGGTTTTTGCATGAATATTTACGATTTTGTGCGCGTAGATTGGCATGTATTTGTGGATTGCAGTTTTAGACATGAGTTGCATGCAGTTTTATTATTAATTACGGGTGGTGACCTAACTCCCCCCGCCACACACCCTTGCGGCGGCTTGCGGGGTACCATGTACATGTAGATATAGATGTAGAACGATACTACTATTGTCGTTTTATAAAGTCTTAGCTACATCGCGGCAATATTGTCAAGTTAAACTGCAATCGCAGTTTAAAAGTAGTCAAATTCGCCACTCGACAACCTTGCAATCACACAACCGGCAGCTCAAGAAAGCGGAGGAAGAGAGAGTATGTAACTCTTTGAAGTGGAAAATCCTACTTCGATTAATTCTGGAAAATAAGTTTCTTTCCATTCCCTAAAGGAATTTCAAACATTCCCCCATTTATTGGTAAATAGCCCATGAAGAAAATAAAGTGAGGTCTATGGTAATAAGTATATTCAGATGGGATAATAACTTGTTCAGAATGGTGTTTGGGAGATGAGAGCTGAGGGTAATCGATTGGAAAGGCGTATTTGGTATTAGATTTTATTTATGTGAAGAAATGAGCATGTCCAGTACCCATGAGAGCTCTTCTGGATCTAGCATCGGCCTAATTCAAAGCCGGGGATCACAGCCAATAAAAATCACCAGCGATATTTTTCAACATTAAAGAAGTATGCAAGTAAAATATAATCGAATTTCCAAGCGTCAAACTCTCGCATACAATTTCTTCGGCGGTGCTTTATTAATTATTTCTGAAAAGTTATGACGCAACCATTATCAATTTAACGTAATTGCTTTGACTTTCCAAGTTATTAAACTATTTCCTCGATTCAACACTTTTTCAGATTCCAAGAGAAATAAAAAAAGTGAAAGTGAATATCCAAAAACTCGGCCCTCAGTCTACCTTATTTCTCAGAACAGATTATTTCGCGGTGAGACTAAATATCAAAGTTTAGAGCTGACATTTTTATCTAGGTGACCCGAGTCAAAATCAGTAAATTAAAAATGGCGAGAGGCAAGCGAATGTGTAATAGATACAGGAATGACTAATTGTAAAAGGTGGCTTGGATGCTACCACAAAGAAACGAGTATGACAGAAGTACGCCATTCTGGTGTGGCCGAGTGAATTGGCGAGAATCAAATGGCCGGGTGGATAATCGAGAGAATAGATGAATGACTAAGAGAGGCAGACAAAGACTGATACAAAAATTTGGATCCGATCGAAAATACTCAAAATATTAGACGTCCCAGTTAACAATAGCCATTCAGCATGCAATTAATTAAGTCGAAATAGACAAAATAAGCACGAGAGGACAGCACATTTTGAAAAAAGTCAGCTTAAAATAGAGTCAATTTTTCAAAACCAAAAATCCCGAGTGAGATTGGGCCATTTTAATTTGGGACTGACATGAAAAGAACGCCGTTAAGGGTAAAGATTTGTCAACAATTACGACTGCCGAGCCAATGAGCGCATGCATGGGCCACTATAACATTAATGCGCATTCTCTGGGAAAAATAGAGTTATTTTTTTACGCACTAATACAAACGCTTGAAATTCCTAAAAATACTCTTTCCCCCTGCATCAATGCACGCGTAGAGATGTGTCTGCCTGGCCTGTAAGGAAGTGAAACTCTTCGTCGGGAGTGTCTCTTTCTGGAACATTGTAAACATGCTTTTCCACGTGGTCTCCCAATGCCTTTCTTTCAGCTCTCCTTCTTCTCCCACTAACCCATTCAATAAAATACACGAAGAAACTTAATCTGATGGCAACCAAACCAAATGTTATAAATGTCGGTTTATACCATCAGGTCTTTCAAAGTATATGGGAAGAAAGAATGATGCACTTTTTTTTGAAATGGAATTTGATTACCGTTAAAGTATCGTATTTTATCCAAGGGCACATTCGTATATTATCTTGGTCATGGCATTTCTTCATCTAGAGTTCACCCCTAATTTTCCATAAAATACTATTCTTCGGGTAGCTTTGAATAGTATATCCATTAGAATATCGAGACTTACCATCACCTGGGAAACATTGTTACGTTTAGAGCGATTTATGCGACGATTTACAGAAAAATCTGAGCGTCCATTTTTTTAAAAGTAGGAATTGAAATAACTCAGGTAAGCTCAAAATTATCTAATTTTGCACCCTGCAAGCCACCACTAGGGTAGATGGCAGGGGGCGAATACACACTAGACTAATGTTGGCATTTTTAGTGCGTAAAATGAACTGTTTATCGTCATTATAATATTTTATTTTGGTATTTTCAAATGAGCAGTTTTAAAGGGTAGTCATGACGTGGATTTTGTCATTTTCATTTCATTATTGGAGATTTGTTTATATGTTTTCAAGGAAAAGAAACGAAATATCCAATGCTGTAAAAACGTACAGCATACGTTGTATTAAATGGCATGCAACTTCAAAGAAACGGTCATGTTTTAAATAATCGATTGTGTGATTTGTTGAACAACTCTTGATGAATGTTAATGCAGCTGATATTACCTCTGGCCCCATTTGTTGACTTACAAATTATTTTTTCAATTAGGGATGAGTGAACGTATTTCATATTCATATTAAAGCACTTTATTTTTACTTTACCATTGAAGCCACCACGTCTATTCACATGAAAAACAACAAGTTCCCCGGAGAATTTTTGATTTTAGTTATTTTAAATTGTAAAATACAAGGTCCACTATGATAGTAATATTAAACATACGTGTTATAATTTAAAATAATGAGTATCCCATGGTTATACGAAAGGACGTGCATGTAAAAAGATGGTGCATAGTAAAGTATTTTTCCTTTTATCTTTCAAAATTTGAAATAAATAATCTATTTCCAGCAGGGGTAAAAGATAGCAACTTTATTGCTTTGTGGGGGGAGCATGTGGCGTGCGGCTGGGTGCTCCACTGCGTCGTGTTACAAGGTCAAAAAACGCACTTCACGCGGAGGCACCTCTTCTCGCTGAGACTGCTTGGAGCAAACTGACGACCGGCTGCGTTTGGACCCCCCCCCCCACGACATTTCCCTCACAGGATATACCGCGCTGCCATGGATAACCGATTCACGATTAAAGCATGCGCATTACTTTCATAATGGATCATTTGATGCATTGGAACATGTGTAAAAGACGAAAAAAGAAGGTTAGACTAAATGGAATACTATATTTCTCGAAACATTAAATGGGGTACGGAGTCAATGGATTCCTCAATGGTACGCGCTGGCAATGGTGGTAGCCCGCGCGCATTCATCTCTCCCTCACGGAAGCGACGTCAATTCCCACCGCCGTCGTCGAGGGGGCGTCACGAAGATCTAAGCGGGATGCGCCGCTCCCCCCCTCCAGAGGGGACCCCTCTCTTCTGCTTGACCTCGCCGACGGAGTGTGGGTGCAACGGGGAATGCGAGCAAGGCGCTCTCTCTCCTTCTCCACACACACACACACATACACGCGCGCTTGCTCCGAGTCCTCGCGGTTGCGCAAACTGTTCCATCCGAGGATGAGGAAGAGTTGAAGGCGCGGCCGGTTCGATGTTCCCACACTGGGGAGATGTATTGCACGCTCTCCCCACCACAATCCACTTATTTTTTAAATTTTTTCCTGAAAAAAACGATCCATTTCGCTCGTCTGCCTTTCCCGCCACCTGCCGTTCCCACACGGACTGCTCCTTTTGCGGATTCCCTTCCCCTTAAAGAGGCTCAAGAAGATGAGACCCCTTCTTGCAATCCCCCTCCCTCCTCCCCCACCTACCTCTCTCTTCGCAATGCAGATCGGAATCCCGAGCGAAGGGCCCGGCGGACGTGCACTCACATATATAAAGGGGAACACGAGGCCCACTCGGACATCACTCACCAAAGCTCTCCTCTGGGCAACACACTCAAAGAAGGAAGAAGAGGAGCAAAGCAGTCTCTCCAACAGCAAATCCACCAGCATGAAGGTGAGGAATCCTTTTCCGCCCCTCGTTGAGCATAATTCACTCACTCTCAACTCTCACTGCTCTGATTTTCGACTCCAAGCTGCAATTATTTCGTCTCGAAGGACGTTCACTCCCAGTTGAGTTGAAGCTTTGCGGATTATCATAGTGCGTCGCGTGTGTTAGACTCGATGAAATCACTCTTATTAGAAATAAATCGTGACACAACAATTATAATATCCAATTATCAACGCACGATAATCTCTTTTTGGATCTTGTCATATTATCGTGCGACCAAACGCATCTAATATCGATTATTACCTCATGCAAATCAGAACATCACGCACGCATTTCATTCTTAAACTTAAATAAACACCGTAACTTCAAATTAAACTTAAATAAACACCCTAAACGGGGGATCGAAATGATGCGGTGGCTAAAATAGGCTTCTCACTGAGAGGAGCCGAGTTCGAATCCCGGAGGCGGCAGATATTTTTCAGTGCTGTACCGATCCCACCATTTAGATGCTTTGTGGAGAGCGCTTTGGGTAAGTACTCCGTCCGTCAGATAGGACGTTTAACTCCGGACCCCTTGGCGCCTTTTGTTGTTAGAGTAGGCTAATACCGATCCGGGATTCTCTCTCCACCCTTCCTCCTTTTCAATCCATCCCTAACGTCGCAAATGACCTTAAATGTCGGTCGCCTCCCCTTAAAACTACCACAACACCCTTAAACAGCTTCCACTTAATTTAACACCCTTAAATCAGCTTTAACTTGACTAAACACCCTAAACTCAATTTTCACGCGTTCACTAGTCAAGGAGAAATTATCTTCACGGTTACTGATCAATTAACTCAAAACATTCGGCTCTTTTTTTATCTGATATGAACTAAAGTTTTTTTATAGTCTCAATTTCACCCGAAAAAAGAAGTTTATATATCTATATATCCGTCAATAATCTAAATTTATATTTTTCAGACCATTAAGACTTCGATCGATAGACAGCGAAAGTTTCGGCGTCCACCACGTAGATTTTCACTTCTACAGACACTAAACAAATTATTCATGCAACTCGGCTTCTTTCCTAATGTAAATTTTAAACTTTAAACAATCTGGACAGAATTTTGTGCCCTTAAATCCGGCCAACAGATTATTTTAAATAAACTTTTAGATTTTGCTAAATCAAGCGTCTAGTCACCAGAGCCACGCCGGCTTCAAATCATAAGCAAGATTAACTCATGTTAAAGGTTTAAAGGTGATTAATTATTCCACCTGCGAGACTTATAGACTTCAGTACTGGAATTAAATTGAGTAAGGCTTTCTATTGAACCGCAGGAAGCGATTAGGAGATCTTGCACTGCACACCTCAAATGCACGTTTGAGGTGTGCTTTACCAGTTCCAATGAAAGACGGGAGATTCAAGGGAGGGCTCAATCCTGTTCTCCCTCTGAACGCATAACTCAAAACCGCATAACACGAGGAAGACGCTGCAAGGAGCATTATGGCGAACGAGTGGAAAGCGTTTTGTAGCGGAAGAGAAAATGCGGAAAGGGACGTGTTTTTTCAATTTTTCCCCCACGGTTTTTGCAAGGAAAAGAATCGCAGCCTCCATCTTAGAGCTAACTTTTTGAGCGCAGAATTTCCTTTAAAATGAATGAAAATAGCGTGTTTGAAAGCGGGTCTCTTCTAATTCACCCAAGAAAAATGACAAGGAAGCTGAAATATGAAAGCAACAAAAAAGGTCGCTCAAATTTAAAACCTCCCATTTTTCAATTCCATGAGTAGTCCCTTTCTCTCTTTGACCGTATTAATTGTTCATGGAAAAAATGAGCAGCGGAGGCGTCGGTATTCTTTATGTTTTCTGGCGTATTGGCAAACCACTTCCCTTCACCTCATTTAACTAGCACTCTTCTTCCCTTTGAAATTTAAAAAATGTTATCTGTTTAAAGTGCTAATAACTAAAGAAACCATAATCGAATTCACAAAATAAAAATGAGCGGTTGAGGCACAGGGCAGTCTATTGCGAAAGCGTTAAGATGAAATTTGACGCATCAAACGAGGAATAAGGTTTTCCTATCCGAAAATTGGAAGAGCATAATTGCAGTAGTAAGCAGTTGAACTATACATAAGAATGCCTTTTAAATCACAGCAGATTTAGATACTTAAATCTGAGTATAAAGTGCTTACGTATCACCATGGCAATGGCTAAAAGAGTAACAAAAAATATAATATTGGTTCAACATATTTTTTTATCAGCTAGGGTAGTTTGATAAATTTTCAGTGTAGAATAGCAATACTGTTGCTGCTCGTGCAAAAGCGCTGCAGGCAAAAACGGCTTCATCGACAAGTGAATACATCCAACACTAAATTCTCATCATAATGAGAGCTAATGTACTAGGAAAATGCTTGAAATAGAGGGATGTACTCGTTGAGAATGTTCATGAAAGAGCGAAAATACAATGCGATTCACGGGGCTGGAAATAAATTTTGATGACACCATATACTATATGTACGTGTCTTAACATTATCTTTTAAAGTGAGTGGGAGTACTTATGAAGTTTCACCAAACAAATTTTCATAGCCGTAAGGGTGGGTAAAAGTTTTGAGAAATAGGTCCCAGGAACAAAACTAATCCGGCGACTCATTTTTTTCATGAATGAGAAGCGAGAGAGGAAAGTGTTTTTAGACGAGCACTCCTTGTACATTTCCCTGTAAGTCTAAACCTCTCATTCCCCGACTTCATTCCCCTTCATGCCTTACTTTCATTCTCACTTTCATTCCCAGACGAAAGCGATGAGTGGCATACAACTGCCCATTGATATTGGTTGATTTTTTTCCGGTACGTATCGTAAAACGGATATTCGGTCACGCAACTTAAAAGTAAGCATAAAAAATACAAGGAAACAAAATATTACCCTTGTATAATTTTCATAAAATATGTTGCTGCTTCTTACATTCACGTAACTATTGAAATACCTTTCCATATGAAGGAGGTCATTCAAACGAGACAGAGAAATTCGCGAAAGAAAATAAGTTAAACGCAGAGCAAACTACCAAGGGAACGATTCCTATTTCTCCACGCTGACAAACGGGAAATCTCAAGAAAGCATGCTCAAGGAGCAAAGCGTCTTTTCAATGGGCGAACGGTTATCATAGGACTAACATACAGCAACACATATACATACTATATATACATACGTGTATGTATTTTTATATATATATAAATATATATATATAAGTAATATATATATATATATATATATATATATATATATATATATATATATATATTACATATATATTATTTATTTAAATACATACATAAATGTATATATATATACATTAATTTATGTGTATATATACATATGCATATATATATATATATATAATATATAATATATATATATATATATATATATATATATATATATATATATATTCACACATGTTTCTGTAATTATATAACGGTTGCCATATAACTCTTATAAGTTCTTTAATTATTCATAAAATAATTAAATTGGAATAGTTACACAGCCAGCCACAATTTGGCTTAAGACTTGCAATGGGTGAACATGGAACGAGACATGAGGGAGGCGGAAAATGTGAGTGACTGAATTTGGAGTAAGAATACGATTTTTCACTGCTATCGCACGCCATCCGCGAGGAATTGAATTCCCTTTGAAATTGAGTAATTTCAATCAAATTTCTAAGAACTTGAAGACCAATTCAAAATAAAACATAATTCGCAAGTAAGATGTCTGATATCTGCAGCGGATTATCACGACATACACTTGTATTCAATCAGCAAAGAGATTTAAGCCTTCAATTCAAATCTGGACTTGTTATTTTTAATCTATAGCTAATAACTATTTGATATTATCTGAGTATTTCTATATTTTACTGCTTGAGATTCAAAATTAGATTATATTTTAGAGTAAAGCTACATAGGAGCGGTTAAAAAGTTTAAACTTCCCACTTTGCTTCGAGAAATTATTTTCGTCAGTAACTTCGTAAGCTAGGATACTATCGTAATTAGTCTATATTCCATGCACTGTTTGGGGACACCTACGAACCTGCTTTTTTGATGACTTGTATTTATGGTGGACATCCTCGTGGTAAGAGGAGAATTAGATAAGATTGTGCAGAGATTTGAGGTCCAGGAATTGAGCTATCGTATATACTTCCCAAATCCCGTAAGTTTCTACATCCAAACCCCGCATGCCGCCGCAAGGGAGTGTGGCAGGGGGAGTTAGATTACCTCCTTTATTTATGCCTCCTTTGTTTATGCCTAACATTAATTTTAAAAGATTGATTCCAGATCCATACCGAGGACTAAGTCAGCTTCCTAATCTCGGCAGCATGTCGACAAAGGAAACCCAAAGTCAAATCACGAAACCTTCACACAATCAAAAATTTCCTTTAGCGAAGCGATTGACCAAGAACCTTTGACCTGGTTGCGCTCCAATTTGTGTGTTCATAGCAGTCAAAGTCTAATGACCGGTTTCAGCATTACCTCCGGCAAATGTGCACCTTTCTCATTGTCCGAAAACTACCATTAGACAACAATCGCCCCAAACTCCGATTGGCTGTCCACTGTCTACGAGGGTCATCGCGACCTCCACGCGACCACGAATTGAATTAATCGCCGCTCCTTATCCTTTGAAGGTCCTGTTGATCCTGGCTGTCGCCACGGCGGCCCTGGCTATGCCCGAACCTCCCGCTCCAGGTAACTCTTACCTCCCACCCTCCAGCAACTACGGCCCTCCATCCTCCCAGTACGGGGCCCCATCGGGTCCCGGCAGCGGATTCCGCAACGGAGGGCAACGGAATGGAGGAAACGGCCGCACCAGGGCCCCATCCGGCAGCTACGGAGCCCCCTCCAGCCAGTACGGCCCCCCTGGGGGTGGATACAACGGAGCCACCGAGGATCCCTACGCGGTGAGAAACACACGGAAATGTGTATTAATGCTATTCTCCAAGATTTCAAATCAATCAAGTCAATGGAGAGAAATCTACCGGCTTAGGTAGGGGTACGTTTCCGCGTCTTACATAGCTACGCTCCATATCAAAGTTTTTACGGGTCTTTTCTTAATATCCTTAGTTTGTTATATTACCGGGACGAGAACTTAATGATTATTGATTGCGCAGTATTTGATATTTGTTTAGGAATTTGGCATAATATTGGGTAAATACTTTTTTAATGCATAGTCTAGAATTGAATAGCGCTTTGGCAGCTAGCACAACGTTGAAGAACTACGGGGTGAGACGGAATGGACTCCCTGATTTGACGGGTGAATTGTAAAAAAACCAACCGAGTTAGTTTCAAAAATGTTCTATTTCTGAAAATTACATCTTACGCCATTTCATTTTTATTAGACTTTGAAAATCATTTCATTCATGATTGTTTACTGAGCCGGAAAACGTAACAAGTAAAGGTAAAAAGTTCTCCAGCATCTCACAATAGCGCACAGAGTTCACAGTAATAGTTGAACCTCGAGATTCAAAGAAGTAAAGTGCAATAATTCCTACAGCCCACCAAACTGTCACTTTGTCGCTACGGAGATGTCTTGCGTGAAGTTCGCGAGGGTTGTCAGTCGTCCAGTAACGAAAATGTTGCTTATTAACTGAGCCGGAGGGGTGAAAATGCGCGTCATCAAATGACCACAGAATAGTGTCGGGTTGCACAGATATGCATTGCAAGCATCTGTACATTTTACCCGGTCTTCTGAACTCAATTCTGGAAGAATCACCATCCTGTATGTCAGAATTTATGAAATTCGCCTCACCGTTCTGGGCGATATTCCAGCAGCATCGGCATGTTTCCACGCGGAGCGCGATAGAGACTGTTCGAAAGACGCTCTCTCACTACCACGATGTTTGCAGGTGCCCGCACACCTTTAGATCACCCAGTTGGTGTTACAGGAAGTGCATATCCCGTTGCCAGTGCACTAGTAATCCATTTCCTAAAAGTTTTAACATCAGAAACCCTGTCATGACTAGTCAAACCAAACCGCCTACGAATAGTCCACTGCATCGCCACCAAACTATTATCGTCCTTAAAAGAACGTTTCTACGACAAAGTCTCGATGCTCATCAGACCACTCACTGCATAGTAACCACTAAAAAAGGGGTTATTTGCCCAAGCCAACTTCGGAATTGAGTGACGGTATGATTAACCAACTACTCCCAAAGGTAGGCGATAAGAGATCAATTTAACGTCCCATCTGGCGGACAAAATCTGAACTATTAGCAGACATACTCCGCATAACATTCAGATATGTAGAAGCTACGACCTGAATCGTTAGGCATTAGGGAGCATTCATTTACGTGGGGGCCTATATGTTAGACACCTTAAGATAAGGCAGCTTGAGTTTGGACGCCTTACGCAACAGTACTGACACTCACATGTAGCTCAGGGTAAGGAATAAACAGATGATGCCCGAATGTAAGTATTTTAATATTTAGGATAACTTCTGCAAACATTTATGCGTAGTTGCAAAACCGAGTAATGGTTTTTGGGCTCACTTTACGATTCATTCGGCAGTCGTCTCTTAAAATTTTCCATTTCTTTTTTTTTAATTTTACAACTTGGGGTTTATTGTTCTAGTTCAGTTTTCATTTTTTAAACGAATTACACTGGACTCTTTATGGATAATCCATTTTTTAATATTTCGCTCTAGTTACTTGGTAAAAGAGTTCACATTTCAATAACATTAAACTTTTCATCTTATTTATATGGTTTTTAACTCCATGGCAATTTTTCGGTCATTATGGCGCAAAGGTTTGGCGAACGACCTATGAGCTCACAGTTGGATTCAGGCGGACAGCTATATTTTTACCAACGACATTCCTGAATTCTTACACTCTTCAATTTCAACAATACGCTCATCATTATTTATAATATTTCTATCAAATCAAGATTTGGGAGCACACAAACGAGGCATAGATACAAATACGATGGTAAAGACGATATACTTTGTCATGAAATGAAGCACCAAACAAAGAAATATATTATTACCTCTATTTAACAAATTTCTGTATCCAATAACTGGATAAAAAAGATTTATTACAAGAATTAAACTACATTCATGCGATAGACGCCAAATTTCTCTTGCCTATTAATAGCTCCGCCTTTTCTCACCTCGCGTTCGTAAAGCCCTTCGTTTTTTTTAAGGAGTAAAAACGTATGCTGAGGATTAAAATGTTATATTGACCAAAATATGTTTGATACACTCCCACCGTGGCTATTATTCTTCTGCTAATCGTCTCGCTTCTAGCGCTTGGAATCCTGGGTTTGCAATATGGCGGACGTATTTGGGATTCACTTCTTGTATTCTAAATCTGGGGCCCTAATAAAAAGGTGCCTATATATTTGCGCTACATAACGAGTTTACAACACCCAACAAGATGGCGTCCACCCTAAATCTGAGCGATTTAGACGACAAATTGACGAACCCGGGCGCAGCTTGAATCTGGAACTACTGTCACCGTTAAGGGATCTGTCCCGAGCTGACATGGTGAGCAGTCAGTAGACAGCCCACCGCACTAATCGGAACATTATTCTGGCTCCTACCGGGATGAAAATTAAAGAAGTATCAGTCAATGCATCCCTTAATCGATCCCGCACGATTGAGGGGAAATTGATTCCCTGTCAACCTCTCTAAACGATACCCTACGCAGGGGATGCGACATATCTAGGGACCAGTCGAACTGTCTCGACCATCTCAAGTCCCATTTACATCGCTGATCACTAAGTTAAATGTGGGTGCCCTCCCATTCCCATAGGAGCCCGCCAGCTACCAGTTCCAGTACGAGGTCAACGACCCCGAGTCCGGCAACAACTTTGGTCACAAGGAGCAGCGCGAGGGTGAGCGGGCCCAGGGAGAGTACCACGTCCTCCTCCCCGACGGCAGGACACAGATCGTGACGTACACGGCCGACGAGAGGGGATACATGCCCGAGGTGAGGTATGAGGGAGGCGGCGGCGGCGGATACGGCCGAGGACCCGCAGGGGGACAGAGGAACGGATACTAGGGACGCCTTGACACGACGAGCTGGCCGGTGGAAACGCCAATAGCACGGGACTGCGTGTGACTCCGCACCCCGTGCCGAAATTTACGCTTCTCAACGGAGGGAGTTGGTGGTGCTCCACATTGCATGCTAGGTGTTGCAGGTCGCATGTTCGACTCCTGGGATCCTACAAGAACGCGTGGGGACACCTTGGAGCGCCGCTTTGCAACCATGACTAATTTATACACCAGTACAAATTTGTACAAAAGTTGTAATTATATGTATTATTTTATGTGAACGTGATGTATCCATTTGATGGAAAGGAATAAAATATTATTCTGATTTAAATAATTTGAAATTTTATCAATCTCACCCGAAGTCCTCTGTTCCCTGGCGAAGGTATTATAGTTATTATCGTGGTGTGTTAACAAATGGACATCCACACCAGAAGAAGATTTTGGAGATAAAAATTTGCTGTGGAGCGGTGTATTATCTAAGGCATTCGAAACGTTAGCTCCCCCATTGCATTTCATGCATGAATAGTTCGTCAATTTTTCCAGTAAAATACTCTCTCGCATAAATACAAAAACTCGCGTGAATCTTGTGACCCTGCGCATCAAAGTTAATTCCAGTCAAAGACTGAACTTCCTGCGCACTAAAAAAAAGAAAAAAACTCGGATAAAAACATCTCTATGCAACTCTTCATTCCCATTCGCACTGTTAAAACTTTTTCAGAGAGAAAAAAAATCTTCCCTCACCGGGATCCGAACCCGAATCACCAATTGCCCAAGCCGAGTATCTTAGCCAGTTAAGCCACCGCTGCCTTGAGGACTAAAAAACATGATGTTGTGACGAAATGCCGTGCATAGTGACTAGCGTTTAAAGTTGGCTTTAAACTCGGCAACGTAACTGGCTAAGGCACTCGGCCGGACGTCAATCCCTGGTTCGAATCCCGGTCAAGCCGAATGATTTTTACATTTTTAACTTGTTTCATTGTGATGCACACTTAGCGGATGACTACGTTAAAAGTTACTGCCGTGGCACCTCCCGGAGTTTCTCGGAATTTGTTTAAAAACTTGTTCAAACGAGATATTTCAATTTTTCTCCACCCTAGAAATGTCCTTTATAGAAATAAAAAATCACTTAATATCCGCATGACTGTATGCTCACGCGTTTTGGATTTCTCAACTTGAAATTGTATGGAATGATTTCCACGACGATTTTAATTTCCCAAAATTCCAATGTTAATTCAAAAATTCAATACACTGTGCAGAAGAGTGTAATCCAAAGATGTTAATAAAATGTCAAAAATGTTACAAAAAGTGAATAAAAAATTGCCGGCCTTGCCGGCCCCAGTGGGGTAACGTCCTCGCCTACCAACCCGGAGGTCGCGGGAATGATTCCCGCCAAGGTGGATTTTACTCAACCTATGGCTTGGGTGCACATAATTGTCTTCAATGTCGTGTGAAATGGTTAGTTGGAAGAAGATACTCCAAGTCTCGATCTCACCCAAATAAGTCGATAAATAAAAGAAACAAATAAAAAAATAAACACATGATATAAAATATCGAGTCATTAATTACTTAAACCTAAAATGGGACCATTTTTTAGAGGAGCCGACAGTTCACCGAATAGAAACTAGTGTTTTGTACACTTGGAGATCCAGCCATAATTAGGGTTTCGTGGTATTCCATCTCCCTTATAATCAAGTCCTCCCGCTCTTATTTTTCACTATTTCTTTGAAATGATAGAAAGAGGTTTCCTCACTTTCACTTTGGTGATAGCAAAAACACTCCTTATGTGTCACAACAACTAGGAAATTAGGGTTATTATGAATTTTCCTGAGCTTTTCAAACATTGTCGGATTGATCCGAGAAACGAGGACATGGACTGGAGCGATGCTCTTCCACGAGAGGACCCAATAAATTACAACGGCCGAATAAATCTCTCAATACGAGAAAATAAAATGCAAGCATTGGTTCATGAAAAACATTAACGGGTAAAGCATAAAAAATTCTTTTCAATTCAGGATTGGAAGTACCTTAAGCAATACCCCTGCTTTATTTTATTCAATTTCATATCTTATGTTTTCTTACAAACTTTTTGTTTTCACTACGGTAGAGATTATCTGCAGTTTTTTTCTTGTATGTAACATAGTTGACGTTACACATCTACACAGTACCCCGCAAGCCGCCGCAAGGGTATGTGGCGGAGGGTAGGCCACCACCCGTTAACGAGAATAAAACCACCTGCAAAACCAAATCATTTCACCTCTACAATAATATCAGCTTGTCCATGCTCTCGGCAACCTTAATCTCACGAAAGAAAGTATTTAAATGAAACAATATTCAATAAAAGGATACGTACATTCAAATTATGCTGTAGAACTATAAAAAAAGAAAGTAATCTTCAACATTTGCAATTGCAACGGGGAAATTAACCGAAATCAACATCCCACTTACAACCATGAGGTTAAATGGTTATTCATTAAAGCCAATCCCACTTAGAACAGCTTTTTTTTATTGATTCGCTGGATGACGATTATCTAATACCCAAAAGCTCAGTTAGAAACGTTAACTATCAACTTTTAAAAATGATTTTAGCAATTGTAAAGTGTGTAGAATAAAAACCCACGAGAGCTAAATTCATATCCGAAAAATCCTCTGCGATTTTCATGTGTAAAACTTAAACATCAAATAACAACCACTGAGAAATGAATACTTTCATGAGTACATACGTTCTAATTTATTAATAAGAAGCTCAAAATTTCTAAGAAAGATGTTCTCCTAAGGCAATTCCGTGAACGAAACATTGTTACTAAAATTGATACTAACACGCAGGTCTACAATTATTTATCTAAATATCTTTTAAATATATTTTAGGAGGAGTATGAAATGCGTGTTTCTCAACCGTATATGGTATAGCGATAAAAATCATCTACAGCGAAGTGCTCTCAATATAAAATGAATAATTCTCTATTCCCATTGAAATAAATTCATGCGCATTACTATCCTAATGCACCTTATAGAGGTATACATGGTATATATATATATATATATATATATATATATATATATATATATATATATATATATACTTATATATAAACATATATATACATATATATATCCATATACATACATATATATCATATATATACATATATATATATCCATATATATATATATATATATATACACACACACATAAATTAATTTCTTAGGGGATGACAAGTATGGGTTTAAGAAGGGGAGAGGCACGCATGATGTCATTGCAGTAATAAGATCTCTAATCGAGAGGAATATAATGTACAATCCGGACGTATTTGCATATTTCCTAAATTCCGCAAAGACTCTCAATAGATTGAATTGGATAATCCGCAACCTGTACATGTCTCAGACTACTCAGGTGCGAATGGGGATCGTAGAGTCCGGAAAGGCAGTGTAAGGAAGAAATGTAAGGCAGGGTTGTTATTTCTTTCCGGTGCCGTTCAACGCACATGCGACGAAAATGATTGAAGAGTTAAGGGGAGAACTGGAGGTGGGAATGACAGTCGGCGGGGTATTCGTAAAATCAGTTAGGCTGATGACCAAGTTTAGATTGTAAGTCAGGCAAGGGGTTGGCAAATTGCTGAGTGAATTGGGTATTCAGTACGATAGATATGAGATGCAAATCAATATAAATAAAAAAAAGGTAACTCTGTTTTTCATAAAGAAAAAGCTACCCTAAGGATTAAAAAAGAGGGCAGAAATTAGAGCAGGTAGAAGAGTTCACGTATCTCGGTATTGTTTTGGACCAACACGGTCAAAGTAGTAGGGACGTAAGGAGAAGTCTTGCGCAAGGCAAATAGGCTTTCACAAGGAGGAGGGAGTTGATGACGGGGACGTTGGGTAAGGATATTAAGAAAAGACTCGTAAAAACTTTGATATGGAGCGTAGCTATGTACAGCACGGAAGCGTGGTCATTGAAGCAGGAGGATGGACGTAGACTGGAGGCTTTTGAAATGTGGGTGTGGAGAAGAATGGAGAAGGTGAAATGGACCGAGAGGAAAACAAACGAGGAAGTACTTGGTATGGTGGGAGAAGAGAGGGGTTTGCTGGGAGGAATCCTATGGAGGATGGAAAAATGGATGACGGGGGTATTGACCGGCAGTGGGATGCTGAAGATTGAGGGGAGAATGTTAGGCAAACGAGGACAGGGCAGGAATAGGATAGGGTTGTTGGATGGGATGAAGGGGGGAAGAAAGTACTCAGAGATGAAGAGGGACCTCATGTAAAGTAGGATGTTGTGTTTTGCTAGGGGCCACAAATTATATATATATATATATATATATATATATATATATATATATATATATATATATATTACCCGTTCAAACGGATTCTTCGAGGAATGTCGGAGATGTACAGTCCAACGAAGACATTTCACCAATTTTTCACTCCGGTATCGAGCGCATTAGGTAAAGCCCACGCTTCATCGCCGCATACCTAACCCAAAATTAATTACGCCGTGAAAGCCCTTTTTCCCTTAATTCCACTTTCTACCGCATGATATTGCCTCAGAGGTTCCCGCATAATTTATATGAAAACGAGGGTCATAATACGGAAATATGTTTTAATAAAGGTTGTTGTGGAATAAAAAGATATTTGTGCATAAATGAGAGTGAAAATGTTAAGAGGATGAAGCATAGTAAATTTAAACTTGAATTTCATCCGAATTGCTATCCTAATTGGTGAAGGCCAGCGGAATGGAAAGTTAAAAAGAAGAAAAATGAAATTAATATTCTGAACTGATCGGAAGAATGGATATATGGTCATCAACTGTGAGCATAGTTTTTTTATAAGATGCATAATTTTCCATGGACATCTGCAATCCTCTTTATCTCATCTCAGCGCAACACTGCAATTTATAATGGTCGATTTAGGGTTTTTGTCCTTCATGGTCCAGGAGGATTTGAGAATGGAGAATTTCACTTTACTTTGAACTGATGAAACTTTTGGCATATCAATACCATGTCATTCAAGCTGACTCTGAAACATCCTCGCCATTCGTGCGAAAATCTACTTGCGTATAGAGAGTGACATTTGCCGAGAAGGGAACATGTACCATTCGAATGTGAACAAATTGGAAATGTATATGCATGAAATTCACGTATCAGTTCCTACACTTTTACAGATGTTGCAAGTGAATAATTGATTTTTTACGAGCAATCACCACAGCTTCCTTCTAGTTCTTCTGGATTCACAAATTGTATGAATCTTTGCAATTGAGGTACAATCGAAATTAGAGCAAATCTCACACTGTGAGATACTTTGGTGACTGAATGAGGATTGAAATACTCACTCAGACTTATACAATACTTAATCTGGATGCTCTGAGTGCGCACACATACGACATTATCCCTGATATCCTCTCTACCAAACCTCTCTTCCAGGGCTAGCACAGTGCAGCGTGATTTGGCCGGTGCAGTCATGCCCTGGCTTAATTTCTTATCAAAAAAAATGGATTGAAGCTCAAAGAATGTTAACTGAATAACTGTTCAGCAGGAAATTCTCACACTCAAAGAAGCTTTTCTTTTTCAAATAGAACTCACTGCATTACCACGCAACACTTTGATCTTAACTGAAAAACTGGAGGCAAAGTATTAATTATGAAACAAACATTTTAGGGCTCACCTTGCAGCAGTATTCAGTAAATAATGTTAATACATCGGTGACTTAGGGTCCTAATTGAAATCAGTAACCTCTTAAAATGAAGAACTACTCGTACTTATATATATTGAACAATCATCCATTTATACTTTAAACTTCCAGTCTTCACTTCGTGGAATTTTTTGATGCCAATATTAAATGAGTTTGTAAACCAAGACAATGCTGTTTTTCCATTTGGTTTTCTGATTCCTCGGCCACCGACTTTCACTTCCGGAAAAATCCCCCGGTCCCACACAACCACGGGGGGTGGTTTTATAGACTTGAGACTGAAAAGCGATAATGAATTCTTGAGGAGCTCTTGGCAGTTATTTGCTCTTGGGAAACCTTGCCTTGATTCTTGGACCGGGAAATGAAATTGTCATGTATTTAATCTATTATTTATTCGTCGATAAACTAAACCATAAGCAGGATATGCAAATTTCATTATGAATATCAGTCGAAATTAGAATTAATCCAATCACGTTTCTTAAAACACCGCCAACATTCGACACTAGGGCGCTCAAAGCAAAGGCTCGCGGCCTGTATGGCGATCACCAGGAGGTGCCAACCTTTAAGTATACATCCAGCACTTCGATATAATCTTCCAAATTTCGCCTCTTCTACTTTTCTTTTATTTATTCTAGTACTCTGCAAGCCACCGCTAGGGTATGTGGCAGGTGATGAATGCAAACCGGACTAATTTTGTCATTTCAAATCATTCCCTTGTAAATGTCATTTCCTCATCCTATTCATTTGGCTGCGAATCTCTCTCCGAACTCCACCATAGCCACATCAACTATTTATTATGAGCGGAGATGGATTTTGATGGACGCCCAGCTTCTTTACGCAAACATTCAGAAGATACGCATCTTAATGTAAAACATATCGAGATTAAAATTGAAGAAATATTGAAGAAACTGCTTTTCTAAAAATACTTAAATACGAAAATAAAATAGATGGAAATAATAATTGAAATTATAGAGAGAAATTCTAGCCAGCAAAGCTCCAAATATATCGCTGTTTTCCCAGTCAATCTTATCATGAGGTACAAGTGAACGATGGCGCCTTCTGACTGCAAGATGATGAACTAATTCGGCAACACACTTAGATTCAAGGTCCATTCAAATAAGATTTTTAAAATTTGAATAGTTAATCGCCATCCGTTACTCTTCGATATCGATAAGTTATTGGGGAATAATGCAATATTTTTCTATCATCCCGATACTACATACTATAAAGAAGGGACCATTTGCTCTCAATTTCGCCCAAATAAAGACCTCAGTCTATTTATTGATACAATGATAAATCTAATAAATTTTAATTTTAGAGGTCAAAGGGAAGATTTGGATTTGTGGAAAAGTTATAAAAGTTGTTACACGAATACTGAAACGAAATAAAGTAATATTAATTCGATAAAAGCACTTTGGTCCAAATGTGAGCATTTTATCATTTATGAAATCATTCGAAGCGTTGGCTGAGCGCTGATTCTAACAATAACTAGACCGATACCAAAAATATATTAAATTCGAATATCATGCGGTGCGCAATTCTGCCGCGCTATAAAGTAGGGAAAATACTTATCTACAACGGGACGCTTCCGTGTGAAAGCTAAGAAGAAAATAAATTAGTGCTTCGATAACTGGGGCAAGAGAAAATGAGTAAATTATAAGTAATACCAACGCATGTCAGCGATAATAATACGACCCGTTCGCAAAATTCGGGAAAATATGGAATATTATTGACATACTGTTATAATATTGAAATTTTATAATTATAAGTGTTGTCTTTTTGTCAAATTAATATATTCATAACAGTTAATGTACTTCATACACTATTCCCCATCTATGTTCGCCACCCATATAGTCAGGTCGGTAGTATTTCCACGTCGGTTAGTATTACATGGGGGAGGTATGATAGCTTATTCTGGTAGGGTGATACATACCAGATTGGTCAAAGTTAAGGTAGTCCGCGCAGCGTCTGTTCCTCAGTGAGGCGGTTGTGAAGGCGTCTGACCCCAGTGGGGCGGCCACCGAGTGATGGCGGCAGATGCAGTATGAGGGTATGGAAACTTAGCAGAGGAAGGGTTAAATTGATGCGCTTTAATAGAAGATTAAAACACTAACGGGTAGTAAAGAAAATCTATGTTTACACTCAGAGATAAGACGGGTAAGATGATATTTGAAAGAGAAAAGTTCGGAGAGAGATGGAAGGAATTCAGAATCTGTACATACGAGTATACATACTAGTATATGTTCTTTATGTACTGTATGATAAAGAACTTAGGCTAGGAAGCTTAAACATAAAAAAAACACGATGCAGATGAAGATGGCTTTTGTCCAAGCATACCCGACGATGAGATAGAAAGGGCACTAAGGGCGATGAAATCAAATAAGGCCGTGGGGGTGGACAGCACACCTTCAGAACTATTCAGAGGTTTAGGGAAATGTGGGAGGAAGAGTCTATATGGACTGATTCGTATCGTCAATGAAGACGGAATCTGGCCGGTGGTCTTTTTTGTGAGATCAGCGTTAGTTCCAAACCCGAAAAAGGTAAAGGCTACAGCATGTGAGGACTACAGGACAATAAGTCTGATTTCCCACGTTGCTAAAGTTGTTCTCAGGATCATCAACAAAAGGATAGAGAGTGGGGCAAATGATTACATAGGGGATGATCATTTTGGGTTTAGGAAGGGGAGAGGTACGCGTGATGCCATTGCAGTAATCGAGAGGAATATAGAATACAATCAGGACGTATATGAATGTTTCGTAGATTTCGAAAAGCCGTTAGAAGGAGTGAATTGGGAAAAACTAATGAGCATATTGCAGGAAATAGAAATAGGTTGGAGGAACAGGAGGCAATCCGCAAACTGTACTTGTCTCATACTTCTCAGATGCGAGTGAGGAACGATAAGTCCCTATAGTTGGTGCAAGAGTTGACGTATCTCCGAAGGACAAAATGGTCAAAGTAGTAGGGACGTAAGAATTACACTTGGCACAGAGGCTTTCACAAGGAAGAGGGAGTTGATGACAGGGAAGTCGACCAAGGATGGAAAGAAAAGGTTCGTGAAAACTTTGATGCCGAGTTATGTACTGGTCGGAAATATGTTCGCGGAAGCAGAATGACAGAATTAGATTGGAGGCTTTTGAAATGTGGGTGTGGAGAAGAATGGATAAGGTTAAATGGACAGAGAAGAAAACGAATGAGGAAGTACTTGGTATGGTGGGCGAGGAGAGGGGTTTGTTAGGAGAAATCATCAGGAGGTAGGAAAAATGGATGAAGGGCGTATTGATCGGCAGTGAGATGTTGAAGACTGTAATTGAGGGGAGAATGTTAGGCAAAAGAGGAAAGGGGAGGAACAGGATAGGGATGTTGGACGGGATGAAGGAAGTACTCAGAAATGAATATGCAGTTGTCTAAGGGTAGGATGTCGGGTTGTGTATTTTTAGTAGAGTTATGAGATTCATAATTGAGTCATTTTGTTGTTTTTGTCCGTCAAAAATCTAAATTTACCGGTAGATTACCAATAATAATTAGCTACCATATTTTTTTATTATTAAGGGTGGTAATTATAAACAGTCCAAATACAGATATTGGCAAAATATTTTGCCTACTTTTTCATCCGGGCAACTTCCCAGAATAAATTTCAATTGGGTTAACTACCCTTTATCCTTTCAGATCACGAATCTAATAAATAATATCAAAGGGTATACTAGAATAGACGGCCATAATGTTTTCTTCTCCAATAAAGTTGAAGGTGAAACACAGTTTTCAAATAAGTCATGAGGAAAGTCGTAGATCAAACAGCCACATTATTTTTTATAAAACTCTTACTGCGTGAAAAGCAAAATGAAAATTAGACCACTTTAAAGTCATGGCTTATGAAATTTTTATCGCATTATTAACATAACGATCTTTTAACCTGTAAATAGAGTACCAGTCGAATATTTATCGCGTAAACCTCATTAGTTATGAAACTAACGCGCATGATTTTACTGTGCCGCAAGTATCCATGGTAGAGGTGTAAAACCGGTCAGGAAACTTGGTTTCGGGTTTGCCCCTCTAACGCAGCCGGTAGCCAGTTTGCCATGAGCAGTCTGAGGAGAAAGACTTGCCTCCGTGTGAAGTGTATTTTTTGACTTTGTAACACGGTAAATGCACGGTCAAGCTCCAAAATGACAGCCGCACGTCCTTCATCGTTACCAATTTATTGGCCCGGAACAGCAAGACCCGGTGGTCCCCCAGCTCCCTTTAAGTCCCGACTTGGCTCCGTGCATCTTTTTTTGATTCCCCGACTGAGAGATAGAGCTGAAGGGAAAGCATTAGGAGACCGTGGAAAACATCCGAAAGCATGTTACAGCGTTCCTGAGAGACAGTCCCATCGAGGAGTTTGAGGGTGCCTTCTTAGGCGTGGCACACACGTCTCCGCAAGTGTATTATTGTTCCAGGGGGAGAGAGTAGTTTGAAGACTATTAAACATTTGTGCAAGTAGAAGCAATTAATCTATTTTCCCAGAGATTTCGCATTTCTTTTTTAGTGGACCCTATAAATTTTTTTCGATCCGTTCACTCACGCATTTCTGGTCATGAAATATCCTTATTTGGGCCTCTAGCAATACGTATTTTGTACAGCATATAGGCCTTTCTGTGCAGCATACTACCACTCCCTCTGATAAATGACAACTGCGACTTACAGAATACTGCAAATTGAAGTTCGGGAAGTGCTGCACACTCGGGGAACATGGTCATCAGGTCAGCAATTGAATTACTCCTATCAACTGATGTGGAAATCGAACAGTGTACATAGTGGACAAGGGTTAATAAGGCTACGGGCGTCTTTGGATCGAAAAAGCGATTTGCGATCAACGAGACATATCCGTCAAAAGCTTTCTCTGTGCGATACTCAGCTTTGGCTCATAATTTTGTGAGTGAGATTCTGAAGGAGACCTCTAACCTCTGGACGGTGAACTAGTTCTGTGACCTCCGAAAAATAAAAATTGCAGGAAAGGTTGGCGAAGCGATAGCGGTGAGTTTGGCAAAGCTTGTCAAGCGAGAGCATGCATAGATCGGCCAGGAAATGAAAAACGTTTTCTCGGATCCATTACTTGAAAAAATGAGATACTTAGAACGCCATATCCTCTCCACAGGTTTTTCATGTAAAAAAACTAACTGAGAAAACATGGATGGAATAGTTTGTTGGCATATAAAGTAGATGAAAATTTTTAATAATTGCCTCCAAGTAGGGATCAAGGCCAAACAGGTTTTCAATTAGGAAGTGATTGATTGCAGTTGACCTCGAGACCTCGTAGAGTAATATGCGAGGGTAATCCCAGAAAAGCCAGATCCAGCATAGAAAACACAACAATGGTGGAAGAAAAGGTATTTTTCAACATAATCTCCTTTTAGCTCCGTACACTTTTGCCAGCATTGTGCAAAAAGTTCGATACCCTTTTTATAGTGAGAACTGCTTTGCTCCTCATGATAGCCATTAACTGCCGACATCACTTCTTCACGGTTTGAAAATCTTTGACCTTCGAGCTGTTTTTTCAAGTTTGCGGATAGAAATAATCCGAGGGGATAAAATCTGGCGAATTGGGTGCATGACGTAGCAATTCAAACTTTGATTCTTGAATGTTGGTCATTGCAATAACGAATTTTTGAGCCGGTGCATTGTCTTGATAAAATAACACTTTCTTCTTAGCCAAATACGACCGCTTTTGCTTGATTTCTTCGCTCAAACGCTGCAATAAGTTCCCATAGTACTCGCCGTTGATAGTTATCCTTTTTCAACATCGTTAATCAAAATTACCTCAAGCGCATCTCAAAAAACCGACAGCATGACCTTGTCTGCAGATGAAACGGTGTTCGACTGCTTTGGAGACGGTTCTACCTTTTGAATATATTGTTTTGATTGTTCTTTTGTCTCGAGTGTGAAGTAATGGACCCATGTTTTATCCATGGTTATGGAACGGTGCAAAAATTCTGCTTTCTTGCGGTGAAAATTTGCTAAAAACTGAATTGAAACATCCTCACGGCATTGATTTTGCTCGAGTGTGAGGCCCTATCTTGCATACAGCTTTCTCATGCCCAAATTTTCAGTTAATAGGCGATGTACCGCACTTTTTTGAAATGCCTGCTATGTCTGCTAACTCGCGCACTTTTTCGACCGTCATCCAGTATCACTTTGTGGATTTTCTTCACCGTTTCCGGAGTCGTCACCTCATTTCGTCGACCAATACGATGCTCGTCTTGACAGCTCGTACGACCTCGTTTTATCTCTACTACCCATTATTTTACTGTTGTAAACCAAAGAGCACACTCACCCAGAGTAGAATCCAGTTCAACTATTATATTGGTTGGGCTGAGGCCTTTCAAGTAAAAGCATTGTATCACATAACGATGCCCAATATCCTCCATTTTCAGAAATGTATTGAAAAAGTTCACAATTGATGGCTGCCAAACAAATAAAAGACAACGTAGCGTCTTCAAACTTGAAACATATGCTTTATAAATTGCGTACCCTCTAATACAGTGATACTTTTCAAACAGCTACCACCATCTCTAGGTCAGGCTGGGTACTTCTGCGACCACCCTCGTAGATCTCAAAACTAGAGTGAAACCTGCCAGGGCATATGTTTTCTTTAAAAAGAGGCAATGAAAGCACAGGATATCTTTCCATATGGAACATGTCACGTTAACAAGCAATTATATATTGGAGAAGGCCTTGGACAACGTCAAATAGAGCAAAGTATTCGAGGTACTAGAAGCGCGCGGACTGGACCAAAACGACAGAAGAATTATACATAACCTCTACAAGAATCAGGTTACAAAAATCAACTAAAAATGGAAGAAAAATAGGAGCTAAAATAAACAAAGGAATAAGACAAGGATGCAACCTCTCGCCAGTAACATTCAACTTATACCCATAAGAGGCAATAAAAGAAACATATGAATTGGGTTTCAAAGGAGTCAAGGTAATAGGAGAAGAAATCAACATGCTCTGCTTTGCAGATGACATCGCAATAGTGGCCGAAACGCGAGAGGACCCGCAAGCAACTCTAAGTGCTATGGGCCAAGCACTGAGGGGAATATGATATGAGCATCAAAAAGAAGAAAACTAAAATACGTTTGTGTGGAAGAGAGAAGTTGAATGAAGGCATTAATATTCGAGGGATGAAACTAGAGCAAGTAGAATCCTTCATCTACCTGGGCAGCAACACAACATGTGATGGAAGAAGTTTGACCGAGATCAAGCGAAGAACAGCCCAACCAAAAAACGCATCCATGAAGAAGAGGCAATTAACTATGTTGAAAGAACCTAAGGCTGGAAACAAGGAAGCAATTCGTCAAAAATTTCGTGTGGATCACGGCGCTCTATGGTTCCGAGACCGTTTAGAACATTGGAAAAGTGGACCAGCGAAGAATAGAAGCCTTAGAAACATGGTGCTGGAGTAGAATGCTGATTAAATGGACAGGCAAAGTGAGGAACGAGGAAGTATATAGAAGAGCAGAAGAGGATAGGACCGTATGGAGAACTCTAGGGCAAAGAAGAAATAGATGGATCGGACACACATTGAGGTAAAATGGATTGATTAGGAATAAAAAATGGAAGGAGAAATAGAAGGGAAGATTCCACTGGGAAGACCATGAGATAAGTGCATGGGATAAATTAATAAGCACATAAAAGAGAGAAGGTATCAAGGATTGAGGGATTTGACATTGAATAGAGTAGAATAGAGGGCTGCATTAAACGAATCTTAGGATTGAAATACTAATGACGATGACGGAAAAGTTAAGGAGAAATATTATTTTGCATTGTTACAATTTCCCTTCATTTGGCCACAGTTCAGACACATTGAAGATAGGTATAATTTGTCATTTAAAAATTCAAAAATAATGAAAAATTTCCGTGATAACACTGCATTGCTTTGAATTTCTTTTATAAAACGAGGCGCGTCACACTATTTATTAACAGCAACTGAAGACGGCCGATAGACAGGTGAACATTCTCCACATGACTTAGTTCGCTCAATGAATATAAACCGTGAGAATTCACTACCATCATTGAATATTTATAACCCCACGGTAGAGAATTGTAGGGAAATAAAATAATTGTTTAGCCAGAAATAAACCTATTTGAGACCAAGCACAATTTGAGATTAAATTAGCCAAAACCATTCCCACTGGACGAAAACAAAATATTACCTACTTCTCTTTTGAATTCCGGAATCAAATAGCGTTACTAAATGGCTTAACACCAATGTCTAGCATTCCTAGCAAAACTCATCTCATCGTGCGCATAATGATTGCGGACGAGCTTGGTTCAGTCGGTCGGGCGATGACCTTGTGAAGCATCGCGGTGGGACGCTGGCGTTGCCCCACTGGACCGAACTGGGACTGGCCGTCGCACGGAGGCCGGGCGAGGTGTCTTGCGTTCGCCTGAAATCGTTCCACCGAACGATTTTCATATTTAATTACTGACAAATAGTCTCCGCATATTTTCCCGCCGTCGTGGAATCAACCCGCATTGCCAAATCACGCCTAAATGAGTTGGAGAGGCGAGTTCTTCTCTCGACTATCACTTAATCGTTTTTTTTGTGATTAATGCCTCCGTAATCTTCTCCATCCACTTCCACCGTGATATTGCTCCCTCCAACTCTCTCTCTCTCTCTCCATCTCTTGCTGACTGGCACTTTTCGACCAGATTTATTTATTCGACGGAAAAACTGATTCCATCCTAATACGCAGAGCGTCTGATAACCTGTCCCATAGTGTTCACAGCTGTGATTAATTCCCTTCGAAAATATTTCCGTGACAGGCTAGATTTCCACACTCTCTGGTTTATTCGAGACAGTTCTGAGCAGACCCTAAATATATACACTATAAAAGTAACGCGCATTCTCGGGGAAAAATAGCTTTATCGATTTACGTCCTTGTACAAAAGCATAAAATTCTCCAAAACACTCTCCCCCTGCATCAATTATACACTTGTGGAGACGTGTCTGGAAGACACCCTGAAACTCCTCGACGGGAATGTCTCTCAGGAACGTTGAGTAACATGCTTTTGGATGAGGGTAAAAAATAAACTTTACAGCTCCACAATAAAGATTTAATACTTCACAAGACCATGGTTTCGATGCTGCGATGCATCGTCATCAGGTGGCAATGACAATTCTCAGTATCGAAACCATGGTCGAGAAATAATAAATCATTTTTGTGTAAGTGTTGAGTTTCTTTTTTACACTCATAAAGAAGGAATTCCACATAGTTAGGCCAGACAGATACGTACAACATTTGTGAATTGAGTTTTGATTGCTCTAATCATACGAAGTTCACACATCGGCCAAGGAAAGGGAGCCAATTATATTCCCACGTAAAATCTGCGATTCACGACATTTCTGAGACTTCCTAAGTAAAATTATCCGGAGGTAAATTACTTCCTCCCTCTATCAATGTAAAGATTGGTACTTGCAATGTCAGGTAATTACTTAAATGTGAGAGATTAGACACCCTTAAAGCAGAAATGGGAAGAGTCAAACTGGAGATCAAGGAATTGGTGAAATGAATGCTCATTTAGGCTAAAACAGTAAATGGAAACGAAGGACTCGGAATCACAATGAACACATAAAGGGGATAATACTTTTCTAATATAGAAATCTACTCACCGTGATAAACACATACATGATTGGAACACAATATAAGATACACCTGGAAGATACTGGGATATAAAAATACCCAACCAATCAATTATGTTTTGGTGAAAAAGCGATTCTTAAATCAAAAGACAGCAAAAGCTATCCTCGAGTGATTGTTTAGAGAGACCATGATCTCGTAACGAGGAAGTGCAACTTGAACTTCTATTAAATTAAAAAAGAGGAATAAACTTCTATGTAATTTAGCAAATATAAGATAAAAAGAGTAAGTTAGGAGGATATATTTGGGAAAGACTAATGGCTACACAGCTCATCGAAACAGCACCAGGCATATAAAGAAAGCATAGATGTCGGGAAATCAATTAAGTAATCAAATAAGCCAAAGACACCTCGAACCAGTTCATAAAAACAACATGTAAAATATGAATGCCTGACGATACACTCGAGCCGTTCAATAGTTCCTAAGAAAATCCTAAAGACTTTGCTCGTAATTTCAATAAAGTTTTGTTACTAGTATGCCTAAACTTTCACAAGACTTCCGTTAAACTTCCAGCCAAATCCGTCACGTGGTTTCTTTTTATTGTCGATTGAAGGAACAAACTTTAGTTTATTTAGATAAATGGAAAAAATAAGTCCCGTGCGGTGATCAGGCCCCTCTTTATAAACAGTTTAACACAAAAAGATATCAAGCTGAGTTGGACGAAGTTCATGGTATATCTTCTCCTGTGTATATTAAGTTGCTTTTAGGTGAGGCGACCGACAGCTGAGGTCATTTGCGTCATTAGGAATGGATAGGAAAGGAGGAAGGGTGGAGAGAGAAACCCGGCGTCTGCATTAGCCTACTCTGATAACAAAAGTCGCCAAGGGATCAAACAGTTTAACCTCCCTTCCGGCGGACGTCGTACTCATTCAAAGTGCTCTCCACCACAAAGCACCTCAAGTAGGGATCTGGATACCAATGGAAAATATTTGTTGTTTCCAGGATTTGAACCCAGATCCTCTCGGTAGGAAGCCTGTACATTAGCCACCTCAACATCCCGATCCGCAAATTAGTTTAAATCTGGCCGTACATGCACAAATACCCATCGTTCGGGACGTCCGATAGAAGTTACTCCCACGGATATGGTTAGCAAAATTCGCGATACGGCTATGAGTGATCGAAAAATCAATTTTCGCGAAATACTTCGCACTACGGAAATATCACCCCGCAAAGTGTTTTCAAATATTGAGTGTTAAAAAAAGGGGTCATGATGGGTGCCGGGTTTGCTCTCAGGGGAGATTAAACGCAGTCGCGTGGTCGATTCAGTGTTTCTTTTGGCACTTTTTCATCGCAATCCTAAAGAGCTTCTGCGTCGATAGACGCGAAACAGTAAACCAAACATGGATTCACGGCTATACTCTGGAGAAAAAGGGGCAATGGAAACAGTTTCTTGCCAAAGGTGATCCGCTTCCGAAGAATGAGAAGACGGTGAAATCGGCCGACGGAGTCATGGCAACGGGTTTTTGAGATGAACGCGGAATACTATGAATAGATTACTTGCAATAAGTACAACTGATGAATGGGTAATATAATGTGTCGTCATTTCACCGACTAAGCGAAAAAGTCAAGAAAAAACTTGCTCATTTCAACTAGAAAAAATTCTCTTTCATCAAGAAAACGCACGGGTTCACTGTACGAAATTAAAGTTTGAATTACAATGACCGTACCGCATCCACCAGATTTGACCAACGGTGACTGTTTCTTTAATTTCCAAGCTTGAAGACATTTCTCGGTAGATAGCGATTCACGTCGAACGAGGAGGTCATCACCAACGCAGATGCCCATCTGGAAGACCTTAGGAAAACCAAATTTCTTGGCGGCTTACAAAAGTTGGAGCAACGCTGGAAAAAGTCAATCGACATAAAAGGAGATCATGATAAGCATGAACAAAATGTATCAAAAATAATTATTCAATGCGCTTACCCATTTAGCAATGAATATGGCTATTAATCCAATGTAAGGTAATGAGGTGCCTGCAGATGTTATTGTGACCCCGGCAGAATCAGCCGAAGATATGAATACAATATCCAAAACCTTGTCCAGGGCTTTGAAAAAATTTAAACTGAGAAAAAATGCGAAGAAAACCAAAGCTATGATAGTTTGGAGACACTGGAAAGAACTCCCTCTACATTAATGATGGCTGAATCAATGGTAAGCCAAGTAGAAGAGTTCTGCTACCTTGAGACATTGTGCATAATTACAAGAGAAAACAGGTGCACATCTGCAGTGATTAGAAGGACAGCCTTGGCAAAGAAGGTAGATGAAAAACAAAAGAATCTTTCAGGAAAGTAAGTATTAACATCGGAAAATAGAAAATCCTTTGCAAGAACGTTCATTTGGAGTAAATTATTATAAGGATGCGCAACTTGGACATTGGGAAAGAGGGAAAAGTCTCGGTCGGAAGCAATGGAGATATGAATAGGATAACTAGAACAAGATGGAGGGACAAGAAACACAACATAAAACTAATGAGAGGAATGAAAGACAAGAAAAGAATTTAACGAAAGGGATGAAGAAAAGAAAAATTTAATTTGTTTTACACGTTCTCGGACATAAGAACTTTCTGAAAAATAATATGGATGGGAAAATAATAGGAAAAATAAATTATTGATGCTAAGTAAGAAATTCATTGATGAAATGAAAATTACTATGAGCGTAACAGCATGTAATGAACTGTAGAGAGCGGCAATGGAGAGAGAGGCATGAATGCCTGCAGCGGCAAGGCTCCGCCTTTGGAAGAAGATGATGATAAGGAAATGAGGAAGAATGGAAGAGGACGCAGGCAACGATGAGGATGGGATATTGGTACATAAACGTCTTAATTCGGGCGAAATTGGGCGACCATAAGTTCCCTTCCTCCATTTAATCCTTCGTCAAGTGCACGAGAATAATGATAAAAAAGGAAATATAAAGCGTAATAAGAGAACGAGAATCGAATGATAAAGTCATAAGTCTTATAATAAGAGAAATATACACAATATGTGATTTCGTAGGATAAGCTTCATAGAGAATTCAGACATGAAGACTAGAGTTAAAACTCACACGGGAAAACACCCAAAAAGAAGGAGTGAGTGAAAAATCTGCTTAAACCCTGCAGTACTGGCACAATTGGCAATAGATAGCATGAGTATGGATGAGCAAAAGACAAATGTGATGGTGATCAAAACAGAATACAGAGGGAGAGACAGGTATACGTAAGAATCGGTGGAGTAGTAATGGAAATGTGTCGGAGAAAACTCATTTATGCAGTAGAATGAGAGGAGGAGCGCTCTTTAAGAAGACGACTTACCCACTTACGACGACACACTTACCTTAAGGAACACCATTCTGGGGAGAAGATATAAATTCTTTTGGACGTAAGAAGGAGAGAGTAAAATTGTTCGGATCATCTTAACAGGCGAAAGAAGGAAAACCGAAGTCTTTAAAATATGGTGTTGTGGATGTATGATAAGGACGAGATGGGTTGATTGAGGAACAAGAGAAGATACACTGCGAAGAAAGGGAAAAAACATGAACATGAGGTAAAATCTGTGAAAGCGAAGTAAATATTGATTGGACATGTATTAAAATATTAGTGGTCGAATACAACACGCACAGCGAGCTAAAATAAAGAGCAAGGGAGAACTACCGCTATGACCAACTGCTACGAAAAATATAACCCATGGTTTGACTACCTAAAAGCGGGTAAACGGCGGGAGTAACCGCTTGACGACCCTAGGCAGAACATCTACGCCAGGGATCTAGGTTCTCCCGGTACTGACCACGCCGCGTTTACCCATAAAGCTAAGTGCTTACCTACCCAATCCCACACAGGTGGGCAAAGGGCGGACTCGCTTAGCAAATGACGTGTGGTAGAATTGCGCTAACGCGCACTCGTCGGTGACTCATCGAGCGCTGCAGGAGGAATCCTGCTAATATGAGTTCTATGGGAGAGACGGGGTCCAAACGGTTCGGCTAACCGTTCCGTCTCTGTGGGTTCGGCCTCGTAGGGGCTGAGGTTCGCAGCATAGGTAGGCACTAGGGATTCCTGTAATCTATTCATAGAGAGCACGAGTCCTTGAATGAGGGGGGGGGCACTCTGTGGGGAGTTTGCCTAGCCCCCGCGTAAGCCGGTGGCCGACGTTTGAGGTGTCGGTTCTACCCCCCATTGTGCCGTTGGCCATGGCGAGGGTGGAACTAGTATCCGAGTCGAGTAACTTTAAGTCTTGCGTACCTGCTCACTGGGTCGACAGTGAAAATCGAGCATAGTGCGACGGTACGAACTTCCGAGCACCCCAGCTGGGGAGTGTGGTTCGTTCCACACTTTGACTCTGAGGATAGTCCGGGGGTGCTGGCAGGGTACTTAAATAAAATGAAATGTTATAGGATTTTTCAGCATGATAGAAAATCATATATCCTACTACATAAATATTTATCAAGCAGAAGAAGTATATATATATATATTTTTTCAATTAATTTAAACAATTTCTTCTCCGGTGAAATAAAACATCTCATTCAAGACTTCGTAGTAGTAGTAGTTTTTAGGGGAGGCGACCGACAGCTAAGGTCATTTGCGCCATAGGGGATGGACAGGAAAGGATGAAGGGTGGAGAGAAACCCGGCGTCGGCATTAGCCTACTCTTTACGAAAGACGCCAAGGGGTCCGCAGCTTAACGTCCCATCCGACGGACGCCGTACTCACTCAAAGTGCCCTCCACAAAGCACCTCAAGTAGGGATCGAGATACCTCTGAAAAATATTCAACACCGCCGGGATTTGAACCCGCGCCCTCAGGGTGGGAAGCCAGTACGTTAGCCCCCGCACCATCTCGATCCCCCTCAAGACTTCGTGAATTACATTAAAGAGAATATGAGTAGGGAAGGTGTACTAGGATCATTCTAGCCTTTATTGACCGGTCGGTATTTGAAGATTAGGGCTTACTTGACCCATGGGACGCATCGAAGGAACGGGTGCCATCATTGCATTACCAACTCTCCTCATAAAGTTCCAAAGCATGCTTTGGTGTCGCCATCCAGCGTTGATACCAGGAACTTAATGAGTGCAGCAAAACTGTTTGCTGTGTATTTAAAATGCCTTTGATTTTTCATGCAATCCATTGGATGCATGGACTCCATTAATTGAAGATGTCAGTACTTGAAGAACGTGGAAGCGAAGGTTTGGGAGTGTGGGAGGTAAAAAGAGAGAGTTCCAGTTTTTTTCTAGTTTCCTCCGTCATACTTTCGAGATGCGTAAACTGTTCTACCTGCTCTAGTTTTTGCCCTCCTGTTTTAACGTTAACCATGGCATTTCTCTTTATGGAAAATCACAAACCTTTGTTTAATTATAATGATTTTCATCCCATATCTGCTGCACTGAATTTATAGAATAAACGAGAGGGGATTAGGCATTTTTTTAAATAGCTATGTTTGAGCATTGTATGCTCACATAATTCAATTCAATATTGGAACTCTAAGAACATCCATACCACGTTGAGCCGTCTGAAAGATATCTCACAGATCCTGGAAGACACATTTTAGGAGCCCAAGGTGCCGTAGAGTGTGCCATAAAAGGGAGGATTGCTGCATCGTCACAATAACTGGCTGATCTCTGGGTGAGGGCCGGCATAATATTACAACAAAATGGACCGAACGACGCCAAGAGGTATCCATCGTGACTAAGATAGTGAGTTAGGCCAGTGTCAGCGGCCGTCACTTGGAATCGACCGCTTTCCAATGGTAACCGCACCGGAAACCACCGAAACCAATTTCCCGAAGACAATTGGACTCCTATTCCTCTAATTCTCACTCTATCCATGCCAAAAAAACATTGTAAAAAAATGAATTTCCCATCGGCACTATCCTTGGGAACCAGATTTTATGCGTGTATACCAACTCTCATTTTTATGATTTTTGCAAAAAAAAACAAGAGCCAGGATGAGGGTAAGGTGAAATTAATCGATGCAAAAGAATGTCCTATTTCATTACCGCCAAGTTTTATTTTTATAATATAAATATCGCTGCAAACAGGCAAATGTCCTGGTGGAAATGGTCAAGTCTGGTCAGTGGTAACTTCTACAACACACGTACATACACACAGAAACAAGAATAACAGATATGAGACAATATTCTCTTATATATAATGACAGATTAAGACTTCCAATCCTTTACAATCATACTGTGGGCCATGTTCACACCTTTCATACATACGACGCACCGTCCATCGCCGCACTCCATCCATAATCACGCACTCTTCAATTTCATATACAGTTCAAAGTCACGCCCCGTTAACACATCATCCTCTTTTGAATAAACAATTTCTCACGCCGTCCATATCACGTACAGAACAATATTTTTAATAAGTACAACGTTACAATAATCACTGACAAATAATGTTTATCACTCAGTGGATGCTTTGCACTTATTCTTAAAACTCCTATAATTAGATGAAAGGTCTCAAACAAACCTCCAGGCAGCTGGTTCCAATCAACAATAGTTACGTTTAATTAGGGGTATATTTTTCTTATTTGTTTTTGTGTTCTCGTTTTTACTTTAAAACTTAGATGCTTGCTTTTCCTTTAAAGCTTGCTTTTCCTATAAAAATCATAACCACAGTGTTCAACCTGAAGGTCGGTTTGGATGGAGAGGGTAGAGTTTACCTAGTGTTAAGCCCGACGTCGTGTGAAATTTACACATCAGTTCCTTTCCCTCTGCTGGTTATGGTTTCCCAGGAAGACCTGTTACCCGAAAAATCACATAGTTTGGATGGAGCTGCAGATGCCCAGAGAGGATTACTCGAGAATCGAACCCGGGCCCTCCGGTCAACAGTCCAACGGTTTACCCCTGGACTACCGCGACCTTCCGTTGTCATACTGGACGAGATTCCATCAAATGGAACCGACTGGCTTTAGCAAAGCGGTCTAGTAGTAGTATTTAGGAGAGGCGACCGACAGCTGAGGTCATTTGCGCCATAGGGGATGGACAGGAAAGGATGAAGGGTGGAGAGAAACCCGGCGTCGGCATTAGCCTACTCTTAATGAAAGGCGCCAAGGGGTCCGCAGTTTAACGTCCCATCCGACGGACGCGTACTCACTCAAAGTGCCCTCCACAAAGCACCTCAAGTAGGGATCGAGATACTACCTTGATCAAAAAGTTCCCGGAATAACCACCGTGTGGCGCTCCCATCGTTCCGATTTGAGTTCTGTTTTTTTTGTTAAATTGGTACATCTGTTGTTGATATTCCCTTTAAATCTTAGCGTCATAACTTGACATTTGCAAAAGTTACGGTCGGTTTTCGGTATGTCCATCAGTGCTTCCTGCGATTTTTCCATTACTTCCTCTCGGCTGCTAAAACGCGTTCCCCGTAATGGTTTTTTAACTCGATTGAACAGAAAGAAGTCACAGGGAGCCAAATCAGGTGAATTCGGTGGCTGTTGGATGGTATTTGTTGCATTTTTCGTCAAAAAATTACGAATAATGATAGCACTGTGCGACGGTGCGTTATCATGGTGCAAAATCCACGAGTTTTCTGCCCACATTTCTGGTCTCTTTCGGCGAATTGCTTCACGCAAACGTCTCATAACGCCCAAATAATACTCTTTGTTTACTGTCTGGCCTTCTGGCAAAAATTCATGATGCACTACACCGTTCTAATCCATGAAAACCGTCAGCATTGCCTTCTTTTTTGACTGAAAACGACGTGGTTTTTTTGGTCTCGGCTCATTTGGTGAACGCCATTCACTTGCCTGATGTCTGGATTGCGTGTCGTACTCATAAACCCACGTCTCGTCTCCAGTAATGATCCTTTTGATGAATGTGGGATCGGATTCAGCCTCGCAAATCATGTCTTTTGCGACGTCAACACAGTCTCTTTTTTGCATGAAATTGAGGTCTTTCGGCACCAACTTTGCTGCTACACGACGGAAACCCAAATCATTAACCACAATGTCTTGGGCGGATCCATAGGCAATGTTCAAGTCCTCCGCTATTTCTCTGATGGTTAATTTGCGGTTATTGACCAACATTTCTTTTACTTTATCAATTTTTTCACCGACTTTCGATGTCGATGGTCTGCCACTGCGTTCATCATCTTCGATTGACTCACGACCACTTCTGAACCGCTCGTGCCACTGGTAAACGACCGTTTTTTTAGAGAATCGTTGCCGAAACACTTTTCCAACATTTCCAACGTCCGTGCGCCACTAAATCCGTTTTTTACGCAAAATTTAATACAAGTTCGTTGTTGCAAATTTAAATCCATTTCTGCAATTGTAAAAAATCGCCAACACACACAGAGATAGATGTACTCTTGGCTACGTAACTTTTGCAAATGTCAAGTTATGACACTAAGATTTAAAGGGAATATCAACAACAGATGTACCAATTTAACAAAAAAAACAGAACTCAAATCGGAACGATGGGAGCGCCACACGGTGGTTATTCCGGGAACTTTTTGATCAAGGTAGTACCTCTGAGAAATAATCAACACCGCCGGGATTTGAATCCAGGCCCTCTGGGCGGGAAGCCAGTACGTTAGCCCCCGCACCATCTCAATCCCCGCAAAGCCGTCTTCTGGAATCTTGGAGAAATACAATAATTTTAAAAAAACAACCTTCACGCTGACGATTCAGGAAAAGCCGCCGACAAAAAAACAATACTTTCCTTGAAAAAATGATTCGTCACCTCGTCATATAAGTCCTTGGTATTAAATATTCGGATTACCATACAATGTGGGGCTGTCGCACCCACCGGAGGGACAATTACCCATATTCGGAATGCCCAACTGACGGATTCGCTCGCGAGTGACGTAGCTGTTGGCGTGGGGGTGGGGCGGGGGTATTACGTCGCCACCTCCCGCATGCCGGCACCTGCCTGACGACGAGACGCAAGCATTGAAAAAAGAGACAAATGAAGACGAAGTGTAACCCACTTTCGGAGGATGAGCATTCTAATACGCACTCTGCTTTTTTGCTCCGAGGTGGCGTTGAATAATGGATCAGGCTGAGAAGACCACGCGAGGGTTGGAGGCGCGAACACCCCCCGGGGCCTCCGTGAGCGCCGAATCGAGACGGACGGGGAAAAAATTAACTCGGAGCGGGGAAGATTCCAAGGAGAATTTCTGGCAATCGGAGGAACGCCAAGTGAATAAAGATTGCCTCTTCAGATTATGCGAATCGACAGACGAAGAGCCCGATTTAACCGATCGAATCAAGAGGGGGAGGAGGGGGTGTGGTGCTATTAAAAGTATGGAGGGTTGGAATAAGCGTGGAATATGGCTGGAAAAATTGTATTTCACAAACTTGTCCGGCTAGCTATTATGTGCGCGGAAAAATCGTCAAAAATGAGATCAGAGGGAACTGATTTCTACATCACAAATACCCAACAAATGATAGTTCGGATAGAATGCTGTACACATATCGACACTTGTTGAGGTTGCAAAAAAGAGGGAGGGAGCAAAGTTCCAGTGGACGCGATTTTTCAAGATATTTAGAAGGCCTTCGACAAAGTACCTCGTAGTAAACTACTGACAAATCTAGAAGTCTCGGTAAAAATATCCTGGGTAAATATCCCATCGGTAAAAGACTTTTTGAATGGTAGGGTACCAAGAGTAGTCTTAGATGGAGCTAGCTCTAATGCAATAAAAGTTACTTCAGGTGTTCCACAGGGAAACGTTATCGGAACACTTTTATTCCTACTTTACTCTAATGACATTGACCCCGTAGTCACCAGTAAGATACGTTTATTTGCCCACGATGTATACCGTGATATCCGATATCCTAAGGAAAAAGCAGCTTCATGAGATTACCATAATGCTATACAATGCGGGTGCGACATTTGGCAATTAGAATGAAGCTTAAAAAAGTACGTATTGATGAATTTAGGGAAAAAGAGCAATTCCCGAATTATTACTCCGAAATGGAATATGCTGACTCGATTAAATACTTGGGCGTTACCTCACTCACGACCTCTCCTGGGTGAAGAATATACAGTGAATATGTGAACAAGCTTGAAAATATTAGGATTTATGAGAAAGAGTCCTGGGTTGATGTAATGAAAAGGTGAGAAATGATATCTTTCGAAGGTTAGTCCTGATTTAGAGTTATGTGCAGCAAGTATATGGGACACTCACGAAGCACGAAGGAATAATTGCTTAATTGGTTGGTGTTCAGCGTAAAACAGCTAGAATTGTAAAACGTTTTTACGATACACTATGTAACGTATCGAAAATATTAGAGCAGCTAGCCTGGGAATCCCTCAATAGAGGAAAGGTTGAATTACAGATTGAAACTGTTGCATAAATTGGGAGGATGTCTCTTTAGGAGTGACTTTGAAAATTAATTCATCCCCATCCTACTACGATAGGAGAGATCATGCGAATAAAATTAGAGCGATCAAGTATAGAACGGATAGATTAAAGATATCATTTTTTCTGGTATCAAAATAACATTGTCCGACCGCGGCAATAGTGAAAATATTCATGTCATGATTAGTCTAATGTGTATTAGAATACCCTTGTCACACACCCTTGCGGTGGTTTTCAGGGTATATCCATAAAAAATCACTCAGAAAATTTATGAAAGTACCAGGATGCCAAAAGAAAATAACAAAACTGGAAAATCCTAACCGGTTTTTAGTTACAAATTAAATTAAAGCCTTAATCAATTTTCGTTGAAACATAGAAGCGGGGAGGATGTATTAGAAGCCGTGGATTTCCCCGTCGCGGTTGCCGAAAGCATTAACCGAAACCTAATCCTCTGAAGGTGTGGGTTGAATGAAGTCCAGGTCTTGTATTCCATGTCACCTTTTGACGTAATGGGTTGGCCATACATGAAAGTGGCGCCGGATTTTCGTGTTCGTTAACTCATCGCATTACGAGATCTCAGAATCACGCATAGCCACCCCACCCGACAATTTCAGCGCCGTCGCAAACCGTGACCCCGGGTGCTCAATCAAGCCGAGGCGGGATCCTCTCCCGTCGTCCCCGTTGGATTAATTTTTTGGGAAGGCAATCCAGCGATTTAACGGCCCTGAATATGTTTCGATTCGAAGGAGGATCAATCATTTGCCGAGTCTTGACGTGCACCTGGCACGGACTAAAAAAGTTGGGTTCACTATCTCGGAATTTGAGCACCTGTGTACAAACGCCTAGCAGGCATATTTTATTCAAGACTTCCTGAAATTCCCAACTCGACTCAGAAACGAGTTGTCCCAGAGTTCTCAGGAGTGAATCGAAAAAAATAATTTTTTTATATGTGTCTTACATAATGATACAAATCACCTCGCGGTACATAAAAAGAATAATTGATAAAGAGTTAGCCTAGCACATTCATCGCCAAGTTGTGAGAAATCCTTTAATAATAATTAATACCCATATACGCATAACCAATTGAACATTTACGTGTTTTATTTAAAGTAGCAATGTGCGTAATTATACAGATACATGTACACCGATTACTCAAGTCTCAGAGACTGACTGACTCACTTTCAGATATTTTTGCAGCCTGATAAGGTGTGTGGTGGGGGTGACAACGTACCAGACTAATTTTGACCCGAATAGCTGTACCCCTACCGCAGTCGGACAGGTCATTCTGATCCCTCATAGTTCGTGGAAAAATGACATCTTAAATATATCTGTCCTACACTTAACCTCTCTACTTGTATTAGCATCATCACCCCTACCGTAGTACGATTGGGGTAATAATTCATTTCCAACATTATTGCCAAAGAGACATCCTTCCAATTTATGCAAGAGATTTAACCTCTAATTGATCCTTTGCTCTATTGAGTGATTCCCAGCCAAGCTGACCCAATATTTCGGATACGCCAATAAGTTATCATATCAACCTTGTGTGAATCTAGCTCCTCTACAATTCACGCCATTCGATTTGCCAATAAATCCAAATTCGCGAGGATCCCTTAATTTACTTGCAGCATATTCTGAATCAGGACTAACCAGCGATTTCTCTTTAATTTTTTTCATCGTATTCACCCAACACTCTTCTATTAATTCCTAATTTCTTTTTAGCTTGTCCACATATTCCCCGTAGTGCATGTTCCACCCAGGAGATGTCGTGAGTGAAGGTAACGCCAAAGTATTTCATTGAGTCCACACATTCCATTTCGGTGTTCCCGATGCGTTCAGGAGGGAATTACTCCTTTTCCCAAAATGCATCGGTGCGCAATTTTTTAGACTAATGGCCAAGTGCGGGTTCACCTTTGTATAGCATTATAGGTCATCTTATAAAGCTGCTGTGTCTTTAAGATCATAGCACGGTAAATCACAGCATTGTTGACTAATGAAAGTATTTTACCACTTCTCCTCTCATAATCTCAGCGACAGAGATTATGAAATAACTTTTTACGACGATTCTCAGTTGGCTGTGAAATTGGAAAACGCTGAGCCAATAGCTTAATATAGTTGTTTCCTAATTATCATATTTGCACTATTAAACCTCTAAAATACCACCCCTGACGTGCAGACGGTCCTCAAAAACATAAATAACCCTAGGTAACATAGATGTTTCCGCAGCGATTTCGCATCTTTCACGTCTACTGAATGGTCATCCTTCACCTTGACCCACGCCCGAGAGAAAAGATTCCCACCGGGCGATCATTAAATAACAAAAGCCGTAGCCGTACGCCCTACTCTCGCGGACTGCTAAGGCGAATGCGGAATGACAAGAATACTACGTTCTCTGAATCGTATATGCGCTGCAGGACATTAAAAAACTGCTGTGATTGTTTTACGAGACTTCACAAACTATTAAAAACTTACTCAAAGGAAACTTGCGCTAAGTTGCTATCAAACCGTCCGAAAATATCACTCTCGGCTGCCTTCAGGAGATTGTGTCTACGTGATAGTCTTCAACCATTGAACGTCTAACGCGAACATCAAAGGAAATTGAATGGCCACCACAAGGGTTTCCAAATTCCCGACATTGTGTAACTCTCGAGGATCAAGTTTGGGAACCCAAGTTTCCCGAGAATTTTTGAGAATCTCCGAAATAATCCCTTTTATTTAATTATCGTTAATCGTCTGTAATAATCACTAAGACAATGCATGCTAATAAACAGCAAAGCCGTAAAGAAGGTTGGGAAACCGGGTTTCCTGACCCCTGCGCAGTCTGTCGGAGGTTTGTAGACACACCTATATTATTATTATTATCATTATTATTATTACTATTATTATTATTATTTTATTATTATTATTACTATTATTATTACTATTACTATTATTATTATTATTATTATTATTATTATCATCATTTTTATCATTATAAAAAATTATTATGTAAAATTCTTTGGAATAAGGCAAATGTCATGGTGGTAACGCTCAAGTGTTGTCAGCGATCACTCCTGCAAAGCACATACAGGGTTCGTCCGGAAAATAAGTGTACTGAGCTCAGGAAAAAAAATTTATTACACTTTTACATATCTTAAGCTAATATTCCTCAAAATAGGACCCTTGTGAGTCGATACACTTGTTCCAGCGGCGTTCCCATTCCTGGAACGCTCCCGCGAAGACATCATCGGGAACCTCTCGAAGACTCGTCGTCGACCTCTTCTCTGCCCTCCACGAACATCTTGTGCCACCGAAAGATCATGTTTCTGGACATGGCTGACTCCCCGTATGCCTGGTTAATCATACCGACAGTTTCGGTAGACGATTTCCCAAGCTTTACCGCAAATTTGATGGAATAACGCTGCTTCGGCATCGCGTTCCGTGACGTGGGTCGAGCGTGGAGGTTCGCGTTAACAGAGCTCCTCACTACACCACAGCTCAGAGCCGACTGCCTTTTTCAGCGTCGCTAGCCAACATACCCCCCTCCAATCGCAGCCAGTCAGAGCGGTGCTGGGCGCGCCTGGAGCGGCGGGAAAAAATCAGTACACTTATTTTCCGGACGAACCCTGTACATGCAGAAACAAGAAGAACAAGTATGAGACTAAATGCTCTCATATACAATGACACTAAGATTCCCGACCGCACCTTCGCCATCACACATGGACCAGGTTCACGCCATGCACGCAACATACCCTTCATCGCCGCACTCTGTCCATACTCACGCATCCTTCAACTTCATATAGCGATCAAAATCACCAACCGTTAACACATCATTCAAATTTGAATATAAAACTTCTCATTCTTTCGGCATCGCGAACAGAACAACATTTTTAATACGTACAACGTTATAATAATCACTGACCAATAATGTTTATCACCCAATAGCTGTTTTGCACTTATTCTTAAAACTCCTAAAATTGGATGGAAATGTCTCAAACGAACCTCCAGGCAGCTGGTTCCGTTTAACAACAGTTCAGTTCAAAAAAGATTACTTTTTCTTATTTGTTTTTTTGTGTTCTTAATTTTTAAATCTGTGGTCATTTTTTCCCCCTTAACAGTTGGTTTTTCTATCTCGCTCCATAAATCTTCCCACGCTTCATTTTTTCTTTGTAATTTTGCATTTGTTGTAATAATTCCAATGGTAATGCGCATTAGCCGATGACTCCGTTCGAAGCTACTGTCGCGATATCTTGCGCAGCTTCTTTACTCTGGTGATACATACTTGCGGTTGTCTATATGCCTCTTCTATCAACAACGTCGAGACACTTAAGTTGTTTTTTTCTGTGTTTCCTGAAAAAGAAAATGAGCATTTAAACGAAATGCGAGGTTGAGAGCAAATTTTTCTATATAATTGAGTCTACACGTTCCAATTTGGTATTCACGATGCAGTAGGCGTTCGCGAGGCAACTGCCCTTTTTCCCAAAACTCATCACTACGCAACTTTTGAAGTCCAATTCTAATTGCCAAGTGCCGCACCCGCGTCAAATAGAATTTAGGTCATTTGACCTAAAGCTGCTGTGTCCTCAGAACCATGGATATCATTGTAAACCACTGCATCGTCGGAATATAAACGTACCTTACTATTAACCACGGAGTCAATGTCGCTAACGAATATCAGGAATTACATATGCCAAATAACACTTCCCTGAGGTAGCGTTATCAAGCTTATAACTGGGAAGAATTTCACAAGATATTAGAAGAGGAAAAAGCAATAGTGAGGAAAGGAAATATAGGAGGCAATTATAACCAATGGAGGAAATATAACCACACGGATGGAGAACAGTCTGGGACACTATGAGTATCGAGTAAAATTGAGGGAAAAAACGAAGATGGCCTCACGAGGTCGATCAATGGACAAACGCATGTGTAGTCCATATTTATTCGACTCAAAATCAGACCACTTTAAAGGTATATTCACTTTCAGTATATTTCATTGAGCAAACGAAACATTTTATTGTAAGTTGAGTGTGTCGACGGGACATAATATAAAGTGGTAGATAATAGATAATAGACCATCATTCATGCACAAATTTACATTAAAAACGGGAGCACAATAAAAAAAACTTAAAATAACACAGCTCACCTATTCAATAATCATCAATTTTCACAAATTTGGGTATGAGAACATTGCATTAAGTGTACGTTTTATTTTATTAAGGGTAAAACAATGTACAACTCCATTTAGTTGCAACGTTAAAAACTGAATACATCAATTGATGATATAAAAAATGGGCCGTACATGTCTGGTATTGAATGAGTGCCTGCGACACATAATTGTAGTGACCTGAGGGGTATTAAAGGGACGCAAACATGGGTCGGCCCTTACACTTTCTGATTGTTCGGTGAGGCGAAGTCTTCACGATTACCTTCATTACCATTCTTACAAGTTGGCCATCGTGCAGGAACTCTCCGAATGTCACTTCAATTCTCGGTGGAACGCATGTGTGGCTCTCATCGAAAGCATTCCCGAGGACGCCATTGCGTTTTTCAGTGATGAAGCCATTTTCATTTGAGTGGATATGTCAACAATATGTCAATTTTGCATTTGGTATTGTTCCTTTTTACGGTTGGTGACCTAACACCCCCCGCCACACGCCCTTGCGGCGGCTTGCGAGGTATTATGTAGATGTAGATGTAGAAAAAACAGAGCACGTGCTACTGTTCTGACATCAACCCAGGAGAATTGCATCAAATGCCTTTCCATCCACCCAAAGTCCCAGTGTGGCGTGCAATTTACTCAGTCGAAATTATTGGTCCATGTTCCTTTTGAAGTGGATGAGGTCACAGTGACAGTGAATTCAGACCGGTATGTAAACATGTTGGAGGAATTATTTGCCCACGGAACTAAGGAGACATTTGGTTCCAACAGGACTCCGAGGGCATCGATGACTGTATTGAGAGAACACTTCCAAGAGCGCCTCATCTCAATAAGGGGTGATTTGGTGTGGCCAGCCCGCTCCCCCCTTTTGACCCATTTGCGATTTTATCGTGGGGTTTATTGTAATCCCGCGTTTACTTTGACCATCCAAGGACCCTGAAGGACAACATCCAGGCAGAAATTGCCAACAAACATGCTGCCATTCTGGTGAGGGTCATGAGAAACGCAAGAAATCGGCTTATTCGGTGTATGGACAACGGCGGGCGTAAACTACCTGATTTTGATTTTCAAAACTGTGTAAAACAAAACTTCAAATATGTTTCTACATTTAATAAATAATAAAAAGATTCTATTTCATAAAATGAGTTTTATTGTGTTTTGAAAAAAAAGTTATTCTACCACACCCTGTATACAGGGTTCATCCGGAAAATAAGTGTACTGATTTTTTCCCGCCGCTCCAGGCGCGCCCAGCACCGCTCTGACTGGCTGCGATTGGAGGGGGGTATGTTGGCAAGCGACGCTGAAAAAGGCAGTCGGCTCTGAGCTGTGGTGTAGTGAGGAGCTCTGTTAACGCGAACCTCCACGCTCGACCCACGTCACGGAACGCGATGCCGAAGCAGCGTTATTCCATCAAATTTGCGGTAAAGCTTGGGAAATCGTCTACCGAAACTGTCGGTATGATTAACCAGGCATACGGGGAGTCAGCCATGTCCAGAAACATGATCTTTCGGTGGCACAAGATGTTCGTGGAGGGCAGAGAAGAGGTCGACGACGAACCACGGCCTGGACGCCCATCAACGACACTCACCGACGAAAATGTGCGAAAAGTTCGCGATGTACTGAACTCTGATCGTCGTCTTAGTGTTCGGATGATAGCAGAGCAGTGTAATGTGCCAAAAACAATAGTGCACGAGTCGCCCGCGTCCGGCGAGCGATCAAAAACATCTGGCGGCTGCATCACGACAATGCTCCGTCTCACACCGCGCTTGTCGTGTCGGACTTCTTGGCCAAGCACGGCGTGGCAACGCTGCCGCACCCGCCCTACAGCCCGGACTTGGCACCACCGGACTTCTTTCTGTTCCCGAAGATAAAGAGGAGTTTGAAGGGAACGCGATACGGGACTTTGGACGCCGTCAAAGAGGCCGTGACGACGTGTCTTCGAGAGGTTCCCGATGATGCCTTCGCGGGAGCGTTCCAAGAATGGGAACGCCGCTGGAACAAGTGTATCGACTCACAAGGGTCCTATTTTGATGAATATTAGCTTAAGATATGTAAAATTCCAATAAATTTTTTTTCCTGAGCTCAGTACACTTATTTTCCGGACGAACCCTGTATAAGAAATGGCGATGGATTATTTGTAGATTCAACCGCTTTGGTTGTTCCCCAGACCAGGCAAAGTACAGGGAATATATCATTTGGATATCATTCGGTAGATAAACAATTATAAATAAGCAATTTAGAGTATATTAGGAGAAAGGGTTTTTTTGCCCTTAATGGGTAGTTTAACCATAACTGTATGCCATGATGGTGACTTTTCAAGAATTGTTGCTTGTTTACAAATGGTCATGACTGCGAGCGTATAAATGACACGTGCAACCAGACATGAATCGTAAATTTTTGCGGATTGGAACGCCATTTCTGTGTCAGAACGGGAACTTATCACCTTACCCTCGCCTTTCGCAAAATTTCATGTGAATATTACTTTCCTACTTTCCACTGCCAATTTATTTCCCTGGAGAAGACCGATTAACAAACACCTAAATGGGTTCACAACCCAAGAGAAGATATATGTGAAATAGCATTAGCAAAGATAAAAAATTGGCTTACTATCGTCAATGAACCTTCGGCCTGGGGGAGTAATGGTGATCCTGAATGGATACGCAAGAATGTGTACTTTCAATGCAAGTCAAAATAAAGATTGCTTTCCTCGGCTCTTTAATGCTTCCACATTACACATTATTATTTTCTAATAGCCGACAAGCACACATTTTCCTTTAATAATTTTATCATAAATCTTCAAGTTCTCCACTGCATTCACGTATTTCTTTAATTAACGCTTTCTCTGATGGATCACAAACAATTTCCGCGAAGCCAAGTTGTGACCTAACCAAGGCGAAAGGACGCCTCCCATTTTTTTCCCATTACATTTTTCCAAGCCACCCTCCAAATGAAGACGAGTTTCATTACGGTGGACGAGCGAATCCGTTGAATGCTGCGCGCCCCATGAAAGGCTTTTGGTGAAAGCGACTCCCAAATAGTCGATGCTCCCCAAGTTACTTCATTCATCACCTCATATTACGTATGCAATGCCTTTCATCCCATTTCTTCAACACTGAAACTTCATTACTGCACATATTTTTCAGAAAATATTCCGGTTAAGGTCGGTTTTGGATAGAACTACCAAATCAATATTTTGTAACTCCTTGCAAAACACAATCCAGCATCCTAATTTGCAACAAGTCCCTCTTCATCTCTGTGTACTTCCTTCATCCCGTCCAACATCGCTATCCTATATCCTGCCCTTTCCTCTTTTGCCTAACATTCTCCCCTCTATGACAGTCTTCAACATCCCACTGCCGATCAATACGCCCTTCATCCACTTTTCCTGCCTCCATATGATTTCTCCCTCTCTTCGCCCACCATACCAAGTACTTCCTCATTTGTTTTCTTCTCTGTCCATCTCACCTTCTCTATTCTTCTCCACACCCACATTTCAAAACACCCAATCTACGTCTATCCTCCTGCTTCAATGACCACGTTTCCGCGCCGTGCAAGGCTACACTCCATATCAAAGTTTTTACGAGTCTTTTCTTAATATCCTTACTCAACGTCCCTGTCATCAACTCCCTCCTCCTTGCGAAAGCCTCTTTGCCTAGCGCAATTCTTCGCCTTACGTCCCTACTACTTTGACCGTATTGGTCCAAAACACTACCGAGATACGTAAACTGTTCTACCTGCCCTAGTTCCTGCCCTCCCATTTTAATGTTTAGCTCAGCCTTTTTCTTTCTAGAAAATGGCACCAACTTTGTTTTATGAATACCGATTCCAATCCCATATCTATCGCATAAACAGCTTCACTCATACCTTATCTACGATGTCTAGTGAAAGACGAATGTCATTTCGATTGCAATGCCCATCGAAAGTATATAAAAGTGTTGGGAGTTGTTCCAAATAGTTGATTTTGTCCTTAAATTCGGCTGATAGAATTTGAGGGACTAAAAGAGAGGATTCAGATGACGAAAAGAAAAGGTAGATAGAAATGATCAAAGGCGAGTGAATTTGTGAAAAGGCGCATATCAATGTGATTTTGAAAGCTCGCGTGGCAAATAGAAGTGCCAGAAATGTGACCAGAAAAGAACAAGAATTATGTTATCACGTAAACATTATTAACCTACATATAATACGAGTTTTTTCCCTGTTTGTCCAGTTTTTAGCCCCAGGAAACTCGTATTTAGAGTTGCCAGGAGCTAAAAAATTTCGTTTCAGTGGAAGCATATTGTAAGAAATAGAATTAATGTTTTAGCAATAAAAGTAGTCGATGACGTCACGACCATTAGCGACTGATTGCGAGAAGTGATGTGATAGAGAGAACAATGCCGACATTACATTTGTTTACAGGCTATTAACTGAGAATACGATGTTGTAAGTCATACTGCGAGTAATATGTAAACGTAAAATTCAGGCTCTCATTTCAATTATTATAATATATTATAACAGACATGTTTCCAATAGAGAGGCTGGTGATGATTTTTTCCGCTCATTTGGGCTCTTTTCGATTTACGATAGAAAAATATGCCATGTGAATCTACATCATTCTATTGTAATGGTAAGCAACTTAAAAGTCACGAAAACATTTGCAAACATTTTGCAATCCTCCGAAAATATTTTTCATCATTATTCCTCATTTCACTAGAACATACGATTGTTTATTTAATATTTAAATTTTTTATGCAGAATTATCACTAGGGTGTAAAAATATTTCAATGCTCGATGGGAAAAACTGAAGAAATATCAAATTCAGCGGCTTTGGCGAGGAAACAAAAAGCTGGTAACGATCCAAACAAACACTAAAATAAAGAAAAAATAAAGAATTGCACAAGTGAAGGACATAAAAATTTATAAGTAAAGACGTTAAGTGACGAGTAAGGAGAAGCCAATTGATTTTCAAACCAAATAAATTTATTTCTGAATTACGAATAGGTTATTTGTAAGAATCTGTTCCTCTAATCGCTATCATTTCCTGTAATTCCTGTTAAAAATCATAAAAAAGTAAAAAATGGTAATGCAGGGTCCGCTCTAACGCGCATTCTCTGGGAGAAAATACATTTATTGATAGCACTTGTGCTTATGCTTAAAATTCTTCAAAATACTATCCAACGGAGACGTGTCTGCCACGCCTAGGAAGGCACCCTGAAATTCCTCGACCGGAATGTCTCTCAGAAACGTTGTAACAGCCTTCTGGATGTTTTCCAAAATCTCCCAATGCTTTCCTTTCAGCTCTCTATTATCCGTCGGGGAAACAAAAAATAAGTCACACAGAGACAAGTCGGGGCTGTAAGGGGGCCGAGGGACCACCGGGGGGTGCTCCGGGCCAGGAAGTTGGCCACAATGAAGGACGTGTGGCAGGGGGAATTGTCATGGTGGAGCTTGGCCGTGTCACGCTCTGTCACAAATTCGAAAAACACCTTCACGTGGCTGTAGGTCTTTCCGCTCAGACCACTTGGAGCAAACTGGCGACCGGTTGCATTGGAAGGGCCGACCCTCCACCACATTTCCCAACTGGCTTTACCACGCTGTTATGGGTAGTCGCGTTACAATAAAAATTATATGTATATGACTACTGCATGCCTCTTGGGGTTCGACAACTTGGACTAACCGCCATCGCGGTGAATACTAGAGAAGCGGGCAGGGGTCATTTTAACCACACCGCGGAAACATCTGACAGAATGATCCTGATATGGTAAAGTAAAAAATTAATACTGAACGTCCTTCATGAAAGTGATAAATCATGCTCTTATTTAAAGCCTCAAAACCATCACACGTGATATGGAATATAAAATCGCATCTCTACTTCCTCACTATCATTCTCCCTTATTTATTTTTAACTTTCCTTCACCTCGTCATACTTTGTGCCCTTCTTCGCGGCATCAAAACAACTTTATCTCATCCTCTCGCCCCTCCTTTTACTAAAAATAGTCTCCATCCCGTCCTTTCCACTTTTACGTAATCAACTTCCTCCGATAATCAACTTACTGCATCATCTTTGAATTCCTCCCTCTAAAAACTTCCACCCTTCTTTCTCTTGTTCATTGAGGCGAGGATGCATGGCAATTCTTGGTTGTGTAAATTACTTGATTGCTACTGCAAACACTTCTCAAGTCCACTTATGAACAGAGACGAGTTTCATGGAATCGCTTCGATAAACACTATGTAAACACACAAAAAAACTCCTCACATTCCGGCTTTAAACTTCGAAAGCCATTCTTATTTTTTAATTGTCCTAATTGGGAAGTCAAACATACGATTACTGTGAGACAAATTTTTGTAAAATGTCAGGTATAAATTTCGCAAATATGTTTTTAAGTGCACATTTCATATTTTTGGTAAACATAAATGTGTTTCTGGATATCGGAATCGGTCAAAGCTATGCTAACTAATTGATCACACAAATACCAGTCTTTATGTAACTCAATGGTAAATCTTTTTTTACGAACCGTTTATATTTTAGAACCATAACTCTCCTTTCGTTATCTTACCGGCAGTTAATGTGAAATTCATCAACGAACCCCACACAACCAGTTATTTGCCATGATAGTCATAGTCATTGGTCACCAATTGTAAATTTGGTCTGCAGAATCTAACCGAGCTATCTGATTTCCTGCTCACGCCTTCATTCCATCGTAGTTGATCATTCATCGCCAACTTCTTCTAACCGCTTTATTTTTCTTAGGTCCTCCCTTGCAATTCTTCCCTACATACAATTACGGCCTTCGCCAAAAAACCGTGCAATGCGGTTGTCTTCATGTATTCACACCTTCACCGCGGTTTGTTCCTTCACTCACCATTCAAAATCCTTCTTAATTCGCTTTTCTGTCAAAACTTTCGTTCTGTACTTGGACATTGAGGAATCCGGGTTCGAATCCCGGCCAAGAAGAATTATTTCTTTGCAATTTGAAAACGTAGCATTGAAATGACATTAACGAGCTACGGCGTTAAAAGTCACTGTTGACCACTATGCATTAGGTTTCCAGCCTAATTCCCCTAAAAGGCCGGTCACACTCAAATTATCTGGTATCAAATAAAATATGCGAATTACATATTTAACCAGCTTGATCATTTCTTCTCTCCTACTTTCACTTCTTTCTTATCAACCGTTATAACGTACCGTGAATCAAAATAAAGCAATTAAAATCAGGGAAGCGTAGGAAAATCATAATTTTAGAAAATTTTGCCCTTGTATTTCAGCATCTTATATCTGGCAGCAGTGACATATGTAAAGCGAATAGGGCGGCGACTTCTTCGCGAAGAAGCATGCTCTACTTCGCGCGAAAGGGAATGGAACACCTGATGTCTTGGGATTTCGCCTGGCATTCCAAAGTCTTTCAATTTACGGAGAATATCTGCATTTTTTGCAGCGCATTGATAAGGATTGGAAAATAAACTGAGGAAAGGAATATTCTCAACCCTCTTGGGAATGGGGGTGGGTTCTGGAAATCAAGTTGAAAGCTGGAAAATGAAACAGAGCAAATAAGGAGAATCGAAGATCGGTTACTTAGCAGGAAGAAATCTCCTGAACGATCGTTTGTACTTCGAGGGATAATGGATATATATTAGAAACGGAATGCAAAGGAAAATAGAATTAAATATGGTCCAAAGTAGATAACTAAATGAAAAATACGCATTTAAAATTCAGCTTGATGTGAAATTCTCAGTCTCCAACCAACAACTCCATGATCTTCCCAAAGAATATTCAATGAAAATCCAAAACAGTAGAAATATAAGCTTTAGCCTTGATTACTTCACAAAAATAACCTCACATCCTGTTCGAAATAGCAAGGCTCAATTTAGTTTCTTTAAAATTCATCTTTACATAATTGCAACCAACTCATCGGTAATCTATGAAAAGAATGTCAAACAAAAAATCCAAAACAGTGAAAATATATTAAACTTCATTTCCTTCACAAATATTAACGCTACATTCTGTTCGAAATAGTAAGGCTAAATAAGGTTTCTTTAAAATGTATCTTTAGGTAATTGTGACCAACTACTCTGTGATCTATTCATAGAATATCCAACGAAATTTTTTTTCACCACTCCGTACTGCCCTTGGCGTGGACGGATTTCCATGCATGATTTCAGCCGTATATTCACGCACGCGTTTCAGAGCTACCAATTTGATTCATATGACCAGGCATAGCTGAAGAGCGAATTGCTCCCACTCCTGCCCAATGGCATTCAGGCAAAAAAAAGCAGGTTAAAAAGTCCATCCTAATAACGTTCCTTGAGATGAGCCAACCTTGGACAACGGCGACTGGTATATTTGACCGTGTTGATCACTTTTTCATTGATGTAACCGTCCAGCCGCCAGCTGATTGATGTCCAATAAACAGAGAAAGGACGCATTAATATGACTATTATCATCCCCATAATGATTGCTCAAACTCAAAGAGCGCTAAATAGAATAAAAAAAAGATGGAACGCGAGAAGACAAACGTGTCCACACGATCATTGACGTGGACGAAGAAGAAAGGAAAGTAGTTCGCATCGAAACCTCGCTCTCTTTGGGAACGACGTAAGTAAGAAGACGATTAGAAAGACAAGGATGCCCCGCGACCTTCATTCCCAAAAGGAAAACGTTCCTCTCAGGCCTTTTGAAATAAAAACACTACTCGGAAAAAGATGGACCGACTGGATTTGATGGAATTTCGAGGTGAGTATTAAAAAAAAATAGCAACACACTTTGTATATTAATGAAGACAGAACGTCATTGGCGGGAAGGCTATTAGAAAGCCAAAGATGCCATGACGAAATCAAACGCATCACATGAGATGCGATTCGATCTATGGCAACCCCGCACCCTCAGAAATCATGCCGTCCCCTTAACTCGGTCACCGAGGCAACGGATTGCTTGGACGAGTCTTCCGCCCTCGACGTCCCGGGATGACGTGGGCGGAGAGTGAGGGAGTTGAGGAGGGTCCTTCGGCGAACGGGGGCTCCGAAAGAATTAAGGCGGTACCCTTCGTGGTCAGTCCATTAAAGAATTCCGATCCGTTGAACCGGTGAGCCATAGTGCGTCATCTTTGCATAGCAGCATCAGATGGACATCGCGTAAGCCTAATGATTAAATCTACTATATACACAGTTTGTATAAAACAGCAATTCCTTCCCGAACGCCTATAGCATCAGGTACACCGAAATGGAATGTTTTAAAATCTCAATGAAATACCTAGGCGCTACCATCACTCTAGACCTCCCCTGGGTGAAACATATTGGGACAAGCATATAAAAAATTAATATTTACGGGAAGGGTACTTAGTAAAATGTGATGAAAGGGTCATTAAAAAATGTTATCTTTCGCTGGTTAGGCCTCATACAGAATATGCTGCAAGTATAAGGGATCCTCATGAAGTTGGAGTCATAGCCGCATTGGATGGCGTGCAGCGTAGAGGAGATAGATTTGTAAAACACTGTTATGATAAATTTATCAAAATATCCAAAATATTAGAGGAACTAGACTGGGAATCAATCGATGGAGGGAAAGTTAAATTAAAAATGAAATCTCTTACAGAATTTGGAAGGACGTCTCTTTAGCTGTGATGTTTACAATGTATTATTATCCCCATCGCACTACGGTAGGAGAGGTAACGTCAGCAAAATTGAAAAGATTGGGTGTAGGACAGATAGATCGAATATGTTATTTTTAAGACAAGGGATCCGAATAACTTTTTTTGACCGCGGTAGGGTTATATTCGGTTAAAATTAGTCTGTTTATTCACTCCCTGCCACCCACCCTAGCTGTTGCTTGTAATGTACTAAAATATCTATATATTTATTGGGATAAGTCTCGAAAAAATAGATATATTTAAGATATTGCTGCAATTCCTTTTTCAATTCTTCTAAGTGCATTCCTTGAGCGTCGACATGCATTTGCCAGAGACTTTTCCAAGATTCGAAGGCAGATTCCGGGAGATCCTTGAAGGTAAGCCTTCAAGCAAAGTCAAGACAGTAAGGAGGGTGGGGATTTGCCGCTGCAGAAGGTCTTCGCAAACACACCCTCGAATCTGCTCTTGCTCGTTCGTCCGTAATACTTTCCGGAAGACGAGTTTAACACAGATGTTTCGCATTGCCAAGTGTTCAGTGACAATGGTTTGCACTGCCACTGTCTTATCAATGCCAATATAAAATCTTTGCGATCATGTGAACACGAAACGGACGGTCTAAGTTCAGCACATCCTGCAATGCATGTAAGGAAAAAAACTGTTACCAATACTTTTTAAACAAACCTTGTAAATGCCTCCCCAAAAATAAACCTTAGAAATTAAGGACATTTTCTGCTATGCAAAAACTTATTTTGACCATGTTTGAGCTGAAGGTAGATTTTTGGGTGGACACAGCTACTAAATATAACATTTTGTGACCCCTAACCAAACACAAAACCCAGCATCCTACTCTACATCAGGTCCGTCTTCATCTCTGAGTACTTTCTTCCTCCCTTCATTCCGGTTAACATCCCTATCCTGTTCCTTCCCTTTCCTCGTTTGCCTGACATTCTCCTCTCAATTACAGTCTTGAAATCCCACTGCCGGTCAACACCCCCTTCATCCACTATTCCTGCCTCCTTAGGATTCATCACAACAAACCCCTTTCTTCGCCCACTATACCTAGCTCTTCCTCGTTTGTTTTCTTCTCTGTCCATTTCACCTTCTACATTCTTCTCCACACCCACATTTCAAAAGCCTCCAATCTACGTCTATCCTCCTACTTCATTGACCACGTTTCCGCAGCGTACATAGCTACGCTCTATATAAAAGTTTTTATGAGTCTTTTCTTAACATCCTTACTCAACGTGTCATCAACTCCCTTCTCCTTGTGAAAGCCTCTTTGGCTAGCGCAATTCTTCTCCTTACATCCCTACTACTTTGACCGTGTTGGTCCAAAACACTACCGAGATACGTAAAGTGTTCTACCTGCTCTAGTTTTTGCCCTCCTATTTTAATGTTAAGCTTGGCCTTTTTCTTTCTAGAAAATCGCATAACCTTTGTTTTATTAATATTGATTCTCATCCAATACCTGTCGCACTGAATTTCCAATTCACTCAGCAATGCTTGAGCCCCTTGGCTGACTGACAAACTAAAGCTTGGTCATCAGCAAACCTAACTGATTTTACGAATTCCCCTCCCACTTTCATTCCTACCTCGAGTTCTTCCCATGCCTCTTTGATCATTTCCTCTGCATACAGGTTGAACAGCAACGGTGATAATGGGCAACCCTGCCTTACACCCCTTCCTAACACTGCCCATCCTGACTCCCCGTTCCCCACTCGCACCGGAGCAGTCTGAGATATGTACAGGTTGCGGATTAGCCTCCTTTCCCTCCAATCTATTCCTATTTTCTGCAATATACTCATCCGTTTTCCCCAATTAATTCTATCAAACGCTTTTTCGAAATCTAAGAAACAAGCAAATTCCTCCTGGTTGTATTCTATATTTCTCATTACTGCAATGGCATCACGCGTACCTCTCCTCTTCCTAAACCGAAACTGATCATCCCCTGAGTGATCATTTTCCCTACTCTCTATCCTTTTGTATATGATACTGAGAAGAACTTTAGCTGCGTGGGATATCAAACTTTTCGTCCTGTAGTCCTCACATGACGTGGCCAACACCTTTTTCGGAAGAGGAATTAAAACTGATCTCACAAAATCTTCCGGCCAGATTCCTTCCTCATAGATGCTACGAATCAGCCTCTTCCTCCCACATTTTCCTACACATTTTAAAAGTTCCACGGGAATGTTATCCACCCCCACGGCCTTATTTAGTTTCATCTCCCTTAATGCCCTATCTATCTCATCGTCGAGTATGCCAGGACCTAAGCTATCTTTCTCCACGTTATGTTCATTTTCAATGTCTAACTTTGTTGGTCTAAGCTCTTTACTATACAGTTCTTCTATGTATTCCTTCCATCTTTCCTGTGTCAACTATTATCTTACCCATCTTGTCTCTAACTGTTACCATAGATCTTCCTTCCTTACTTCCCGAAAAAGATTTTACCTTGCTGTAGAGCGCACCAATTTCACCCTTCTTCTGCAAACTTTGCATATCCTCATACTGTGTCTTCCGCCATGCTTCTTTTGCTTTATTTGTTGCCCGCCTGAATTTATTGTTCAATCCTTTGTACTTGATTTTTCCTACTTCTGTATTTACATTCTTCCATTTTCGCCGCTCATCCATCTTTGTAATCATCTCATCCGTGATCCATGGTTTCCTAGTCCTCTTAGCGTTTACGGTTCCAATAGTGTCTTTTGCGGTTTTAGACAACCCTTTCTTGAAACTTTCCCATTTATCTTCGATAGTACTTAACTCTTTGCCATCCTCCATGATTTTCTCTACCCCCTGTTTGTATTCCTTCCTTTTCAAACCATGTTATGCTTCAACATTCCATTTTCTAACTCACCGCCCCTGCCTTATCTTTTTGAAATGAACGCTACATTTCCTTAAAACTAAATTGTGGTCTGAGTCCGCATCCGCTCCCGGGAAGCTGTGCGAATTTATCACACTGTTCCTATACCTGTGTCTAACCAGGATATAATCTAGCTGATACCTTTCTAAGTCACCTGGCATTTTCCATGTATACCTGCGTCTTTTGTGGTGTCTAAACCAAGCGTTGGTGATGACTAACCCCTGTCTCCTGCAGAACTCAACTGCTTTCTCTCCGCGGTCATTCCTCGTACCTAAACCGTAGTCCCCGACCTCATCAACATCTCTTCCTTCGCCTACCGTCGCATTCCGATCCCCCATCACTATCAAATATTTCCCTGCAGAAACACACGCGATTATGTCCTCTAACTGATCGTATATTCTATCGACTTCATCTTCCTTATGGTTGCTCGGTGGCATGTACGCCTGAATAATAACCAAGTTCGTCTGTTCTGCTTTTATCCATGCAAGTAATATTCTCTCCGTTGCTTGTACTATTATTAATACCCTTTTTTCCTACCTCTGTATCCAAAATCATGGCATCCCCTCATTGGCTTTCGTCCCATTCGTTGTCCATTACTTTATAATTACAACCCCAGTAACACCCACAATATTTCCCTCTCACCTGGCATTAACCTAAAATATCTATAATTCCTTTTTACATCTCCCACTTAACATTTTTCAATTTCCCTTTCCTCATAATTGTCCGAACATTCCTCGTTCATATTCTTGCTAATTTGTTCTTCTTCTTTTGCATCTTCGGTCCTGCTTCTCAAGGTTTTCCTTCTCTAGGGTGTCGTGGGATGACAACCGCAATAGCTTCGCCTCTCCTGCACCGGGTACGGCACCCGGCCGACTGGGCCGAGTCCTGAAGTCATGAGATCTCATATTCCCTATATTGTCCATTATTATATTCTCGTGAATGATAATTCGTGTTCGTGTACCTAGCCCTCCTCGCCCACCCCTTTACCTACAAATCCGGATTCAGCACCTATTTTCCAACTACCCCCACCTCACCCACCAACACCCGGAATTCCACCGAGCCATTTCCACCTACAAAAACCCTTCCCAATCCGCCCCTTCCCCACCGGTTGACCAAACAATAGATACTGCCGAACACGTGCTGAACCTCTCTAGCACCACGCTGAACAAGCACCAAGCCTCACTTTTGGGAAAAGGCCTCTCATTCTCCCCCACCCCCAAGGTTAATCACGTGACCATCCTCGCAGACGTCATTAATTTTGCCAGAAATCTTAGATGACGACATTTCTGGGCGATGCAACCCGCCACTCTTCAATCCCCCGCACACATACACAGCGCCCTCACTGAGTTCCGGCCGCCTTCCCTTGAACCTGGACCTTGAACCTCAACCGCTCCCTCCAAATCATCCGGTCGAAATCTTTATCAATCTTCTCCCGTCCAAAACATCTAGTCCTTCTTTCGTTAAATCTCTAAACCCGAAACCTAATCTCTCCCCGGCCGAAGTAGCTGAGTTAAAAAACCTCACACGCAACCCCAACCTAGTCATCACTTCTGCCGACAAAGGTTCGACAGTTGTGGTCCTTAACACTGCAGACTACCTACAAGAATGTAACAGATTACTCTCTGATTACTCTCTGATTACTGACATTTCTTCCTATCAACATATTCCTGCTGACCCTTAACCCCGCATTCCAAAAAGAAATAATCGCTTAATAATTCCTCGGAGACAACGGCCCTAAGGAGAATCTATTCCAACTAGATTGCAAACTACTGTCTAGAGACTTTGACAATATCTCAGAATGGTGCAATAAATGGGGATCAACACTTAATACAGATGAATGCGCAGTTTTGAAATTTTGGAACAAATGAAGCGAGGAACAGAGTATAAACTACAAAATAGAGGGTTCAGTACTGACTACGGCCGATCAAGTTAAATAGTTGGGGGTTGTTCTAACACCACACCTTTCATGGGGAGCACATATCCGGACAATATGCGCATCAGCTTTAAAGAAACTTGGCTTCATAAAACGGGTGGTGGGGAAATGTAATGAAAAGTTAAAGAGAGGTGTTATTTTGCTCTAGTTAGACCTCATTTTGAATATGCCGCCAGTATTTGGGATCCTTGGGAGAAAATTTGGCAAAAAGAATTAGATAAAGTCCAAAGAAAATCCGCTAGATTCGTTAAAAATTGTTATGATAAGAACACAAGTGTGACAGATCTCTTAGAGGATTTAGGCTGGGAACCACTTGAAGTGCGGAGAGAACAAGCGGGACTTAGACTTTAAGAAAGGTTTAGAACAAACGAGTTTAACTATGATACTGAAGGAATTATAATGGCCCCACACTATACTGTAGGTAGATCAGACCACAAAGATAAATTCAGGGAGATAGATTCCAGGACAGATAGGTACAAATACTTATTCTTTCCCCGAACAATCAGAAATCATAATAGTAAAAAACCGAAGTCACTTTAGAAATATTGAAAACATTGAATTTACAAGTCGGAGCAAAGTGAAACACTGCAAAGCTGTTAGGTATACTTTCAGGTGCATGTGTATGTAAGATGTAGTTTGAGTGTTTGCATGTGTGTGGGGTGTAAATGTTCATGAATGAATGTATGCCATGTTTTTTTGTGGATGTAAGAATTTGTGGTTCTAGCATGCGGTTTTTTTTTCTTTTCTAATTTACGGGTGGTGCCCTAACACCCCCCGCCAGACGCCCTTGCGGCGGCTTGCTGGATATTATGTAGATGTAGATGTATCCCTCAGGGATATCTCCATCCTTTCCCCTTCCCAACCACACGCCCCTCACTTCTACATTCTTCCTAAGATCCACAAACCAAACAACCCAGGCCGCCCTGTAGTCTCCTGTTATAGCTCTCTGACTGAGAGAATTTCCGCAATTCGTGGATACTATCTCCAACCTTAAGTTCATTTCTTTATAAAATATACCTACCACTTTCTCAGATTGCTCCACTCAACTTCCCTCCCTCCTGATACCCATGATCTTGTGATACTGATCTCACAAAGTCTTCCGGACAGATTCCTTCCTCATAAATACTACGGATCAGCCTATATAGCCTCTCCCTTCCACATTTTCCTAAGCATTTTAAAAGTTCCGTGGCCCCAACGGCCTTATTTAGTTTAATCTCCCTTATATATATATATATATATATATATATATATATATATCCCTACCCGGACTACAACCTTGACGTGGTGGAAGGGCTTGTGCGTTCCGATGACTCCTAGAGCTGTGCTGGCGGGAGTAATAATTATTGCTCCTGGTAGGGTCACCCATGCCAGATAGGTCGAAGGTTAGGATCCAGACGAAAGGTAGTCCACGCAGCGTCTGTTCCTCAGTGAGGCGGCTGCAATGGCGTCTGACCCCAGTGGGGCGGCCAGTAAGTGATGGTGTCACGTTAAAAACACTATTGAGGAAGGCTACAGGAAACCACCTCAATTATCATTCCCAAGGAAAATATGATAGACTATAGAGATATTTTGAGTCCTGACAACCACGGGGCTCGGCCAAATCGGCCGTGTGTCGTGCCCGGCAGCGGGGGAGGCAAGGCTTCTGCGGTCGTCATCCCACGAAACCCTTGCAAGGGAAAACCAGCAGCAGCAGGACAGAAGACGCAGGAGAAGAAGACCACATTAGTTAGTATATGAACGTGGAATTTTAGGACAATGATGAGGACGGGGAAATTGGAGAATGTTAAGCGAGAGATGGAAAGGGGAAATATAGATATTTTTTCTGCATGCCAGGTGAGATGGAAGAATAGCGGGGATTACAAGAGCGATAAGCATAGAATAATATACAGCGGCAGGGACGAGAGCCAACGAAGGGTTGCTATAGTATTAAATGAAGAGGTAAGAAGAAGCGTAGTAAACAAGGAGCAGGTAACGGATAGAATACTACTAGTAGAGATAAGAGCAGAACCGAAGAACTTAGTTAATATTCAGGTATACTTGCCACCTAGCAACCATTAGGAAGAAGAGGTCGATAGGATATACGATCAGTTAGAGGATATGATTGCATGTGTTCCTGCAGGGAAACATTTGATAGTGATGGGGGATTGGAATGCGACAGTAGGCGAAGGAAGAGATGGTGATGAGGTGGGGGGCTACGGTTTAGGCACGAGGAATGACCGCGGGGAGAAAGCAGTTGAGTTCTGCAGGAGACAGGGGTTAGTCATCACCAACACTTGGTTTAGACACCACAAAAGACGCAGGTATACATGAAAAATGCCAGGTGACTCAGAAAGGTATCAGCTAGATTATATCCTGGTATGACACAGGTTTAGGAACAGTGTGATAAATTCCCACAGCTTCCCGGGAGCGGATGCGGACTCAGACCACAATTTAGTTTTAAGGAAATGTAGCGTTCATTTCAAAAAGATAAGGCAGGGGCGGTGAGTTAGAAAATGGAATGTAGAAGCATTAAATGGGTTGAAAAGAAAGGAATACAAACAGGCGGTAGAGAAAATCATGGAGGACGGTAAAGAGCTAAGTACTATTGAAGAAAAATGGGAATGTATCAAAAAAGGGTTGTCTAAAGCGGCAAAAGACACTATTGGAACCGTTAACGCTAAAAGGACTCGGAAACCATGGATCACGGATGAGATGATTAGAAAGATGGATGAGCGGCAAAAATGGAAGAATGTAGATACAGAAGTAGGCAAAATCAAGTACAAAGAATTGAACAATAAATTTAGGTGGGCAACAAATAGAGCAAAAGAAGCATGGTGGAAGATGCAGTGCGAGGATATAGAATTCTGCAGAGGAAGGTTGAAATCGGTGCGCTGTACAGCAAAGTAGAATCGTTATCGGGAAGTAAAAAAGGAAGATCTATGCTAACAGTTAGAGAAAGGCTGGTAAGGTAATAGTTGACGCAGGAAAGATCCAAGAGAAATGGAATGAGTATATAGAATAACTGTATCACAAGGGCGTGATGACCTCACGCCCTTGTGGCGACTTACGGGGTATTATGTGGTTTATTTGATGTACAATTATTAACAGAAATAGCTCAATAAATTTAATGCAATATTTATATGTACCAGCTAAAATCTATGCAATTATGATAGTCTAATAAATAACTTTAAAACAGCAAAATTGAAGCTTAATGGTTCTTTAAACTCATGACTATCTTAAACTTCTGATTGCTACATATAGTAGCTCTTGCCCCAAATGAAATTAACGAGATTGCCCGAATATATCCACTTTTAATTTCCGATTTGCAATATCAACAGAATATATTCCACCGTCACATGTCTGTTTCACATCCACTTTAATCCATTTTAAAATGATTTTATACATTTCCTCTAATGTATTCCATTTTAGATGCGACTCCTTTAACAATAAATCAATCACAGAAATACCTTTGGCTACTCTGACAAAGTCGCAGTGGCTCATGTTCAATTTCATCGGTAAGATAAACGCAGACAATATTTTTTTCAGGTTATTGACATCGAGCTCTAGTATATGACTAGAAAAGCCCAAAAACAGACCTTTTTTTAATTCCTCTAGCTATTGAACAGATAATGAAAATAAAATTTACCGATCAATTTGTGCTCAAGCAATTACATCTAAAAGAAAATCTCCGGCATTAATACAGTCACAAGGTTAAACATACTGTACGCGTTATTTGATCAAAAGGACTTTGTTTCTGTTGAATTTGTAACCTTTCGATTAACTGCACAGAAGCCTGAGTAATGCCAAGCTAAGAAATTTCCAAGCAGGTTTAATAACATCTCATTACTCATTTCCGATTAGTGTTCCAGGAGGGGAACGTTATTTCCTAGGTAATGAATATGCCGAAAATCAGAGGTGAATTTCCTTAGGTACTTTTATGGAGTGGAACAAAAATAAAGTTGGCCAACTGTGGACACCTCTTTGGTGAAGGCGTGATGGAGCGATTTCATGCGAATCACACGCGGTCGTATTTACAAATCCAAATAAAGGTAAGGAATGAGCACACACACTTTCGTCAGATAAGGGTAGAATAGCGGGCCGCCGATATCACAGCCTTCAACGCACTTGAATGAATAAGCTCGAGTCAAATTTAAACCCCAAAAAGAAATATCCTTATTGCAAATCCCACACGAGTGGCGAATTGATTTGCGTCAGTAACTGCGATTCTTATGATGATCGGGAGTGAAAGGGTAATTTGCATAAACATCAGACATCCCTTAATATTTGCAAAGAGCCTTTATTCTCGAAATCATTATTTTGAACCTGATCGTGTGTGGTAACCATGATTTTCATTTGGTTATATGTGGCTACATAAAGTTTCACTATCCATATGATAAATTGTAATTCATTTCCAATGATCAGAAAGATTATATTAGAAAATTTCATGTCTCTGATTGCTTCGCTTATCATCCATTAGGTCGGCTGCCCATGGTGCTTTTTCGAGGTACAAAAGGTAGATACTCCGGATACCTATCATCCGGAAATATTACGTTTAGTTGAAATAAAATCAAAATAGTCGTCTCACATTTATCACTTGCATTAAAACATGAAAAATTTCATAGAAAAACTTTTTCAACAATCTTCTAATCCAAAAAATTAAGTCTTAGTTATATTGCAATAATTAAAAGAGTGAAATTGTATTTAGACATGCATACAATTTATTTAATAATAATCTTGATAAGAATACTTTGGGTGACATGATTTGTGTAATATATTTTAAAGACAACGGCAATTGTTAACTGCTGAAAGGTTTTTCATCTTTTGAGATCAAAATTTTAGAAATTTTTCCAACACATTTATTTACTCCCGTAGAATTAAATACGTAGTCAAATCAGCTTATCCTTCTTTAAGTTGACAAAAATCGGATACATTCATTGTTACCCGATTCTATTTCCACCTTACATTTAGGTGGAGTATCGTGTATTAAATTATATTCATAATGATAATTGGGGAATTCCTAGTGAACATTTTACCTGCATATTATCACAAATGTAACCTACATGGGTTTAAAATTTAAATAATTTTTTGCAAGTGCCTCATTAATTGAATTGACAGCAATGAAATGCAAAGCAGAATACCAGAATCCGGCATATGAGTCACGAGGCTCTTTGAACCAAATCAAGAATCTGATGGCCGTTTTTTTTGACTGATACTAAATGTGGCATTACGCAGGGTACTTGTCCCTAGCTTGACCTTTAATTATTATATAATGCTTTACAGTAGAAGGAAAAATATCTAATTGGTACATATTTGTTCATGATGTAATCAAATTTTGCAATATATATATATATATATATATATAATCATTAGTAAACAAAACATTTAATGTATTTTTATTTAATGAACTACTCAAAAAGAGTTTTGAAGTAACCGTCGACATGATGGCCGAAAGTTTTGCAGAGGACCGGATATTAAATACAAATTTAAGTATAGAGGCAGCATATGCATACCATCTAATAGTTAGGTTTAGAAAATTTACCACTTACATCAGGGAGCTAAAGAAAAACGTTTCCCTTGCTTAAATTCTTACAATTCAAGTGTTAAGACAGAAATTATTGAGATCCTTGGCCGAAACATATACAAATATAGTACACGCACACATGGACAATATATATATATATATATATATATATATGTATATATATATATATATATATATATATATATATATATATATATATATATATATATATATATATATATATATATATATATATATATATATATATATATATATATATATATATATATATATATACACATATATACACACACACGAGGGTCATCCGGAAAGTAGTACCCGTTCGTGCCGCATGAAGTGCTGACGACGCGAGTAGCCGCTGGACGAGGTCAGATAGCTTCAGTGGCTTGTCTGCCTTCTCTGAGCCAAGTTGCGTGACGCTAGCATTGCCTGTGTTGTTTCTGTGATTGTTTACAATGTTAAAAAATTGAGAACGCCGCCAGTTGTGAAGTGAGGGCAGTGATTAAATTCCTCAATGCAAGAAACGTTCGCCCATGTGATATTCATCGCCAATTAAAGGAGGTGTATGGAGACAATGTAATGGACGAGTCGTCTGTTCGGCGGTGGTGTCGCAACTTCAACATGGGGAGGGGGAACACACACGACGATGAGCGTTCGGAGAGACCGTCTGTCATTACAGACCAACTGGTGAGCTCAGTTGACGAATTCGTGAGGAACGATCGGCGCGTCACAATTGATGACATCTGTGAGCATTTTCCCAATGTTTCTCGAACAATTGTTCATGAAATTGTTAAACACCATCTGCATTATGCAAAAATTTGTGCAAGATGGGTCCCTCGCGTATTTCAATGAGCTGGCGGCGAAGGACTATGCAGCAGGAATACAGAAACTTGTCACACGTTATGACAAATGCCTTAATTTGCTTGGAGATTATGTTGAGAAGTAGTTTAAAGTATCCTCTTTCAAATAAAATTTTTTATGTTTGTTAATATTTACTTTTGTGTCTTTATTTCACGAACGGGTACTACTTTCCGGATGACCCTCGTGTGTGTGTGTGTATATATATATATATATATATATATATATATATATATATATATATATATATATATATATATATATATATATATATATATATATATATATATATATATATTTAATTATTTATTGGAGCACCTTTTCTATACCTAGTCCAACTTTTGCATTTATTTTAGATGTGTCAATCTAGCAGAGGTGTCGATCTATAAATGTTTTCACGGGATTACGACCTCGAAGCAACACACGCATTTTATATGGAGAGCCAAATCATAATTTATGTGCAATGAGCACACTATATTTCAACTTTCAAAGGTTTTCTCAATGGGAATTCTATTCCGAATGAAACCGGGTCGTTTTGCTAATAAGTAAATAAATCGATAATAGTCTCCTGACTGAAGGGGATTGGCATTGCGAGAGCTGGTCTTCCGAGGTTTCCCATTCAAGGAGAGAGAGAGGGAGAGAGGAGTTGACTTACTCCTCTCTCCCGAGGGCGCCGCGGCAGCATCCCCCGGGGGTAGCGCCACCCTCCCTCCCCTCGCCCAACACTCCAATCCCCCTCCGCCCTGCCCCGAAAAGTGAGCGAGGGTGGGTGCATCATTTGGTGCGTATATAAGCACGGACATCATCTTCAAAGAGCATTCTAAAGCCATCCACCGACCGAACAGAGTCCAGCTCTTCTACAAGGAAGGAAATCCCAAACTTTACCTCATCCACCATGAAGGTAGGTGTGGACCAGCAGAGCGAGTCGGCCGTTGAAGTCTCCGGCGATTAAGAATCACTCAAGTGCGAAAAGCAGCATCTGACAGGACTTGCTCTGCTTTTCTGAAGTCCGTATTTAGCCCGTTAATATACAATACAACTTTTTCAATCAAACACGACAGTAGCGGTCTACAATTAATTGAAAGTATCAGCTCGGGAGCACTTTCGCAATAGTTATGTTCACACTATCTGTAAAAGTATCCCTTCAGAGTATTTTTCGATCGGTATATACAGATCGCTTGATACGTAGTTAACATTGACTAATCATTAATGGGTGTCAACGAACAGAGCAAATCGACGGTAGTGAGAACATTTAATATTACAACCACCCTCATTAAGGTTCGATATTTAGGAATAGATTCCTTTCCTTTATCTCATTTTTCTGCCATAAATATTTACATCGACAATTATTTAAAAGAGGTCAGAGGAGGATAAATATTTAATTAGGATTTAGCGATCACGTCTTGATAGTAGTCACCTTATCCTCAAAATCACTTTTATCCTCTGATTAAAGACACGGCTCTTAACCTTTCAGTTATCTAATTCGTTAACAAATATAATTAAATAGAAAGGAGAACGAGTAATCTTTTAATATCAACGTTCAGAGAATTTCGTTTTCATCCCAGACATAGCAGTGGTCATTTATAATCATAACATATAATCAGTGACAATAAATTCTGTTGTTTAAACTATATATGTATCACATTTAAGATAATTCCACTTGAATAAAACAGTATTAGGATCGCTATTTAGTCATTTACAAGCTTTTCATACTTTTCTGTTATTTCCAAAAATAAGTTTAGTAAGAAAATAGAATATATTATCAACGATACATTAAATCCCTGAAAAATTTGTTCCTCAATTCTAATATTAATGTGTTTTAACTGATATTGAGAATTGATAAGTGTGAATACATGGCCTGTACCGACAATTTTCCCTTTTTATATGCATAGTTATCAAAGTGTGATACTAAATATGAAGAAGCATTGAGCTAGCTGGAAACTCTTCTGGGGATTCTTTGGACTACTATTATTTTTTCCATAAAAAACAAGTCTGAAATACAAAATTAAGAAAGACGTATCTACAACGTTTGGCATCATTCGTTTTTGCTCTCATATCCCAATATCGGCCATCAACAATTTCATACGCACGGCTTGCGTCAAACACTAGAACTCTCTCCACGAGAATTGAACGATTCACGCCCAATTGAACGGCTTCGAATATCAAGGAAGTGTAAGGTGCGTCTACCTCGCTAGATGGCAGGGCTGTGCATTGAAGGCGATCATTTCAAATGCAATCAATTTTGCAGAGAGAAAAGCACACGAAAAAATTGCACACGGTTATAATGCATGCAAGAAGACTGTGCCTACCTGGTCACGGTGTTAACCATTCTTTCCTAACGACTGCAAAGCAGCATATTTTAAAATAGCCGTGAAATAATATCAGAGTATATCGGCCTTTAGTGTATCGGCAAGTGCATAGCACACGTGCTCTAGATCCAAAATGAACCTTTGGACGCTATTAAAAGTATTACCATTATTCAAACCTTTACCTCAAGTAAATTCAAGTTCGTTATGAGCATTACACATAATGAAAATTTATCACTATTTCCTTGCAGTATTAATACATTTTTATATAAATAGTGTATTTAGCAAATTTATTGGTAAATTTGGAGTAATCCGCTATCCAGACACATGCGTGTCCCTCCGCGGGGAACCTGTTATCATAGCCAAATATGAAATCGTTGTTGCTTATGCCTGTTTTCATCTAGTCAAATTTCAAGCCGAATTTATGGTCGATTTTTAATGGTTATAAATTTGCTAGAGACTACGTTCAAGTTCCTATTTCACATTCCTAGTCCCAAATAGCTCATATAGCTAATTAGATTCCTATGAGGTCGAATTCGCCTTCTTGTCTAAGAAGGTTTGACAGACCTCTCCCTCACCATCACCCCCAGGCAATCCTTGTGTTGGCGGCCCTCACCGCAGCGGCTCTTGCACGCCCAGAGCCCCCTGTTGGCGGCGGCCGGAGCTACCTGCCTCCGCAATCAAGCAACGGTGGATATCCGGGAGGAAGGCCCTCAGCGCCCCCTTCGGCACAGTACGGCCCTCCTTCCGACAAGTACGGACCACCAAAGGACGCCACCGAGGACCCTTACGCGGTGAGTAACCATCAAGCTAGTCCTCAAGGGCTCTCACCCTAACACCCTGGGCAGAGAGAGGGTGTGTGAAGAAATATAATCATTGGTCATACTATGATCAGAAAAAGAAACTAAACTCATGACGTCTCTGTGCACTTTGAACTATCAAATTAACTGTGTATGTAAAGCTAAAGTTATTAACTTTCTTCACTTGTCACAACTTATGTTTCATTCCAGTGCATATTATGAAAATTTTATCAACTTATAACAGAGCTAAAGTTAAGGGTATAATATTAAGAGGGGATTGTTGCCATCATACCGATAAAGAGAAGTGGGATCTGGGTTGGATAAACTTGTTTAATTTTATGAAGAATACACACAAAATTTTGACTGAAATTCCAATGCTCACTTTGTATACAAAAAACAAATAACGGAGAGAATAATGCGATGATTAATGAGGAAACAGCAAGTTTGTTTGACGAAACGTTATCTCTTTCAATGTTCTCCAAATATGACGCAATTGATTATAAACCAAAATTTGAAAAGGGGTTAGAAATTCGGGGCTCTCCGTATTGAATTCAGATCCTGGTCTGTATTTAATCACGAAATTTATTCAACTGAATAGGGAAGAGACGTTCCATGAGTTTTACACATTCTCAACACATTGCAGGAGCCAGCCAGCTACAACTTCCAGTACAAGGTGCAGGATGAAGAGGCAGCTTTGGATTTTGGCCACCAGGAGGAGCGGGAGGGCGATGTGGCCAAGGGAGAGTTCAGGGTGCTTCTCCCTGACGGCCGCACACAGGTCGTGACATACACCGCCGACGAAAGTGGATACCACCCGGAGATCAAGTACGAGGAGGCCCAGGGCGGGTACCCCAGGGGCCCATCCAAGGGCCAACAGGGGCCCTACTGAAGACATCCAACCTTACACGGAAAACTGGGACCATGACAACGATCTAACCGTGGCATGGAATTAAAACCAGTCTGCAACCTATTTCATTGTACAAAACGATTTCCGTGTGGTTTATTCTCATCAACTCTTCATTATTTATTTAAATAAATATTTTTGATACTTAAAAGAATTAACGTTTATTGTGGCCATTACATTTCCAGTGAAATTTCCGAGACAAAAGTTAACGAGGGTAAGTTCCCGGCCTGACGCAGAGATGGCGTGCCAATCGATGAAAATGTATGATTCCTGCCTTGGTGCACGTGTCATTAGTTCGTAAGACAATGTTCAACTTGCTCTATTAATTGGTTCGTTTACGGGGATTGGGATGGTGCGGTGACTAACATGAGGTGCCTTGTGGAGGGCACTTTGAGTGAGTGCACCATCCGTCGGATGGGACGTTGAACTGCGTACCTCTTTGCGCATTTCGTAAAGAGTAGGCTAATACCGACGCCGGGTTTCTCTCTCCTCCCTTCATCCTTTCATCCCCCTCAGCTGTCGGCCGCCTCCCCCAAAACTACTACTAGTTTTTACTACTTATTACTGCTGTCGATTTCATGGTACAGAATGATTTCCTTGAGACATTTTCTCTTGATTATTTGTATTGATAAATATTTTTAATATTTAAAGATATTTTCGTCTCTTCATTTCAACAATTCCTGGACTCCTTAACCCGTCGAAAGGTCTGCGGTAGGGAATATCTAACAATTTATGCAACAATAAACACATCCTTCATGTGTACTTGTATGTTTTATTCCACAAATCCACCATTATATGATATTCCTCCTTTCGGAGAGTATGCTTATTATTATGTAGAGAGCCATTAGACGAGTGTCTGTCGTACCTTAGATGTCCTTTTCTAGAATCTAAACGTAAACCCCTAATTTTCTTCTTAAATTAAGCGTTGTGTTAAATGTGTTCTTCTAAACAATCATTTCTTCAGCTGCATGAGTTTCTTTATTCACGAGCTTAACACAACTCTGAAAAAATTCCCATTTTATTTAAAGTGGATTTGTACAGAAACTGTTTCCGATTCCATGGAGTCAGATCGCCCGATTTGGTCACTTTCATTACTCTCTCATTCTAAGGCTACGTTCTAGGTTTCATTCCAAAGTCTTTGCTTGAAGTTACAGCTAAGGAATTGCACATATGTAGTTAACTAAGTGTCTAGTGCAACCCTTATCTTATGCATCCTGGTGGATATTTTCTGGTGAACATTTTCTGGCATACATCGATTGGATAATTACCTAAAAGTTCACGGAGGTTTTTGAAGCTTTACGGTGCATGTCGGGAATATTTGAAGTCACTTTATTGATCTTCAGGAAAGATTTTTTCATCCAAATTGGAAGATACTTGCATTACTTCCCGACTTTCAGATTTTGCAGGAATTTGGAGAGTATATTATTACAAATATGGCTTATGAGGTGATTTAATAAGTCAGATTAATTGCACACGTTACATGAAACGAAAATATTGTAAATATCCTACGCATTCAACTACAAATCAGAATTACCCTTCAACCCACTGCAAATTCCTGTTGAGTGTGACCGTGTTAATTTGAAAATAAAAAGAAAAAAATGGCGAAGATATTGTAAGGAATTGTTTACAGGAAGAAAACGACAATGGCAAGATAATAAATTGAGAAGTTTCGAGATATTGGTGAATTGGATGAGGGATTACGAAAGTAGGGCAGATTCTTATGCAGTTAATTCTCCGATGAATCGCTTTGAAGATATTGAAGAGTTATTTCTCAGAAAATTTAATTGGTACTATGCTCAAAAGCATTACAACTCTTGAATTATTTCCCATGCTTTATCACGCAATATTCTTAATTACGCAGGGTCAGAGGTATTGCATATCAATCTTCTGTTGGGCCAGTGATTTATTTAGCAAAGGGCCTTGCCCGACTATGATCCTCAATATATGAATTGTGGAAAAGAGTTACGTGGTGAGCCAGTGATTTATCTATAAAACCAAAAGTCTCCCTTCAAAGGGATTCTATAATCAGAAGTTCGCAGATTTAATTGAGTAGAATATAGAAGAATTTCCTTTCATACATATGATAAGTTAACCAAATTTTAACGTGCTTGTGGTCTACAAATTATTGACGAACCTGTAGGCTATTCTTAATATATGTATTGCGTTAAAAATAATTAAACAATAGACATTGCTAACAAAATAGTTGAATAAATCATTATTTTAACTTTTCTTCGAAATTCGTTTGAGATATTCGTTTTACAGACGTTAGTGAAAACTGTTTCCCTTACTAACCTCTATAGTTTTCCACCCGCGAACATTCCTATTTCCAATACCGTACTGAAACAACTCAACCCCAACTAATCAACCGTCTCGCGCTGCATTCCGTTTCCCCATCACTATCAAATTTCGCGTTTTCCACCCCGGGGACACAGGCACTCAATTCGTCCAACTGATCGTAAACGATATTTACCTCTAAACTCTATTACTTCCTCCCAGCGACTGCATGCTCAGATGCTTACCCGTAATACGAGGTTTGTTCTTTATAATTTCAAACTAATAATAAAAAGACAGTAATTTATCGTTAAAAATGGCTTTGTTATTTTTCGAAATATTCTCCATGATAATCAATACTCTTTTGCATGCTCTCGAACCAATTTTTGTGACACGTTTTCCACTCCGATTGAGGTACCTCCAAAACATGGTTTTTGAATCAATGGCTTCTTCAGGCGCCGAAAAACGTTGACTACACATTTTTTTTCTTGATAAACGGGAATTAAAAAAAGTAATTTTGTGCTATAACAGGGCCGTACGGAGGATGAGCGATCAATTCGACGTTTCGGCCAGTCAAATAGGTGGTTGTTTCAGCCGATCCGTGAGAGCTTGCATTTTCATGATGAAGAATGATCCTTCGTTGCCGCTTCTTTTTCCGTATTTCACCGAGCACTTCTGGCAAATAAATGCTCGTGAACCATTTAGAATTCACGGTTCTACGCAGCTCTAACGGTACGGTTTCTACATATCCAGTTACTATTCCGAAGAAACAGGCGATCATTTGCTCCGACGTGCTTCGTGCACGAATAACTTTTGTCAGATTTGGCTCGTCTTGGAAGACCCATACGACAGTGGATGGCTGTTTTGTTTCAGACTCATACACATAGATACAATATTCGCCACTCTTGTGGATGTTAGACATACACGGTTTTTGATGCACTGCGATCGCATTTCTTGAGCATTGCTTTTCACCATTTGCAAAGAAACGCTCAAAAGCATCCTTTTGTGCTTTTGTCAAATAATGCGGGATCCGACCCGAAAAACTTTAATTCACAGCTAAATGTTCATGCAATATCTTATTGATGCCCATCATACTAATTAATAGCAAATCTAATGCCTTAATCTCACGAAAAGTGAGATGTGACGATTTTCCTTGACTAGTTCCTGCACTGCATCAATGTTTTCTAGCACCACAACTGATTTTGGACGACCTTCACGACTTTCGTCGCTGAGCGAACGCCGGGCATAGTCAAATTCGTTATACCAGCGTTTTACATTGGCAAAGAATGAGGCTCTATCGCCAAAATTGGAAGTAAGTTGGTCGATGTACTCCTGTCTTGATAATCCACGAGGAAAGTCGTAAAAAATCAGTCAAAAATCGCACAAAAGTGTTCACATGTTAACTCCATTTTTTTGCTGAGACAAAATTTTCGAGTCATAGTAAACAACGCAAGTGAAGATGAAACCGCAAAATGTACTGAATTAAATTAGCAATAGAAGGGTCAAACTTTCAGATGGAAACGTCAGATGGCGTCTAAAGCACTTTGTGTTGTCAAGGCTCTAAATATAATTAGCAATCCTCGTACTACCACCAGAAAGTTCGGGTCGTCTCCAATTCCACTAATAACATCCTGTCATTCACAGGCTCAAATTTAAATATGCCAAGTTTTTCTATCGAATACTACTGCCATCCCGTTGTGGACACCCCGCATATTCTTTATATACATGGTCCATTATGAAAGTAATGCGAATGATTTTATAGCGACAAACTAGCCTTGGCAGCGCGGTAAAACTGGTCATTAAAATATGGTGTGAAGTCTGCCCCTCCAACGCAGCCTGTCACCAGTTTGCTCCAAGCAGTTTTAACGAGAAGACGTGCATCCACGTGAAGTGTTTTTTCGACTTTGTATCACGGCAAAGACAAGGTCATATTCCATGAAAATGTCCCCAGAAGAATCATGGAAAATCTGGAAATGATTGACAACGATTACTCATAAAGCGATAGGAACAAATAATATGGCACGTATCATAAGGAGAAGGAAATGAAAGGCTATAAATAAAAAAAAATAACGAAATGAAGCACAAATATAGTTTAAAAAATAAACCATGACATTAAGCTATTGGAAGGCAGAAACGTTTTGGAAGAATTATTGCGAGGGTGTGGACAGTTTACCAATCACACGCGAGTGAAATAAATGGCGGTCTGAACCCGGAAAGTGAAAGCTATATCGGGAAAAGGGAAGGTAAGGAAGGGTCAGAACAAACTGTCAGATATGGCTCGAGAAAATTATTAAACGAACCATGAAACAATCACGAGAGATGAAAAGGATATGTTGAAGGGGAAGAAAAATGGCAAATGTATTAATCCTTGTATTTCAATAAGTTTAGACAAAAAAGAAAAAATGATGTCGATAGGGATAGATTGGGTTCAAACTACCTTGATATGCAAGGTAGACATGTTATAAAGGGAAACGTATATAAAATATGGTGACATGATGGATACCACACCAGCAGAGATACTCTGGCGGATGACGAATGTTTCCATCGGGTTCGATTCCCGGCCAAGTCTCTGGGCATCTGCAGCTCCACAAAAGCTATGTGATTTTTCAGGTACCAGGCGTTCTTGGGAAACCATAACTGGCAATGGGAAAGGAACTGGCTCCCCTATTCTGATATGTGATTTTCACACGCCGTCGGGCTTAGCACTGGGTGACCTCTGCCATCACCTAATAAACCGACCTTCGGGTTAATTACTACATTTGTGGTTTATATACATTATTATTATTAGGTAATCTACCGTTTAAGGTAGGTTTTTGGATGGACATAATTACTAGTTAAATAATTTGTGACCCCAAACAAAACAAAACATCCTACTCTATTCAGGAATTTTTCTCGGGTTTCCAACCGGGTCAGGTTTCGGAGTACCGACGTTTCGATGGCTGACTCTGCCATCGTCTTCAGGGTTGAAGTGCAGAGCATGGAAATTGCCGGGTATTTATACATGTTGCGTGGGTCAGGTGTGGCCTGATTGGTCGGATGAGTTTCTTCGGCCCGCTCCGGTCAATCGGCCTTGTTCCCGTGTGTTTCTCATCCGTTCCTCCTCTCGATCGTCAACGACTCGTCATAAACCTTACCGGCACGGAAATTGATGAATCAACTTCCCTGGTCCTTGCCAAAGGATTAAACTTTGCTCCGATTCCGAGATCCATTCCCTACCTTGATATAGTAGGGAGTATTGAGCAAGCCATCCGCAAACTCCCCCAGGAGGAAGCGGAAGAAGTTAGGGGAGAAGTATCAATGGTCCTTAAAAGGGCCGTGGTACCAAAACCCAGCATCACGAAGGGAGAAAGACGCGCTCTGATTTCCCTGCGTAAGAATCCTGACGTCACAATCCTGCCGGCAGACAAAGGCAATGCAACCGTCTTGCTGAACACGGACGAGTACCACCAAAAAATTCAAAAGCTCCTGGAAGATCCAGCATACCGAACCATCAACCGTGACCCCACGGATGCTATAGTAAGGAAGACATCCGCCCTCATCAAGAAGACGTTGCAGACGCCGGAGGCGAGCAGAAACCTAATTCCACAAGCGCCCGTTCCTCCGAGATTATACGGACTGCCAAAAGTTCACAAGGAAGGTGCTCCCCTAAGGCCAATTGTGAGCGCCATAGGGGCTCCCACGTATGGCTTGGCAAGGTACCTGACAGGGGTCTTGGCACCCTTGGTTGGATCTTGCGAGCACCACATCAAGAACTCCGCTGAATTCGTGCAGACGCTGAAGAATATTCACCTAGAAGACCGAGACATCTTAGTGAGCTTCGACGTTGTGTCACTATTTACCAAAGTACCGGTCAAGGACACCTTGCTACTCCTTCAAGCACAATTTGATCAGCAGACTGTCGAACTCTTCCGCCATGTCCTCACCTCGACGTACTTCCTCTACAATGGGAAATTCTACGAGCAGGTGGAGGGGGTCCCCATGGGTTCTCCTCTCTCCCCAGCCATCGCCAACTTTTACATGGAGGACTTTGAGGAGAGAGCACTAAGAACCGCTCCATTACGACCGAAACACTTTTTTCGATACGTGGACGACACCTTCGTCGTTTGGCCACATGGACCGGAGACCCTCCACGAGTTCCTCGGCCACATGAACGGCATACATCCTAGTATCCAGTTCACCATGGAAATGGAAGAAAACAGACAGCTACCATTCCTCGATATTCTCATTGAGAGAAGGGAGGACGGCAGCCTGGGTCGCAAAGTATACAGGAAGCCAACCCACACCGACCTGTATCTCAACGGTAGCAGTCATCACCATCCGGCACAAAAAAGGGGGGTTCTATCCACACTCATACACCGGGCAAGTGCAGTCTCCGACAAAGAAAACCTTGAAGCGGAACTACAACATCTGAGGAAGACCTTCCGGCAAAATAATTACAAGCCTCGGGAAATCGATTTGGCCCTTAAAAGGGCCTTCGCGGGACCTAAGGGTAGGAGAGAGGAGGAAGAAAAGCCAATCGCCAGAGCATGCATCCCGTTCACATCTTCAGTATCACACAAGATATCAAGAATACTGAAAAAACACAAGGTGGAAACGATTCACAAACCACAAAGGAAGCTAAAATCTTTCCTTGTCACGGCCAAAGACAAACGCGGAATGAAGTCATCGGGAGTCTACCGAATTCCCTGCGAGTGCGGCAAAGTTTACATCGGAGAGACGGGCCGCACAATTGACAAACGCCTAAAAGAACACCAGAGATGCATACGACTCCACTACCCGGAAAAGTCGGCAGTCGCCGAACACAGTATCACCCATGACCATAGAATCGACTTTGAAGCCACAAAGAGGCTATGTCATGCCAACGGGTATATATATATATATATATATATAGAATAAACAAATTGAAAAAAAAACATATAAAACAACAAAAATAAATAAAAACAATAAAAAATAAAAGAAAACAAAAATAATATCCCTCAATAGGGAAAAATAAGGGATTTTAGCTGTAATGTGTAGTCTTAGTCATCTTTATTAGCTTTAGCTGGGGAAACTCTTTCCCAGGGTAGTTTTTTAAGTTTCTCTTTCTCGCAAACATATACACACACAGCCGCCATGTTCCTTTAATGCCATTTTTTATAATAATCTTGTAAATTGACCGGTAAGGGTGAGTCTTTCTCACCGGTACGGTTTAAACATGCCCTTTACCATCGAGGGCGTCAATGACTGGTAGTGTCATGCTCTGCACTTCAACCCTGAAGACAATGGCAGAGTCACCCATCGAGACGTCGGTACTCCGAAACATGACCCGGTTGGAAACCCGAGAAAAATTCCTGAATACTATTTGCCGGGAAAGCCTGAGATCCTTCATCCTACTCTACATCAGGTCCCTCTTCATCTCTAAGTACTTTCTTCCTCCCTTCATTCCGTCCAACACCCCTATCCTGTTCCTTCACTTTCCTCGTTTGCCTAACATTCCCCCTCAATTACAGTTTTCAACATCCCGTAAATACCCCCTCCATCCACTTTTCCTGCCTCCATAGGATTGCTCCCAACACACCCTTCTCTTCGCCCACAATACCAAGTACTTCCTCGATTGCTTTCTTCTCTGTCCATTTCACCTTCTCCATTCTTCTCCACACCCACATTTCAAAAGCCTCCAATCTACGTCTATCCTCCTGCTTCAATGACCACGTTTCCGCACCGTACATAGCTACGCTCCATATCAAATTTTTACGAGTCTTTTCTTAACATTCTTACTCAAAGTCCCTGTCATCATCTCCCTCCTCCTTGTGAAAGCCACATTGCCTAGCGCAATTCTTCTCCTTACGTCCCTACTACTTTGACCGTGTTGGTCCAAAACACTACCGATATACGTAAGCTGTTCTACCTGCTCTAGTTTTTGCCCTTCTATTTTAATGCTTACCTTAACACTTTTATTTCTAGAAATCGCATAACCTTTTTTTTATTAATATTGATTCCCATACAATACCTGTCGCACTGAATTTCCAATTCACTAATGAATGCTTGCAGCCCCTAGGCTGACTGACAAACTAAAGCTTGGTCATCAGCAAACCTAACTGATTTTACGAATTCCCCTCCCACTTTCATTCCTACCTCGAGTTCTTCCCATGCCTCTTTGATCATTTCCTCTGCATACAGGTTGAACTGCAACGGTGATAATGGGCAACCCTGCCTTACACCCCTTCCTAACACTGCCCATCCTGACTCCCCGTTCCCCACTCGCACCGGAGCAGTCTGAGATATGTACAGGTTGCGGATTAGCCTCCTTTCCCTGCAATCTATTCCTATTTTCTCCAATATACTCATCCGTTTTCCCCAATTAATTCTATCAAACGCTTTTTCGAAATCTACGAAACAGGCAAATACCTCCTGGCTGCGTTCTATATTCCTCTCGATTAATAATCTCATTACTGCAATGACATCACGCGTACCTGTCCCCTTCCTAAACCCAAACTGATCTTCCCCCATGTAATCTTTGCCCAACTCTCTATCCTTTTGCTTATGATCCTGAGAAGAACTTTAGCTGCGTGGGATCTCAAACTAATTGTCCTGTAGTCCTCACATGACGTAGCCTTTACCCTTTTCGGAATAGGAACTAAAACTGATCTCACAAATACTACGGATCAGCCCATATAGCCTCTTCCTCCCACATTTTCCTAAGCATTTTAAAAGTTCCACGGGAATGTTATCTACCCCAACGGCCTTATTTAGTTTCATCTCCCTTAATGCCCTTTCTATCTCATTGTCTAGTATGCCTGGACCTAAGCTATCTCCCTCAACGTCATTTTCTTTTTCAATGTCTAACTATGTTGGTCTGAGTTCTTTACTATACAGTTCTTCTATATACTCCTTCCATCTCTCTTGGATCTTTCCTGCGTCAACTATTACTTTACCCGCCTTATCTCTAACTGTTAGCATAGCTCTTCCTTTCCTACTTCCCGATAACGATTTAACTTTGCTGTACAGCGCACCGATTTCACCCTTCCTCTGCAGACTTTCCATATCCTCCAACTGCATCTTCCACCATGCTTCTTATTTGTTGCCCGCCTCAATTTATTGTTGAATTCTTTCTACTTCATTTTGCTTAACACTCTTTTGGCATTCTTCCATTTTCTCCGCTTATCCATCTTTAAAATCATTTCATCCGTGATCCATGGTTTCCTTGTCATTTTAGCGTTAACGGTTCCAAAATGTCCTTTGCGGCTGTAGACCACCCTTTCTTGAAATTTTCCCATTTTTCCTCGATATTACTCAACCCTTTACCATCCTCCATGATTTTTTCTACCGCCTGTTTGTATTCCTTCCTTTTCTACCCATTTAATGCTTCTACATTCCATTTTCTAACTCGCCGCCCCTGCCTTATCTTTTTGAAACGTACGCTACATTTCATAACAACTAAATTTTTGTCTGAGTCCGCATCTGCTCCCGGGAAGCTGTGGGAATTTATCACACAGTTCCTAAACCTGTGTCATACCAGGATATAATCTAGCGGATACCTTTCTGAATCACCTGGCATTTTCCATGTATACCTGCGTCTTTTGTGGTGTCTGAACCAAGTGTTGGTGATAACTAAGCCCTGTCTCCTGCAGAACTCAACTGCTTTCTCCCCGCGGTCATTCCTCGTGCCTAAACCGTAGTCCCCCACCTCATCACCACCTCTTCCTTCACTTACCGTCGCATTCCAATCCCCCATCACTATCAAATGTTTCCCTGCAGGAACACACGCGATCATGTCCTCTAACTGATCGTTTATAATATCGACCTCTTCTTCCTAATGGTTGCTAGGTGGCAAGTATACCTGAATATTAACTAAGTTCTTCGGTTCTGCTCTTATCTCTACTAGTAGTATTCTATCCGTTACCTGCTCCTTGTTTACTACGCTTCTTCTTACCTCTTCATTTAATACTATAGCAACCCCTCGTTGGCTCTCGTCCCTGCCGCTGTATATTATTCTATGCTTATCGCTCTTGTAATCCCCGCTATTCTTCCATCTCACCTGGCATGCAGAAAAAATATCTATATTTCCCCTTTCCATCTCTCGCTTAACATTCTCCAATTTCCCCGTCCTCATCATTGTCCTAAAATTCCACGTTCATATACTAACTAATGTGGTCTTCTTCTCCTGCGTCTTCTGTCCTGCTGCTGCTGGTTTTCCCTTGCAAGGGTTTCGTGGGATGACGACCGCAGAAGCCTTGCCTCCCCCGCTGCCGGGCACGACACACGGCCGATTTGGCCGAGCCCCGTGGTTGTCAGGACTCAAAATATCTCTATAGTCTATCATATTTTCCTTGGGAATGATAATTGAGGTGGTTTCCTGTAGCCTTCCTCAATAGTGTTTTTAACGTGACACCATCACTTACTGGCCGCCCCACTGGGGTCAGACGCCATTGCAGCCGCCTCACTGAGGAACAGACGCTGCGTGGACTACCTTTCGTCTGGCTCCTAACCTTCGACCTATCTGGCATGGGTGACCCTACCAGGAGCAATTTTTATTACTCCCGCCAGCACAGCTCTAGGGGTCATCGGAACGCACAAGCCCTTCCACCACGTTATGGTTGTAGTCCGGGTAGGGATATATATATATATATATATATATATATATATATATATATATATATATATATATATATATATATATATATATACATATATATATATGTTTATACATATATATATCATATATATATATGTTTATACATAAATATATATATATATATACACATTCAAACACGAAATCCCGCCAAACGGCGAATAAATACTCATATATACAGAAACAGATATAAGGAAAAGGGATAGGAACACACATAAAGGACGAACACAATAGAAGTGGGGAAGGCGAAATCGATCGGATCACAAGAGTTAAAATATTTCCTTGCCCGGGATTCGAACCTCGGATCTTTCCACTTTCCGGGCGGATGCTCTTAACCACTTGAGCTATGGTTCAATTTATTTTTATTCGGTCAAGTATGTTACACTGCTAGTGTTTACATTGTACACATTGTCAGCTTACAGATTATGGTTACAGAATATTTTTTTCCTTATTATGGTTACACACTTACATAGACATAAATTCATATACATGGCATAAAACAATTGTGACCATGAACAATACTGTGGAAGGAAATAATAAAGGCAGGGTTCACAAAATATAGAAGGAATTATTTGGATTAGCGACGGAACATTAGCTTTGGTTGGAATTATTGATAGCTTTGAAGCACAGTTATTCAGAAAAACAACTTTTTAACCACGGACGAAGTGTGTCCGGTACCGGGGGCAGCCACATCCGTTCCACCAATGCTTGCATGCCTTTAGCGGAATGTTTATTCGCGGTTCTCATCTGTGTGAATTCCACGATTAGGGTGGTCATTATGAAGGATTTGAAGCTCGGAAAGAGCCGAAAGTTCAAGGTGATCAGATTCATGTCGGTAATGGCACCACCACCGAACACGTCCCAGGTTTTATAGATCTTTTTTAGAGCTTCCCATTCTCTGATTTTATCGTTGCATCCAAGGATGAGATGTGCGACGTTGTCTATTCGACCGCATGACGGACAAAGGGGCGAATCGGCTAGCCGAAGATGGTGCCTCACTTCCCTCGTCATGACTGTGTTCGCAATTAGGTTAAACATTCCACTACGTGCCTCATCGTTCGCCCTGCTGGTCGCCCAGTTTTTCCAAGAAATCGTTCTTTTTAATGTATCTTTTTGCTGCTCGGTAAGCGCTCTGACATACAGGGTCTTCACCCGAATTGCTTCTCCATCTCGCAGGAGAGAAGCGACTTTTTTCGTTTCATCAAATGCCCTCCGCTGGCATACGTCGCGCGCGAGTTCCTGCCACGCGTCCTTGAGGAGTGCCTTGCGCCACGCGTCGTCACCGCCGAGGATGCGCAGGCTAAGCTTCGCGTAGACCACCTTCGCCTTTAGAGCTGTATCGGTTAAATTGAGACCACCCTGCTCAAACGGGCCATAGAGCTGGTTTCGGGACACTTTCTTTACGTAGCCATTCCAGATCATTTGGTTGGACACTCTAATAAAGTATGCGTTGTATTTAGTGGGTAAGGGCCATAGATGGGCCACATACCATATCCTTGGGAAGACAATCTGGTTGAGGAGGCGGACGCGGGTCACGATCGGGAGGGAAGGGAGTGAAAGCTTTCCAACACTCCATTTTACATGATGGTCAATAATTCCCCAGTTTCGCTCAATCGTGGGAGCCAACTCCCTCTCCCACCAGAACCCCAAGATTTTGAGCGAGGGCGCTTCTGACCAACCGATGGAGTTCGATAGCCGGTCGCCCTTCAGCAGCAAAAACCCGGATTTCCGGTTATTGAGGAAGATACCACCCTGCTCATATGACTTTAATATGTCGTGGGCTAGGGCCATGTGGGACGGGTCGTCTACGAAGAGCGTTATGTCGTCAGCGTATGCGACGCCCAGGCAGACGGCGTCGTGACGACGTACCCCGATTCCACTGCTCTGTAGTCGTCTGAGTATGGGGTCTAAGGCAAGGGCGAACAGCAGCATTGACAGTGGGCAGCCCTGCCGAACGGAGTTACTGACGGGGATGGGCGGCGAGGTGGCATTGTTTATCCTAATTATAGAGTATATTCCGTTATACATCGTTGATACGGCACAAATGAAGTACTCGGGGAAGGCCATCTTCTTGAGCACGGTGAGAATCCATTCGATCCGGACCATGTCAAATGCTTTCTCAAGATCGATAGCCACGAGTGATAAAAAACGATCACCATACAAGGGGGCGGAAAAAATGATGTCACGAATTAAAAGTGCTGCATCGAAAATGTTTCGCGTTTTCGACACGGCGTACTGGGATGGAGAGAGGACGATGTCGGCAGCAGCCGTCATTCTACATCGTAGGACGTACGCCAATATTTTATAGTCTGCGTTTAAAACGGCGATTGGCCTGAAGTCGTTGAACGACTTTGGCCGCGTCTTCTTTGGTATAAGCGTTATCACGGCGGTCCTCTGACTTGCAGTCAGAGAGCCGCTAGCTAAAATACAGTTAAAAAGGTGGGTTAAAATAGGTTTTAAAACATCCCAGTACGCTAAATAAAATTCAAAGGGTAGGCCGTCCAAGCCGGGTGCTTTGCCCTTCGGGAACATGGACGAGACGCAGTCCAGTTCGTCTGAACTTATGTCTCGACAAAGATCGTCTTTTTGATCTGTAGGAAGCGTAGGGAGAGGGGGGAGAGGGGGTGCGTCTCCCTCCTTCCATGGAGGATACCTGTTAAAGGTGTTTTGAAAGTGCCGGCCCGCTTCCTTAAGGAGGTCGGTGTCAGCGGCGGCATATTCTCTGACAGGGATTCTGTCTATATCGGAGCCAGAGTTGGATTTCATCCAGCGCCGAAGCTCAGATAGCGTTAGGGGGCCCCCTTTATCCGTGTCCAGTTCTTTTTGCCACTGTTGGGGAGCGTATTTTTGGAGCTCGTGGCCCAGGATAATTTTTTTTAGGGACGAAACATGGGCGTGGAAACCCTCCGGCGCCACATCCTTACGCAGGAGCTCTTCCAGCGCTCGGCGGTAGAAGGATATGGTGTAGTTCTTTTCCCTACGCCACTCCAAAGTTTGCCTTTTGATGTGGGTGACAATGTGGGGTTTGAAAACCTCGTCCCACCATAGAGCGAGATTTGCACCGGGACGGAGTGCCGCGATCAGTGCACACACCCGGGTGCGGATAGAATCACGACGAGTCGCGTCCTCCAACACGCGGAGGTCCATGCGCCACACGGAGCCGCAGCGGTGGACGTGCGCGCCCGGGGTTGTGTCCGGGCACGTAACTCTCATGATCACTGCGCAGTGATCAGAGAAGGACACCGGGAGGGTGTCCACTGTCTGGACATCATTCTTTAGGGATGTCGAGACGAAGAGGTAGTCAATCCGCGTCCGAGAGTTAGGCCCTGATCGCGTGAAGGGGGCGGGACCGGCGCAATAAGAACGCACTGCGTCAATCGCTCTAATGGAGTCGAGCATCAGTGAGAGCGCCCGGCTTGGATAGTATGTCACGTTATCCCTGTTCGAGGCACTATCCTCTCGGCGGTAGATAGTGTTAAAATCTCCGCCCAATATGGCCTTCCCCGAGAAGGAATACAGGTAGGGGAGGAGAAGTTCATTGAAATATGTTTCGCGCTCTGCCCTCGCGCGCTCACCGGAGGGAGCGTAAAGGTTTGTGATATGGATACCATTCACGATAACGGACGTTATTCGGCCCGAGGGGTGGCGGCGAACATGAGAGAACGGAATGCCATTTCGGACTAGGGTGGTGGTGCCAGAATGACTTTCGGCGAAATTGCCGATAGCCTGAAAGATGTTCGCATCCCAGACTATGTCCTCCTTTACCTCTTGAAGGAGGATTACATCAGCCCTAAGGTCGCGGAGAAAACGTTGGAGGACTGCAATTTTTAAAGCGCTATAAACGCCAGCAATATTAAGCGAAACAATATTCATTGGTGGAATGAGAGGACAGCTATGGGCACCGGACATCACTTACCAGAGTCCTGGTCATGGCTTACGTCGCTTCGGTCGCGGCTCGAACCCGGGCGACGAGTGCTTCGCCGCTTCCCAGGACGCTTCGTCCGACGGGTCGACGATCGAGGTCTCGAGTTGCCACCGCATACCTCCCCTCCGACCTCGTCCGAAGAGGAAGACCCAGCCGTGGTTTCTACGAAGAGCGGGTTACTTGGCGGCATTCCACGGGGGGCCCTGTTCGAGCGAGCAGAGCTGTGGGCCGTCCCAGCCCAGGAGGTGGCCTCAGGGGGGGGCGGGGTGGCGGACTGGTGGTCGGGAGAAATTAGAGGAGATCGGTCGAATTGGTCCGCCTCTAGAGGAGCCCTGGGAAGATCGTCGACACCTTGGCTGTCCTCAAAGGAGAATGACGATGGAATGTCTGGGATTGTTGACGTCGACAAGGTTTTGCTCGTACATGTGTCAACTTCCGCGGCCGGTGATACTTTCTTGATTTTCCGTGATACCATAATGGAGGGACCCGCCGTTGAGGAAGGGGGACAGTCGCAATCGGATACATCCTCCCCCGCTGTCACCCGTGATTCTCGGGGAGTTAGCAGCCCGTGAAGCAAGGATTGCGGGGAGAACGCATCGTTGGCGTGGCCAGAGAAAGGAAGGACGCAGGATGATCTGTCCTCTTTTGACGGGGTCACGGAGATAGGAGCCGGTGGTCGTGAGTGTGTATCCGAGCTGGTAGGGACCGCAGCTTGATCGATGTTCGAAATCAGCAGTGCAATGTCGCCCGTTCTCTTCTTCTTCGGATCCCTTTCTTCCGTTGACGACTTTCGCTCCCTCTGAAATTTCCCTCCAAGTGGAGGGGGATGCGGGGGTTCGGCGGGAACAGCTGGGGGCGCACCCTCGATAAGTATCAGGGACCGCGCCCTCTCCTCCACAGCCATCTCGGGCTCATCTATCTCCTCGGCGGTGTTCGGATTAGAGGCCAAAAACATTGCCTCCGCATAGCTCCTCCCTCCCTGGTTCCGAGGGCAGGTCTTGCGCTCGTGGCCTTCTTGGTTGCAACGGGCGCAGGTGCGGCGCTGACCCTCGTAGATGATGATGGCCCGGTTGCCGCCGATGTGGAGGTACGAGGGGATATTTCTTTCGACCGTCATCCGCACCACTCTCGTACCTGTTAACACGCGCGCCAATTTGTCGCCCTCCCACCTGTTCTCCCACGAGCGATGGATTTTTCCAAAACGCTGAAGCTCGCCTGTTATATCTTCCAATGGGGTCTCCACGGGGAGACATAGAACCCTGACATTACAAGGGCTACCGGAGGTCTCGTCAATAGTAATCGTCGTCCTCGGATCATTTTTGGATGGAAACGGTAGTTTTCGTGGGATAAGATCTAGAATCCTCTTCATAGTAGCTTCAGTTGCCAATTTCAGGAATACCAAATGGCGGTTATATCCAAATTGGATCGCCACAATCTCTTCGGGTGTGAGGCCCAGCGACTCTAGTGTAAAGAGGTGGACCTCCAACGGAGTAGGGGGTTTCGCCTTCTCATCAACTTGCAAGGCGAGCGTGTTTACGCGACGTACGACCATTTTGAAAGAAATCAAATGGAGCACGCCAGCGCCAAGAAAAGAAGAAGAGCGCACTGAAAGCACTCCAAGGAAAGAAAGAAGAAAAAAAACACTCACGAACGCTCCCTCCCCGCTACGCGCACCCGGCGGTAGCAAATAAAAAGGAGCCTAAGCTCTACACTAGTGGTCAAGGTCAGTCTTGATCCAGTAAACAAAACAAAGGCACGGCCTTCCCGGCGGAAGAAGTCGAGAGTCAAACTGCACGCTTCTTGATGAACTAGGCGGTCAACCGCCGCTCGAAACAAAACACGATCGGAACCTCGATTTCTGAGAGAGTCCGGCAGTGCCGCTCTCCAAACCCCGGCGGCCGAAGCCTCGGACGCCGGTGAATTTTAGACACTCGGTGAACACAGGCACGTCCTGCTATCGAGGCAGCTATCGAGGAAACGTAATTTACCCTGAGATCCGTGGGTCTAATTAGTCGCCAAGCGCCCCGATTCTTTTAGCCAAGAGATGGCGTCAGGGGCTGTTTCACCCACCAAAGGAGAAAATAGACAATACACAAGAGGAAAGGAGAGTGGGATAGAATTCATACAACATAATACAGGAAAGGAACAGTGCGTTCCGTGGCACGCATAGGCAGAAGAAAGAGATGAGCCACATTGGCCAAATATACGGCGAATAAGGTTACGGTTGAAACGGTTAAGAGCATCCGCCCGGCAAGTGGAAAGATCCGAGGTTCGAGTCCCGGTCAAGGAAATATTTTTACATTTTTACATGTATATATATATATATGTTTATACATATATATATACATACATATATATATATATATATATATATATATATATATATATATATATATATATATATATATATATATATATATATATATATACACAGGATTACATTTACAGGGACGCACCCAAAAGTGGTGGGACTGATTTTTTTACAAGAATTTTATGGACGATATACTACATCGACTTAATAATCTTTAAAGTATGCTCCTGGAGCTGATACACACTTAGTAATAACGTTGCTCCCATTCCCCGTACGCCTGCTGGAAATTTTCTTTTGGGATGCCGTTGATGTCCCTCGTCGAAGCCTTTGAACGGCCTTTATCGAGTCAAAACGTCGTCCCTTGAGCTGTCTTTTCATCACTGGGAAGAATAAGAAGTCCGGTGGTGCCAGATCGGGAGAATAGGGCGGGTGCGGCTACGTGGCAACGCCGTATTTGGCCAGGAGCTGTCTGACGACGAGCGCGCCATGGCACGGCGCGTTGTTATGATGAAGCACCCAGCAGTTTGCGATGGCCGGTCGAACTCTTTTCACGCGTTCTCGGAGGCGGGTGAGCACCTGCACGGAAAAGTTCGCATTCACAGTCTCCCCTGGTGGGGCAAACTCCTTGTGAACCACTCCATGACGGTCGAAAACACATTCAACATCTTCCAAAGAAACTGCGGGAGATGCCGCAACAGTAACTTTTAACGGAGTCATCCGCTAATGTGCATTTTAATGCAACAATTTCAGAGCGTAAAAATCATTCGTCGAGTGCTTTAGCCACTTAAGCTACCGAGGCGTCCTCTTAAACTCTGAAATTAAATTCCTTTAAAAGCCCCAAAATTTCAGAGTTTAATAGGACGCCTCGGTAGCTTAAGTGGCTAAAGCACTCGACCGGATATTGAGGGATCTGGGTTCGAGTCCCAGTCAATGCGAATGATTTTTACGCTCTGAAATTGTTGCATTAAAACAATCAACATCGTTTTGATTTTTGATTTGCTCATGCGAGCCTTTTTTGGACGTGGGGACGCGGAAGTGTGCCATTCCGCGGATTGTCTTTTCGTTTCGGGGTCATATTGAAAAACCCATGTTTCATCACCAGTTATCACATTGTCCAAACAATTTTCATCTCAGTGCAAATTGGCTAACACTTCTTCGGAAATGCGCACACGCGTTGCCTGTTGGTCCACACTCAGAATTTTCGGCATCATCTTGGCGCACACCTTGCGCATGGCCAAATCCTGTGAAATAATGCGTTGGACGTTGGATGCAGACGGACCCAACTGGTCTGCAATTTCTTCACTGGTTAAGCGTCGGTATGTGTTTAGCAGTGTCCTCACTGTCCACATTCGTGTCGGTTCTTGCCGTCGACGGCCGTCCGGAGCGATGGTCGTCTTCAACGAGCTCCTTACCCTCTTTAAACAACTTGCGCCACTCAAATACTGCGGAACGGCTTAAGGCAGTGTCCCCATAAGCCTGCTTGATCATATCGAGGGTCTAAGTTGCCGTCTTCCCGAGTTTCGCACAAAACTTCACGGAATAACGTTGCTCTAAATTCAGATTCATTTTGTTTTTCGACGCGGACAAAAAACTTGCTTCACTAAAAACGGTGTCCTCACTCAACGACAGCCCGCAGGCGACAGAGGTTGTGTTCGGTCTTTTGCTAAGAGCCCCCTCCACCTTACCCTGCCAAGCAGACCCCCCTCCACCGCTACGTTCGCGCTAGAGAAAATCAGTCCTACCACTTTTGGGTGCATCCCTGTATATACATACACTCACAAACGAGGAAGTACTTGGTATAATGGGCTAAAAAATGGGTTTGTTGGGAGAAATCCTATGGAGACAGGAGAAGTGGATGAAGGGGGTATTGACCGGCAGTGGGATGTTGAAGACTGTAATTGAGGGGAGAATGTTAGGCAAACGAGGAGTGGGAGGTACAGGATAGGGATGTTGGACGGGATGAAGGGAGGAAGAAAGTACTCAGAGCTGAAGAGGGACCTGATGTAGTGTAGGATGTTGGGTTTTGCATTTTGCCAGGAATCACAAAATATTTATTTAGTAGCTGTGTCCATCCAAATACCTACCTTAACCGGTAGATTTGCTACTAATAATAATAATATATCTACTCTATCACATGGATATAAATATAAGGAAAAGGAATTGGGACACATAAAATGGACGAAAACAGTATAGATAAGGAAGATTGAATCAGGCAAATCGCAAGTGTAGAAATATTTCTTAGACCGGGACTTGAGCTCAGGATATTTCCACTTGCCGGGCGGATGCTCTGACCACTTGAGCTATCCAGGAAACAATTTACACCGAGTCCTGTGATGCTTTAAGCAACCGAGGTCCCCGAGGGTAGAGACCAAGAGATGGCGTTAGAGAGCTGTTTCACCCACCATAGGAGAAATAGACTACACAGAAGCGGAAAGGATAGTAGTTTAGCGATCATACAACATCATAAAGGGTAAGAACAGTGCATTTCGTGGCACGCATTGCCAGAAGGAGAGACGAGCTAAATTGGCCTAATTCAAACACGAAATCCCGCCAAACGACGAATAAATATTCATTCACATGGAAATAGATATAAGGAAAAGGAATAGGAATACATGTAAAGGACGAACATACATGTGTTCGTGTATCCTTATACACGCATGGCTTTATAATTATTTTATTTTTATAATTATTGATTTTATGCACTAGACAAATGGTTAAAGGGACGAAGGGATCATATGGACTCATTTTCGCCCGAATAATGACGTTTATCTATCTCTCTACCCTCCTTATCGGTGCCTCAATCCTCTGCCATTCTTTTCCATTTCCTTATCATAATCATCATTATCTTATAAAGGCAGTGCCTTGCTGTTAAGACATTGATTTCTCTCTTAAAATTACTTCTTGCCCTAATTTCTTTTATTATGAGTACGAATTTAACATTTTATTTTCATTTTATTATAACCCTTTATATTTTCTTTTTATTATTATTGTTTTTAAGCAGGGGTTAGATGGAAGAAGGGACTTGAAGGTCTCAATTCCGCCAAAATAAAGACGTATATCTATCTATCCTCGAAGACAGAATTACATCAGGATTAATTACCATGACATAAGAAAGGAAAGAATTATTATAAGATGGTTATATGAGGACATCAAGCAGCTAAGGTTGAGCACCGGATCATTACCAGCAAGACAGCAAATGACTACAGAGGAGAAAACCATTTGGTATTTAGAAAGGGAATGGGAATGCGTCACACGTCACATCGCTAATGAGGTCAATAATAAAGAGGGACAAAGAGGGGCAGGGTATATTTGCATGATTTGTGGATTTTTTAAAAGGCATTCATCAGAGTTAACTGAACGCAATTAAGGAATATTATGCAGAAGGTGCGCCTGGGTGGACATGAGAGATCAGACAATCCACCCGGAATCTGTGCGTCTCAGACATCGCAGGTGAGGATGGCGGGTGATGAGCAGTTCCAAGTAGGGCAGTTGGAAAGAATTGCCAAATATCACCAGAGCCACCCTACTATTATGTGTATAAAGGGATAAAGGACAAACAGGAAAGAATGCACGAAGAAATGCCAGAATTTGGGGAAATCGTGACATCAATTTAACATTCGAAAGATCTATCTTTAGTTAGCCAGTAAATCAAAGAGTAATTTTACGCTGATCAACTCTTATTGCTGAGCGCAAAATTATTGCTTAGAAACATTAGTGACAGTATTCGATATAAAAATAACGTTTTTGTTACAATATCGTAAATTTGGCATGTTACAATGAGAGCTGGTTTTATAACTTGCCAAATTTCTCAATCACCTAATTACCATATGTCCTAAATGGAAAATGAATTTATAAGACCCCTTTATGGCCATTAAATAACTATTGGAAACGTAACTATGGATTAGGAACTTTAAACTGATTTATTTACATTAGAGAAAAGGATTATCTGTAGTTAACACCAAATTCCACCGAATTTGGCATCCACTCTTAGCGATTTAAAAAGTAATGGAGGACTATAAAATATCAATAAATATATGAGAGTGGGCATCATCATTTAAATTTTCATTAGACAATGCAATGACTCTTGTAATAGTAATTTAAATAATTAAATGAAATCGGAAGTAGGTCAATTACATGTCTCTAGTTTTATATCGACGAAAAATATTTAAAAAATATCTAAAACGTCAATTTGAGGCAGATACTTCCACGCTTTAAAGGCGTGATGACAATTTCACCCTAATATGAAGTATAACTTTCACTCAATCAATAAAATACATTTAAAAGGCAATTTTTGCATGAGCATACTAAGCCACAAAACGCTTCAATGATATTCCCTTGCCAATTTAATATTAATATAATATTGCATTGTTTGCAATTAGCCATAAATGCAAACAATAAGGTGCAATTCTTGCATAATTTAGCCAAAATATTTACAGAGCATCAAATGAAAATATCAAAATCCGGATAAAAGATTTCCCTATGAAATCAAAGAAGAAAAAGGTTTGGATCTGACACAATAAACTAGGTTGCATGAATCTCGCGTATTGGTGAGCTCTGCTCATACCAATTGAACCAATCACTGAATATCTTGAATTACCAAAATTTGTCTCGTAGGAATACCTATAAATGTCGTAGAAATGTATACTATCTATTTGCCCACTAGTGCATTAAGCCTATTGTTTTTATAAAGCAACACAAAGTAAAGCGGAGAGATTTATAAATGTCCACTATAAAAGCGTGCATCAATAATACACTTGCGGCCTAGTGTCCTATGCATACCAATTGCCTTAAAAAATCACTTTATAAAATCAACAACAGGATTTTGTGCCATATGTTCTACCATGTTTTATGTAACAAGCAAAAGTCTTCTGCTTGGGACCCTTTTTAAGGGCGAGCGAAACAGGGTCGTGTTGCTATAAGTAAATAAATCGATAATAGTTTCCTGACTGAAGGGGAGTGGCATTGCGAGAGCTGGTCTTCCGAGGTTTCCCATTCAAGGAGAGAGAGAGAGTGAGAGGAGTTGACTAACTCCTCTCTCCCGAGGGCGCCGCGGCAGCATCCCCCGGGGGTAGCGCCACCCTCCCTCCCCTCGCCCAACACTCCAATCCCCCTCCGCCCTGCCCCGAAAAGTGAGCGAGGGTGGGTGCATCATTTGGTGCGTATATAAGCACGGACATCATCTTCAACGAGCATTCAAAAGCCATCCACCGACCGAACAGAGTCCAGCTCTTCTACAAGGAAGGAAATCCCAAACTTCACCTCAACCACCATGAAGGTAGGTGTGGACCAGCAGAGCGAGTCTGCCGTTGAAGTCTTCGGCGATAAAGAATCACTCAAGTGCGAAAAGCAGTATCTGACAGGATTTGCTCTGCTTTTCTGAAGTCCGTGTTTGGCCCGTAAATATACAATACAACTTTTTCAATCAAACACGACAGTAGCGGTCTATAATTAATTGAAAGTATCAGCTCGGGAGCACTTTCGCAATAGTTATGGTCACACTATCCCTTGAAAGTAGTTTCTGATCGGTATTTACAGATCGCATGATACCTAGCTAACATTGACTAATCATTAAAATTGATAATGTTAGAATGGGGATGAATAGCCGATGAATTTCTCTCATGTATCGTTAATTAATATATAAAATTAAAAATATTGACTTTAGGCATGGCGAAAGTACGATGTACAGAGACCATTTTCGTAAATGATTGCAGGTTTAATAAGAATGGGAAGATTAAAGTAATTAATGGGTATGAAAACAAAGTTATTCATTGAAACATTGAAATACAGGAGCGTCTTTGGTGAAAATCCTATTTGGAACATAAATATTAAAATATGAACCCATATAAATTAGTTATTGGAACCTTATTTCTTATTTCAATGTCTCCCGTCTACAACTCCGACACATTGCATTACCCGCGCGCTATTTACTCCCTAATAAAATGGGGAGTTTTAGCATTGCAGACCATATGGAGAAGCAACTCCGAATTAAGCGGCAAGGCTTGGAATATTTAGGGGGCGTAAAACGCTTCCAACTCGCTAGAGGGTAGAATTGTGCATGGAGGAATAAATTTCGAATTTCAGTATTTTATAAGGAAATGCTTTACAAAAGATTTGCAGTTTGCAATAGCGCGGAGAGTCTGAAGCCTTTTCATAGCAGGCCATTTTGTTCCTAAACACGAGGTTTTCAATACAAATCCAACGAAAAACCCTCACATTATGCCGTCATTATAAATATTAGTAATGTCTCAATTGCGATAAGATAATGCGAGGTACCTAAAATTTTACGTAGATTTAAACCCCAACATGCACGGTCCTTAACGATTTTATCGTTCAATACTATTGATATTTCAACTAAATTTACCTAACATTTTCTCATTGCGTTTTTGTAAATATATACAATAATATTTTGTGTAAAAAATCATACCAACTTTAATAGTTATTTTAGAATATTTCCTGATAATACCTAAATAGTAATTTTGAAAACTCTTTCTTTTCGTTAGCATGGGATAACATGCTGTCAAAATTTTTCCATCTAGTCAATTATATTTTGTGAATGCCATAAGGGATAATACAATATTCTCATCATTAGAAAGGCATTGGTATCGTTTTCATTTACTTTAAAGAGCCAGTTTCAGGAAATCAGAATATCCATATTCCCGATAATTACACCTACGGTGTTTGCGACAGTCACTTGTAAGTGCCTACGAAATGATTATTGGATTTAAGTTTTTTAAGACCACGTTCAAATTTCAATGTCACTAGCCTTCTGGCCTAGAACCTTTGACCGACCACTCGCTCACCATCACCCCCAGGCAATCCTTGTGTTGGCGGCCCTCACCGCAGCGGCTCTTGCACGCCCAGAGCCCCCTGTTGGCGGCGGCCGGAGCTACCTGCCTCCGCAATCAAGCAACGGTGGATATCCGGGAGGAAGGCCCTCAGCGCCCCTTTCGGCACAGTACGGCCCTCCTTCCGACAAGTACGGACCACCAAAGGACGCCACCGAGGACCCTTACGCGGTGAGTAACCATCAAGATAGTCCTCAAGGGCTCTCACCCTAACACCCTGGGCAGAGAGAGGGAGAGAGGGTGTGTGAAAAAATATAATCATTGGTCATACTATGATCAGAAAAAGAAACTAAACTCATGACGTCTCTGTGCACTTTGAACTATCAAATTAACTGTGTATGTAAAGCTAAAGTTATTAACTTTCTTCACTTGTCACAACTTATGTTTCATTCCAGTTCATAGTATGAAAATTTTATCAACTTATAACAGAGCTAAAGTTAAGGGTATAATATTAAGAGGGGATTGTTGCCATCATACCGATAAAGAGAAGTGGGATCTGGGTTGGATAAACTTGTTTAATGTTATGAAGAATACACACAAAATTTTGACTGAAATTCCAATGCTCACTTTGTATACAAAAAAACAAATAACGGAGAGAATAATGCGATGATTAATGAGGAAACTGCAAGTTTGTTTGACGAAACGTTATCTCTTTCAATGTTCTCCAAATATGACGCAATTGATTATAAACCAAAATTTGAAGAGGGGTTAGAAATTCGGGGCTCTCCGTATTGAATTCAGATCCTGGTCTGTATTTAATCACGAAATTTATTCAACTGAATAGGGAAGAGACGTTCCATGAGTTTTACACATTCTCAACACATTGCAGGAGCCAGCCAGCTACAACTTCCAGTACAAGGTGCAGGATGAGGAGGCAGCTTTGGACTTCGGCCACCAGGAGGAGCGGGAGGGCGATGTGGCCAAGGGAGAGTTCAGGGTGCTTCTCCCTGACGGCCGCACACAGGTCGTGACATACACCGCCGACGAAAGTGGATACCACCCGGAGATCAAGTACGAGGAGGCCCAGGGCGGGTACCCCAGGGGCCCATCCAAGGGCCAACAGGGGCCCTACTGAAGACCCAACCTTACACGGAAAACATGAACCATGACAACGATCTAACCGTGGCATGGAATTAAAACCAGTCTGCAACCTATTTCATTGTACAGAACGATTTCCGTGTGATTTATTCTCATCAACTCTTCATTATTTATTTAAATAAATATTTTTGATACTTAAAAGAATTAGATCACCTCATTTCAACAGTTCCTCGACACGTGTTTCCGCAAGATGTGAGGTATGTTACGTGTAACATAAACAATGTTTTCCGTTACCATGATTTCCTTTACAACTAATGAAGAACTTGGGTTTGGACACAACATTTACCTTGGCCATCACATTTCCCATGAATTTTCCAGACAAAAGTTTAAGAGAGTAAGATCAAAAGTTCTCGTCCTGATACAGAGATGGCGTTCCAATCGATGAAAATGTATGATTCCTGCCTTGGTGCACGTGTCATTAATTCGCAAGACATGTTGAGGTGGCAGATATTTTTCAGTGGTATCCCGATCCCTACTGGAGGTGCCTTGTGGAGTGCACTTTGAGTGAGTGCACCGTCCGTCGGACGGGACGTTAACCTGCGTGCCTCTTAGGGCCTTACATTAAGAGTAGGTTAATACCGCCGACGGGTTTCTCTCTCCACCCTTCATCCTTTCCTGCCCATCCCTAATGGCGCAAATGACCTCAGCTGTCGTTCACCACCCCTATAAACTGCTTCTGTTTTGTCTACACATTTTGTTGCAGTGGTTGTTTTTCGCGTTGTTCTTTAAATTGAAACAAACTTGAATATTGTGCGGTCATAAAATTCTCTGTTCTGAATGGATGAAATGAATTCATTATGAGGAAATTCATCCGAAGTTGTCGCATCTGCACGTGGGTTCTGCTCTTTTTTCAAGTCAACCGTTGTTAAAGTGGGAGGCTGACTTTTATCGTGGTTACTAAGAAGATGACCCATGCGAAGGACGCCTAAAAATCTCAACCCCACCGAAGAGGTGCACAATGTCGTGTTTGGAGGATAGGCGATTGAAGGGTTAGTGAGAGACGGAGAAACGTCTATCTGCTCCCAAACTTGGAGAAATTGGATTCTGGGAAGCGCCTAGTGTCCATGGGTAAAGTTGAGATGCACAAGATGCATCCGTTAAAAACTAGATGGATATTGTCCAATCTAGTAAATCTGACTTCCGATAAGGGATACTGATGTTGGAGAGACGCTGGAACAAGTATGTTAAAGTAATGGGAGTTAAGCGTAAGAAATCCCCGCTATCCTTCCATCTCACCTCGCATAGACTTAAAATATCTATTTTTTCCCTTTCCATCTCTCGCTTAACATTCTCCAATCTCCCTGTCCTCATCATTGTCCTGGCGTTCCACGTTCCTATTCTAACTAATTTGATCTTCTTCTCTTTCGTCTTCTGTCCTGCTGCTGCTGGTTATCCCTTGCAAGGGTTTCGTGGGATGACGACCGCGGAAGCCTTGCCTCCCCCGCTGCCGGGCACGACACACCGCCGATTGGGCCGAGCCCCGTGGTTGCAAGGACTCAAAATCTCTGTTTTGTCCATCATGTAAAGCTTGGGAATGATAATTGAGGTGGTTTCCCGTTGCCTTCCTCAATAGTGTTTTTAACGTGACACCATCACTTACTGGCCGCCCCACTGGGGTCAGACGCCTTTGCAGCCGTCTCACTGAGGAACAGACACTGCGTGGACTACCTTTCGTCTGGCTCCTAACCTTCGACCTATCTGGCATGGGTGACCCTACCAGGAGCAATTATTATTGCTCCCGCCAGCACAGCTCTAGGGGTCATCGGAACGCACAAGCCCTTCCACCGCGTCAAGGTTGTAGTCCGAGGAGGGAAAGGGAGGTAAGCTAGGTCATTTATTCCATGAAAAGGTGATTGAAACAGAAAACTATGAATCTTGGAAAGTTTGGGACTCCCCCCACAGGAACGTGTGCCTAACTCTGTCTTTTTTTAGCGTTTGGGACGATATTGAGGACAGGGAAGTGAAAAATCTTAATAAGGGTCATAATGGAGATAGGGCATAGACGAAGGTAAGTCAATGAAACTAGAGAGAGGCAATGCTAAGCAGAGTTACCTCCTGAAATTTATTTCACTTTCTGGTTTGTAACCCTCTACATTTAGACGCTTTTTCCAACTGTTAACAAGTCCTTCATGCGAGCCGGACACAAAGAAGTATTTTTTCTGTTGCAGCCATTGAATAACCTCCTGGATAGTGGGATCATTATCTTCAAAACATTGGCCCACCAAATGAATTTTAACGGGCCTGAAAAGATGAAAATCACCGGAGGCTAAGGTTGGACCGTGCGGTGAAATAACCAAGCATTACCCATAAAATGTTCGCTACAGTTTCTACATTGGTTCATCTGATTTTTACGACTTTATTGTTGAATTACCCTCATGGATATATTAGAGGTAAGGTTATTTGATATTTTTAATATTCTGAAAGGGCGTATGGTAGGAGGTGAATACACATCAGGCTACTTTTGACCCGAATATGACCTTACAGCGGTGGCTTAACGTTATTCTGATTTCTTATCTTCGCAGAAAAAACTTAAATCTTAAATCTATCGGTTATAAACTTAATATGTGTAAGTTTATTGGCATGGTCTCTTCTAATGTAGACAATGAGGGTATAAATACATTCTCAACATCACTGCTAAAGAGTCGTCTTTAAAATTTATGCAAAATATGCTGTGTAATTTAACCTTCGCTCTATTAAGTGATTCCAGGCCTAGCTGCTATAATATTTTGGATACGTTACTAAGTTTATCATAACAACGTTTTAGAAATCAAGCTCCCCTACGCAAACACGCGATCAAATTCGGCATACATTCCAACTTCGAGAGGATCCCATTTACTTAGTGGGTATTCTAAATGAGGCAAAACCAGCGAAAGATAACATTTCTCTGGTTCTTATACAGGCACAAAAGTCGGCTAGTAAATATTGGGTGGAACAAAAAAACAATCAATGGGAGAAAACGATTACGGCTATTTTTGGATGGAGACATTTGAAAAGGATGGGATTGCAACGCCATTTTATGCGAAGAGATAGGTATGATTGTAGTCAGGGAGATCCACAAACAAAGAAGGACCACAAGGAGAAAAGAATTGAGTTTCCATACGTTTCTCCATTGCTGTAAATAATTTACTCCGCTCACCGGAAATGGTGTATGTGGTGTCTCTTCTTGCCACTTGGTCCCGAATAGATATTAACTCCATATTCTGTGCAAATAAACCACCCATTATAAAAGTATAACGCATGGTACAAAACCATGCATTGCAGCGCAAAAAAACCGGTCGGAAAATGTGGTGGTGAGTCTGTCCTTCTAACGCAGCCGGTCACTATTTTGCGTCGAGCAGGCTGGGCGGAAAGAAAACGTGCCTCCGAGTGAAGAGTGTTTTTCGACTTTGTAACACGGCGCGATGGAGAGCCCAGCCGAATGCCACTGTCTCCCAGCCACACGTCCTTCATCTATGTCAACTTCCTGGCCAGGAGCGCCACTCGGGTGGTATCAAAGCCCCGTTACAGTCCCGACTTGGCTCCGTGCGACTTTTGTTTTGTTTCCCCGACATAAGAGAGAACTGAAAGGAAAGCATTGGGAGACCGTGCAAACTATCCAGAAGCATGTCCCTCAACGTTCCTGGGAGATACACTCCCGTCGAGAGGAGTTTCAGGGTGCCTTATAAGGCGTGGCAGACACGTCTCCGCAAGTGTATTATTGATGTAGAAGGAGAGAGTATTTTTGCCACTAATTTATAACTAATTTATACGTCAGCTCTTTTATTTATTCATAATATTCTCCTTAGAGAAAACCTCATGAACATGACGTCTCCATAAAAACAAATTCAATTTTTGTTGCTACCATAAAGCTCTCAAACCTAACGAACTGAAGAAAAATTTCAAATTTTTATTGAAAAACACTGCATTAACCGCACACATTAAACTAAGGTGGAAATTTGGTCTTTGGACACACTGAGTAAACTGTTGCATATTTCTTAGCCCCCCCGTAACGTGACTCCCCTCACTACAGAAAGCCCGTCGAATAGAGCCAATACTGTCTCCACACCATCCGACGTCAAACTTTGTCCAACATTCTCCGTATGGCATGCCTATTCAATTCCCTCTCCTTACCTGCATAATATTCTCCCCTCTAGCGCCGTCTTCAAAAGCCTTTTTCCACTCAAATTGCCCTCCTTTAATCTACCTCTCCTGTGTCCCTTCGATCGAAGCCAATAATCCACTCTTCAAATCCACCCTAATTAGTGTTATTCCTTCTTGGTTTATTTTCCTTTCTGATTCGGTTTTCCTTTTCCATCTACATACTTCCATATTCCTGTATCAGTGACCAAGCTCCACAGTGCAAAATGAAGCTCCACAGTAATGTTTCCACTGAAATTTTCTTACATCCTTGTTCAACGCGCCCGTCGTATTTTCCATCCTTCTTTCGAAAGCTCCTCTGCCCGGTGCAATCCTTCGCCTTCGTCTTTACTATTGTCGCTTTTTTCGCCTGAAAATCTACATACAGAGTTCTCAATTCTCTAGTTTTTGCGGTGTAGCATTCCATCCACCCTGATTCTCGAAAAGATCATGCCCTAGTCTTCTCTATCTTGATTCTCATTCCTAACTACTTGTTCGTTTATAAAAGTAATGCGCAGGGTTTAACTGCGACGCGATTATCCCTGACGGCGGGGTATAAATAATCGTAAAATGCGATGGGGGGTCTGCCGCTTCAACGCAGCCAGTTGCCAGTTTGCTCCGATCAGTCAGAGTGAAAAGACGTGCCTCCGCGTGACGTGTGTTTTCGACTTCGAAACACGGCGCACGACAGTCAACAACCACCATGACAATAGCCCCAGCCACTCGTCCTTCATCGTTACCAACTTCCTGGCCCAGAGGGCTGGGGGATCACCTTGGTGATCATCCAGCTCCCTTACAGTCGTGATTTGGCTCCTTGCGTCTTTTTATGTTTCCCCGACTGAGGAGAGAACTGAAATGAAAGCGATGTGAGACCGTGGAAGGCATCCAAAAGCATGTTATTCAACGTTCCCGGGGGAAAAATTCCCGTCGACTGGAGTTACAGAGCTCCTTCCCTCTTAGGCGTGGCAGACACGTCTCCACGCAAGTGTATTATTGATACATGAGGAGAGTATTTTGAAGAATTTTAACCATTTTTACAATTACGTAAACCAATAAATCTATTTTTCCCAAAATATGCGCATTACTTTTATAGTGGTATATATGTGTATCTTAATTTGACACACGATTGATTTTTAGAATATTTTTCTTTTAAAAATCGACTTTGAAAATGATACTTTCCTTTTCCTTGCCATGAGCAAGGACATGTAAAAGACATGTGACTGAATTTCGTCCTGAACATCGGTTTGGACTTAACAAACTTTAAATAATATTTTCCGGGAGATTTTCGTTGGTTCGACGAATTATTCACCAGATACGATCATTTATGGCAAACGTGTGTGGAATTCAAGGGGCGAGCATTTAAATAAACACACCTTCGTCACACATTCGTCAGCCATGCGCCGTGTGAATGTACACAATGATTTCGTTTACGAGAGCTGCTCATTAAGTGCTGCAACATTAGTCACCACTCAAAAACTTATCTGTGAGTAATTTACTTTCATTGCAAGCGGAGAAAAAACAGCTAATTTTTCAAATAAAAAAAAATTCTGATGAGTATGGTGGAGAACATGACTCTTAACACTCATGACGTATCTGGGGGAGAAGTTGAAATGAAAATGAAAACATTAACACCGTAAAATCCTAATGAAAGCGCTGGTTTTGTCTAAACTAGATTGCAATGTGAGGTATCAAGATCTAAGTAAGATTAGTTATTTAAAATTTACGGTAAAAGGAGGGTTATTAACAAAAGGAGACGGAAATTTCTTCTCAAATAAAATGAGCTGTAAAACAGAAGGCAGCGAATTTTTACAAAAATGTTCCCTCATTAAACACTTGTTTCATACGATTAGACGTTTCGTACTAAGTAATATTTACAAAGTAAAAAAATATTTAAAAAAAGGAAAAGTTCTAAAAAGAGCAAAAATCAACCCAATCGAAGGTCGATTTTGCATGTATTGGCAGACATCACCCTGTACTATGGCCGTAATGGCGTGTGAAATGTATACATCAGGGTAATAAGGGGGCCAGTTCCTTTCCCTTTGCCGGCTGTGGTTTCCTATGAAGATCTAATACCCGAAACATTACACGGCTGAGGTGAGCTTGGGATGCCCACAGGAGTCAATGGTTTTCGAACCTGGGCCATCTGGTCATAACGCCCACACTCTAACCACTGCACTACCACTTCGAGTTCTGCAAACTGACGAATAAAATTTAATTAACACAGGTTATCAGGTTATTGAGTAATGTCTAAGAAATGGGAAATTTAATTATTAAATCAAGAATATCTTTTTGCAAAACCATAATAAATGTAAATATATAATAAAAACTCTGTAAACTTTGCCCATTTATAATTAGAGACAGTTGCAATCAGAGCAATAAATGTTTAGAAAGATAAGAAAAATTTCCAGAATGACTATGTGATATTTTCCAAGAGTGGTAATAATAATACTTGCAGATTTATCAGCATACGTTTTATTAAGCAACAAAAAAAGAAAGTAGTCGAATATGGATCTAAGACTAAAATTCATTGCATGCGAAGAAATACGGAACATTTCACTTGATTCCTAAGGAAGATTGATTTCAATCGACATAGATTTCAAAAGGTGCACTTGTACACAGCTAGTGAGACACTTGGAAATTAGAATTAAACATGAAATAGCACGAGTAATGTGATCATTTTTTCGAATCTTCACTCGTATTCATGAATATTTAGAAAAAGAAAAATTCCTTCCCTAACGCCTACGGCATCGGGGATACTGAAATAGAATACGTAAACTCGATTAAATATACTTGGGAAATACCCTCACTCACGGCCTCTCCTGGGTGAAACACATACTAGGGAGAAAATGCGGATAAGCTAACAAAAAATTAGGATTTCATGGAAGACTACCGGGTAATTGTGGTGAAAAGGTCAAAGAGAAATGTTATATTTCGCTAGTTAGGCCTCATTTAGAAGTATACGGGATCCTCATGAAGTTGGATTGTTTGACGAATTAGATTGAGTGCAGCGTGGATAGGAGTTAGATGTGCACAACTTTGTTATGATAAACTTACAGGCGAAGGAGCGTAGCACTTCCGATCATCAAATCATAGGTAGCCAGTCTGTCAAAAGCTTATAATAATAACTACCTTCACTAGAAAATCAGCGTAGTACATACAGTACACAATAAAAGTAACTCACATTCTCAGGGAAAAAAGATTTGTTGATTTACGTACTTGTACAAATGCTTAAAATTCTTCAAAATACTCTCCTCAAGAGTAAAAATATTTCCTTGACCGGGACTCGAACCTCGGATCTTTCCACTTGCCGGGCGGATGCTCTTGTGATCCGTTCGATTCCGCCTTCCCCACCTTTATTGTGTTCGTCCTTTATATGTGTTCCTATCCCTTTTCCTTATATCTGTTGCTGTATATAGTATATGAGTATTTATTCGCCGTTTGGCGGGATTTCGTGTTGGAATGTGTATTTGGCCAATGTGGCTCATCTCTTTCTTCTGCCTATGCGTGCCACGAAACGCACTGTTCCTTTCCTGTATGATGTTGTATGAATTCTAACCCACTGTCCTTTCCTCTTGTGTATTGTCTATTTCTCCTTTGGTGGGTGAAACAGTCCCCTGACGCCATCTCTTGGCTAAAGAATCGGGGCGCTTGGCGTCATATTAGACCCACGGATCTCAGGGTAAATTACGTTTCCTCGATAGCTCAAGTGGTTAAGAGCATCCGCCCGGCAAGTGGAAAGATCCGAGGTTCGAGTCCCGGTCAAGGAAATATTTTTACTACTCTTGTGATCCGTTCGATTCCGCCTTCCCCACCTTTGTTGTGTTCGTCCTTTATATGTGTTCCTATCCCTTTTCCTTACATCTGTTTCTGTATATATGAGTATATATATATATATATATATATATATATATATATATATATATATATATATATATATATAACAAGGGAAACTATTACATGCTGCGTGAGATCATTGAATTAGAGCTCGAAAGGCTTATCTCAGACTGAATTGAAACTGGCTCAATCCCTAGTCGGGCGAATTAAACTTTTCACGGATACAGATCTATAAAATTCTACAGACCGACCGAAAGTATAAGTTATGGCCATGTGACTCAAATTATGATTCGTCACTTGTCTTTGCTGTCCACAGAGGTAACTTTATGTGTCAAAGTTTGATTGGGGTACGCCACGACATGAAAGTTGTTCCTTCTGGATTGGTTTAACTTTTTACTATAATTTCACGCGAATATTAATTAATATTTAAATACAAATAATATCTATCGATGAGTCACCCTTTTTTAAATGAATTTTTAGTCAAAGTTGTCACGTCCTCAATAATTATGAAAAAAATAAGGCAAAAGTGAGAAACATGAGTACCAACATAACGCCATAAAAAATAAAAAATCAAATATACGTAACCCGCGAAAATTCAAAATTCATGATACTTTTTGAACACGCCTCGTACTCTTAACACTGATTATTATATTAATTCTTGGGCTTGGCCAAAAGCAACAAATCACATAGATACCCGTTAGAGTATAACCCGTCGCGTAGAACACACGAACAAACACCAGTGTTTGTTCGTGTGTTCATTTCCTGCCTATTACATCAAATATTTACTTTATAATTGCTCTATAGTGCATAACATTTAGGGGAAAATATATTATCTATTGAACATTAGAAATGGGTACTTTTTCCAGAAAAAAAATTATATTGGCAGTAATCCACTTACTATGGGCATGTTTCTCGTTAACCCTGGCCTTTCCCATTGCGGTACTCCTAAATCCGATCAAAAATAAACAAATTATCTTTCAATGTCACTTTTAATACGCATTATCAATATTTGTTAATAACTATTAACGTTAAATTCAACTTATGAATGATAAATGGCATTACGTGCTCAAGAGATGAAAACCTTTCCAAATGTAAAGCATTCTATGTAGTTGGTCGTACTAACAACTGCTGCAGAGTCAGCAAAAATGCATTGACTGAAATTAAATTTGTGTAAAACAATTGGATATCTGTATAAACGTCTTTATTTGGGCGAAATTGAAACTAAAATGTTCATTTCTTCATTTAACTCTCATGAGAAATGTTACAGATTTAAAAATGGGTATAAGTTATTGCATTAGAAACTTTTTTTTCGATTTATAAAAAACTGGCAGACAAAATTTTGATATTACCTTCGCACTTTAAAATCTCAGTACCGTAATACAAACATTACGACCGAATATTTCCTCAGCGATTTGTGTCTTCTTAAAAAAAAACAGTTTCCAAAACACCGAAGGACACCCTGAAAAACTATGAAGTGCTTGTGGCTGGAGGCATTGTCATAGTGGAGCTTGACCGTATCTTAGCCGCGTTACTAAGTCAAAAAACACACCTCACGCGGAGGCACGTCTTTCCGCTCAGACTGCTCATAGCAACTGGCAAACGCCTGCGTCGGAAGGGAAGATCCCCCACCACTTTTTTCGAGCGAAATTACCGCCCTGCCATGAACAGTCGAGTCCATGAACATTACTTGTATAATTTACCATTTAGTCTCACTCAGTAATTACTAAATTCGCTGGTTTTAAATGATAAAATGACAGTCCTGACATAGATACAACTTTAAAACCATTTTTAAAGGTATGATAGCTACAAATTCTGTCCTTTTGATCGGCAATATTTGCGACCAGGAGCATAATTTCTAACCATCGCTGTTGCCTCTCGAAAATCCACGATAATGGTCTTCAATATCTGATCATTTTGTAAAACACTTAAGCATATTAAATTGAAGAGGAATTTTCGTAGTCACGTAGAAATAAAAATTAAATGGAAGTCTAAAAAGCTGTCCGCGATGAGATCACATGAAGATGCGGAGTTATAACGCATGCTTGCCTTTGAACTTTACAACATGACTATCCCTCAAACTGTTAAAAAAAAGCTAATAAAAAAAAAGTTAATACCGTTAACCAACGTTTCTCGGCACTAAGTTTGGGTCTCAAATCATACACGATTTTTCATATTTTTACGAATACCTTTGTCTTCACTTAGCCTTTTGATGTAATCTGTATTACTCATTTCCTGCTCAGCTGCTCCCTCCGGCTAGACATAGCTTAAGTACAAAGCATCGACGTAGGTCGCTTAGACAACACTTAGACAATATTTCGTGGGAAAACTAACAACCTACCCCTTGTAACGATTAAATACCGCTAGTTCAATGGCCAGCCTAAGATGAAAAGATATATTGAAAAAATAAAAATAAAATACTAAATAATTAGCTAAATTTTACATTCCAGTAAGAACCACAGAATGTGCAAGGATAGATATGGTGTGGCTAGTTAATCATTCAGAGGGGCCGCCGAAAATAAAAGATAGACTCGAAGTAATAAAGGTGCGACAATGACAAAAACCGTTGGCATAAAAAGTAGTTAAAATAGGAAATAAGGACACAATTCCCGTCCTGCGTAGTGAGAAAATTAGAAGAAAAATTATTCCCATTCCCATGAGTGCATCTGAGATGACAAAAAGGATTTTCTAAGATACTGAACGGAGGAATAAGTCAAAAAGCAATTTTTGTATAAATGGCGCCGTTGCAGTGAGAGTGTATGAACAACTGAGTGCGTTTTAAAAATTGGCACGTATTGAATCCTGGGGTGTGGACACAGATTCAAAGGGCGCTCAGGAAAAGAGCCATCTGCCGCGTCTGAACCGTAGATTATGTGTGCAAGGACAATATATTTCAACTTTCAAACGTGTTCTCGGTGGGAATCCTATTCCGAATGAAACCGGGTCGTTTTGCTAATAAGTAAATAAATCGATAATAGTCTCCTGACTGAAGGGGAGTGGCATTGCGAGAGCTGGTCTTCCGAGGTTTCCCATTCAAGGAGAGAGAGAGGGAGAGAGGAGTTGACTAACTCCTCTCTCCCGAGGGCGCCGCGGCAGCATCCCCCGGGGGTAGCGCCAACCTCCCTCCCCTCGCCGAACAACCCAATCCCCCTCCGCCCTGCCCCGAAAAGTGAGCGAGGGTGGGTGCATCATTTGGTGCGTATATAAGCACGGACATCATCTTCAAAGAGCATTCTAAAGCCATCCACCGACCGAACAGAGTCCAGCTCTTCTACAAGGAAGGAAATCCCAAACTTCACCTCAACCACCATGAAGGTAGGTGTGGACCAGCAGAGCGAGTCGGCCGTTGAAGTCTTCGGCGATTAAGAATCACTCAAGTGCGAAAAGCAGCATCTGACAGGACTTGCTCTGCTTTTCTGAAGTCCGTGTTTGGCCCGTAAATATACAATACAACTTTTACAATCAAACACGACAGTAGCGGTCTATAATTAATTGAAATTATCAGCTCGGGAGCACTTTCGCAATAGTTATGTTCACACTATCCCTTGAAAGTATCCCTTCGAAGTATTTTTCGGTCGGTATATACAGATCGCTTGGTACCTAGGTTACATTGAATAATAGTGAATGGGTGTCGACGAACAGAGAGAGTCTAGGGTAGTGAGAACATTCAATAGTCACACCACCCTCATTAAGGCTCAATAGATATAAATAGAATCATTTTCTTTTCTTTATCTCGTTGTTCCGCCATAATTATTTAAGGCAAAACTATATTAAAACGGTTAGATAATGTTGAATATTTTATTAGGATTTAGCTATTACGTCTCAAAAGTTATCACTCTAATATCAAAATCACTCTCTCCCTCCAATTCCACTAACGGATTTAGTCGACCGTTTAAGTCTTCGAAAAAAAGAATCACTTGAAGATACCTGAATAGTAATGCACCATATTTTCAACTCCCAAGAATTGGAGGCGGTTTCAAAAAATACATTTCATTTATTTCTAGTTTGATAGTGATTTTATTTTGTTTTTATCGCTTCAAAATTTGAAAAATTCCTGTCCTAAAAACAGCTGCCACAAAGTTCCCTCCTCGTAAACGCCCGAAGTAAATTAAGTCTTTATCTGCTTGGAAATACGCACCCGAGAGAATCTCTAGTTTCAGCTAATGCCATACGACACTTTAATGCTGCCTCAAAAAAAATACTTTTCACTCTGAGTCTTTACTTCGTGGAATTATTTGATGTCCAAGTTAAATGAGTTTGTGATTTTCCACGACATGGAATATTACAGTTGAAAATAACGACCTCATTCAATATGGGCATTGCCTTAACACTTCAAAACTGCGTCTTTAACGTACAGGGTTCGTCCGGAAAATAAGTGTACTGAGCTCAGGAAAAAAAATTTATTACACTTTTACATATCTTAAGCTAATATTCCTCAAAATAGGACCCTTGTGAGTCGATACACTTGTTCCAGCGGCGTTCCCATTCCTGGAACGCTCCCGCGAAGGCATCATCGGGAACCTCTCGAAGACTCGTCGTCGACCTCTTCTCTGCCCTCCACGAACATCTTGTGCCACCGAAAGATCATGTTTCTGGACATGGCTGACTCCCCGTAAGCCTGGTTAATCATACCGACAGTTTCGGTAGACGATTTCCCAAGCTTTACCGCAAATTTGATGGAATAACGCTGCTTCGGCATCGCGTTCCGTGACGTGGGTCGAGCGTGGAGGTTCGCGTTAACAGAGCTCCTCACTACACCACAGCGCAGAGCCGACTGCCTTTTTCAGCGTCGCTTGCCAACATACCCCTCTCCAATCGCAGCCCGTCAGAGCGGTGCTGGGCGCGCCTGGAGCGGCGGGCCCAGCCCAGGAGTCAGTACACTTATTTTCCGGACGAACCCTGTATGTAATCCTTCCAAATTTTCGAATTCTTATCTCTTTAAATTAAATTCCTTACTCTTTCAATTCGATTCCTTTAAAAGCCCTCAAATATTCGGCCTTGATAGCTTAACGTGCTAAAGTACTTGGCCGGACATTGAGGGATCTGGGTTCGACTCCCGGTCAAGGCGATACATTTTAAAATTCCGAAATAGTTGAATTTTAGTGCGCAAATAAGCGGATGACTCTGTCAAAAGTTACTGCTGCGTCATCCCCGCGGTTTCTTGGAATATCGCATCGACTTCGTGATCCACGGAGAACGCATATCTCCAAAAGACATAAATCCTGTCATCTCGACTAGCGTTACATAGCGTCACCATTCCAACATGTTGATTCTCTCAATCGGGTGCTCCGGTTTTTTCAGGCTATTCTTGATATCCCTATAATTTTTTTTTATTTCATTACTGGGAATCAGGAATTAAATCGATTGTATAACTGACTAGAGATTCGACCGGACATCGAAGGATATGGGTTCGAATCCCGGTCAATGTGACTGATTTTTACATTCTGAATTTGCTGATCTTGTGAAAAAAACTGCGCAGAAAAGTGAAGGACTTCAAAAGTCACGGTCACCACATCTCCCGCAGTTTCAGCTGAAATATGTTTTCTTCATTAAATTTTCTTTCGGTCCGAGTGCAAAGCATATTTTCATAGAAATTCACACGGTAACAATTTAGAAGCCAGTGGAAGTACTTACTAATTGGGCATTTGTGAGTACATCTCAAAATCCAAGCACTTATATAAGCAATAAGTTCTGACAGCTTCAATTCCTCACTCGAATACCATTCTTGCTCTTTGGTCATAAATATGGGTGAACAATATCCTTCAATAGCAACGAAAGATGTAACTGTCTGGAGCATTTAATATCACGGGGAAATGAAGGAAGCTATTAGAAATAATACAAAAACATTACTCTTTACGGTTTCCTTACTAAAGGTTCATATTCTCCAAGAGAAAATTGAGATAAATGCAGGCATTGGTTAATTCATTCAAATTAATAGTTATTGATTCGATTCCAATCCATTATTTTTTCAATTAAAGGAATTATGTACATATATATTTCGGATTAGACGAAGTTTCGAGAAACCCTCCTACTCGCCTAGTGAAGCATGACTCCAGCCATCTACTATATATTGAAGTAAACGTTAGCTCGGCAGCGCTTAATCCACGGTACACCATAAAATAAGTGGCCATATTTTGAGGGGAACTGATAGAAATAGATAGTAGTTTATTACATAGGGAAAAATCTCCTAAATAATATAACGAATTCCATCGGTTTTTTAGTACTTTTCTACTTTTTAGATTGGTGCAAACATAGTTGCAATGCCCTAATATTAAAAAATAGAATTTCGCTATTGACAAAATGGCCTCAGAATTGGTTATTAAATCTAGTATTAATAACTAATAACAGGGGAATAGATTTGGAAAATATAGAAGAAAGTACAACCCAAAAATTCAAGTGTAACATTAAGCATGAATATAACAAGCATGTAAACCTTAAAAGGTAGAGAGTTGAAAAAATCATTCATTGATATGAGATATCAATTGGACTACTTGTGCGAATAACTTGTCCGGGGTATATAATATAAAAATACCTATTAACAACCCATAATTTCCAAAATCGTTTGTATTTTTAATTCAAAGTCCATCCCCGGTCGTATTGCTTCACTCTCGGTCTCCCTCTCTCCGGTTCGACACGCCACGTTTAAGAACAAAAAACCATCTCGAGAGACGACGCTGAAGTTAGCGGCGGGGCATCAAATATTCTGGCGGATTGAAGCGCGTCCGAATGAATTAAGGACGGGATTATTCTTGGCTTCGAAAGGAAGCAGGCATTGAAGGAAAACGCTATCATAAAAATATCACGCTCGATTGTGATGCATGCGGGAGAAGGCTTCCCAGCAAAGGCGTTTCTCTCAACACCACGACTTCAATCACCCAATTGCTTAAATTAAATACATAAATTAAATCCCGGGTAATGCCATTGAGGGAGAGCCGAAATATATCGACGCTTTTCTGCGATATGACTAATATTATCAGTTTTCTCTGAGACTTGTTTTGAAAGTGTTAAAATTGAATATTTCGAATATTATACCCGACTGGTGTTAACATCTGTGGCAATACTATTGCAATGGAAATTCCTGGAGAGAAAGAATAATGTTTCGAGAATTATAAATTTTGACTCTTATATAAATCTAACTATTGAAATCTCTTTCAAAATTTTATTACAGACTGCGTATATAATAATGACTGAAAGATTTTATTCTGGTAAATTTAGTAATCATTCTTACGGTATTCCAGTTGCCTACTGTATACTCAAGGGAACAGGGTAACATAAAGGACTATTAACATTACAGATACAAATGTTTTTTTCAGTCTTTTGCGCGCATTTAATGAAATTATCTACAAACGCGCCTATGTTACCTGGATTCAGTTCGTTATGGTAGAGTTCGCTGATCTAGCCCTAAATAGTTCTAATGACATTCCTATGAAGCCGAATGCGTCCCTAGCCTTCTTGTCTAGGAAGTTTGACAGACCTCTCCCTCACCATCACCCACAGGCAATCCTTGCGTTGGTGGCCCTCACCGCAGCGGCTCTTGCACGCCCAGAGCCCCCTGTTGGCGGCGGCCGGAGCTACCTGCCTCCGCAATCAAGCAACGGTGGATATCCGGGAGGAAGGCCCTCAGCGCCCCCTTCGGCACAGTACGGCCCTCCTTCCGACAAGTACGGACCACCAAAGGACGCCACCGAGGACCCTTACGCGGTGAGTAACCATCAAGATAGTCCTCGAGGGCTCTCTCCCTAATACCCTGGGCAGAGGGAGAGATATGGTATCGGAATAAAATATTAAACCACCATTAATCACGATTTTGGGGTAATAAATTAGGTCTGTAACCTAAAGGTGCGGGGCATAAGTATAATAAATACGTAGCATATTTTCTGAGATTACTTCAACACGATTCAAAACTTATTTTGGTTATATACCTTACAACAAATTATTTCCCATCATTATTTTTGGAGTTTGAAATGTATCGTTTAACGGTTAAAAGTAAATCTAAATGATTATGAGAATTATATGTTAAAAACTCCTTATAATGAGATACTGTATTTTTTCATAATATTTTTTATTTACCACTATCCATGTTTTTTCCGGTATAAAATGATAACAAACTTACTGATTAAATTACAGAATAACGCAGCATTGTAATTAAGGAGAGACTTGTTAACAGTGTACTTGGTAAGGGAAATGAAAACTATGAGGAAAAAAATTTTGAACTTTTCCAAAAATATATATTTTGAAACGTACAACGCGTTTCGTTTCATCGAACCATCTTCAGGAACAAGAAAAGATTCGAATTGCGATTACATCATATTTAAAGCTGTTTGAAGAAGGGGGGAAGAGAGGAGTGAGGTGGGCGGGGACAAAGAGGGAAAATATGGAAAACCCAAAGAAACAAAGAAATGGAGAGGTGAAAGGGGGGAAGTAAGCACTTGACGCCATTATTTGAGAGAACGGTGGCCCGTAGGGGTCCACCGTTCATTAGAAGGGAAATAAGGGTTGAGCGGGAAGGGGACATGGAAGGGATAGACGCAGGTTGAGGGATGAGGCATGAGTGGTTCTAAACAGGAAATTATCAGAGAAGGGTTGTTCAACACATGCTGAGAGTGGATGGTAGGGGATGGTTGGATGGGAAAATACACGTAGGTAGGAGTCAATTGGAGAGAGGGAGTTTCACTCGTCGCTGTGGAAACGGGATTCTGAGGAGAGGGGGTGGTTTACAAAAATATTCTCATTTTAAAGAACATTCATATTTAATTTTACTATTTCAAGTGGCTCTAAAATATCAGTCTTTTTACCCGGAAATGAAAACGTTGACTTTATGATGTCAATACTCCGCACAAAATGTGAAACACAAAGTTCATTCAAAGTCTAATTTAATAAATGCGCACAGAACGGAGACATAAAGGAGTCAAGTCGTTGTGATGTGCTTATTACGCATTTAAAAAATTCTTCAGAATGGTTTCATCGCGTCAACAGTTGTAGTGATCTGCAACAGATAATTATCTCGTGATATCATTCGAAATTACGACCAACAATACAATCGAGGGGCGAGGGTCAACCAGAAGTAGCGTGTTCGCCTCCGTAGCTGGAGGCGGTGGTTCTACTCCTGTGACCGGCGAAAACTTTTAAACTTAGAAAAAAAAAATATAAATGGCTTTTCAGAATTAGGCAACCACATATACAACCACATACATAATAAAACAATGATGGCTTTTTTGAACGAACAACGAGAAAAACAGAATTCTACAAAAAAGCTACCCTAAACCCATGGTGAAAGGGTGCTGATGGCTCAGAGCGAATTGATCGGCCCGGCATCATCTCTCACAGCTGCGGGCGAGGGTGAAGTTCACGGTACAACGATTATTCTTCCAATAGTGTCGCAACACTGCTACATTTTTCATTGAACAACTTTTCACTAACCTATCAGCTTCTGTACAATGCATTCGACCAAGTTCCAAAATTCAGCCTACTTCATGAGGACCCCGCACACTTGTATAAGCACTACTCCTTGCCCCCTAATGCACGTACCTCAACACTTTCCTCTTTCATTGTTCCCATTGTCATTCAATTTCACTCCATCTCTCTTTCTCTGCGTCCAAATAGGAACCGGCCAGCTACAAATTCGAGTACAAGGTGAAGGATGAGGAGGCAGCTTTGGACTTCGGCCACCAGGAGGAGCGGGAGGGCGAGGAGGCCAAGGGAGAGTTCAGGGTGCTTCTCCCTGATGGCCGCACACAGGTCGTGACATACACCGCCGACGAAAGTGGATACCACCCAGAGATCAAGTACGAGGAGGCCCAGGGCGGGTACCCCAAGGGCCCATCCAAGGGCCAACAGGGGCCCTACTGAAGACATCCAATCTTACACGAAGAACTATGGCAATGACAGCGGTGCGACGACAAATGCGAATCTAGAGCGGATTACATTGTACATATTGGTGTCCATGTGACATGTGCTCATTTATTCTTGATTATTTATTTTCCAATAAATATTTTTGATACTTTACATGGATTAATTGATCTAATATCAATCCCTCCTGGAGACATTCCCCGTTGAAACATGCGTCACAAGTAATTCCAAACAATTTTCTCCATAAAAGAAGGACATTGAAATCCTCCAAACTATTTTCCTCTTCATGACCAAAGATAAGGAAACAATTACTGGTCGATAGAATTATATCATACTTTTCTGGTTTAACAGAATGTTTTCCTCGTTTCTCTTCGAGGGGAAGAAGTAATATTTCCAAATCATCTACTTTTATAGTTTATTCTTAAGGGCGTAGTTCTTCCTAGTACTTCCTAGTAGCATAAAAATCATTCGCCTCAATGTCCAGCCGAGTGCCTTATCCAATCAAACAATATTGTTATTTCGGTCACCAGGTGACCATCAACGGGGAGAAAATCAAAAAGGGCACTTGAACTTGGAGGAAGAATGTGCACCAGGCACTGTCCAAAGTCAAGTGACTTTGAACAGTGCCTGGTGCACATTCTTCCTCCAAGTTCAAGTGCCCTATTTGATTTTCTCCCCGTTGATGGTCACCTGGTGACCGAAATACCGGTATAGGAGTTCTTCGTAATTATTTTTATTGGCCTTAGGATCTTCTTCCTTGAGATTATTTCTTTAACAGCCAATAGCTCCACATCCTCCATTTTTAAACAATATTGTAATAATAATATGCTTTAATAATAAAATAATATAATATCTGAGTTTACGACGACGCCATGATAGCTTAACTTGCTCTAAAGAAGTCGGCCGGATATCGAGAATTCGTAAAGGCATACGAGGAAAGGGAAGGAACAGGATAGGGATGTTGGACGGGATGAAGGGAGGAAGAAAGTACTAAGAGAAGAAGAGGGACCTGATATAGAGTAGGATGATGGATTTTGTGTTTTGTTAGGAGTCACAAAATGCTTTATTTAGTAGCTGTGTCCATCCAAAAACCTACGTTAGCCGGTAGATTACCTAATTATATATATATATATATATATATATATATATATATATATATATGCATGTGTGTGTGTGTGTGTGTGGGTCACAGTAGTCCAGTGGGACTGCTGATCTGAAGGTCCCGGGTTCGATTCCCGGGCAAGGCACTCTGGGCACCTGCAGCTCCACGCAAGCTATAAGATTTTTCGGGTACCAGATCTTCCTGAGAAACCATAAACGGCACAGGGAAAGGAGCTGGCCCCCCTACCCTGATGTGTGAATTTCACATGCCGTCGGGCTTAGTACTGAGTGAACTCTACCATCACCTACCAAACCGACCTCCGGGTTGATTACCGTGTTTATGGTTTATGGTATACATATGGCTATATACGAATATGTATATTATATATGTACATATATCTGTTTCTGTATATATGAGTATATATATATATATATATATATATATATATATATATATATATATATATATATATATATATATATATACAGAAACAGATATAAGGAAAAGGGATAGGAACACATATAAAGGACGAACACAACAGAGGTGGGGAAGGCGGAATCGAACGGATCACAAGAGTAAAAATATTTCCTCAACCGGGACTAGAACACCGGATCTTTCCACTTGCCGGGCGGATGCTCTTAACCACTTGAGCTATCGAGGATAGTCAATTTACCCTGAGATCCGTGGGTCTAATATGTCGCCAAGCGCCCCGATTCTTTCAGCCAAGAGATGGCGTCAGGGGACTGTTTCACCCACCAAAGGAGAAATAGACAATACACAAGAGGAAAGGACAGTGGTTTAGAATTCAAACACTGATTTCACTGGCTTGAATTCTAAACCATTCTAAAAATCTACATCTGTGTTTTTATATATATACATATATATATATATATATATATATATATATATATATATATATATATGTATATGTGTGTGTTTGTTTGTTTTTACCTTTACAATTATTACTTAAAAGCCTACTTTCTTTTTTTTATGGATGTGTTTGCAGCATTGACGTGCAAGATTGAAAATAAGAGACAAAATGCAGATAAGCGTTGGAGGTTTTTGATTTTGAAATGAAATTTGATTTTGTTAATAAATGTATTCCTCAATAATATCTAATTCTTATCTCCAATTTTGAAATAAGTAGATGGGAATATATATTTAAAAAAATGGATAATTTTTGGTCACCTTGTCTTAATAAAATATTGTTCAATTTTAATAATAGGTAGTTGAATCGAGCAATAGAAACTTGAAGTGCCCTTAGACATTATAACGATTAATACAACTATTCACTATCACTTTATCACGTTTTGTGACATTTCAAGCCCTTTCCCTTTTTTATTAATTCATTTTGTCAACGTTCATTCATATATATTTAAATAATTGTAAATCTCAATTTAAATTCAAGTTGAAATATTTGACTCTGATTCTCAGTGTCATTCCGAAACACCAGCATTTTGACGGATTCATCCACTCCAAATTCCATTAAAAAACGAAAATTTCAGACTATAAAAATCATTCGCCCTGACTGGGATCGAACATTTCCGGATTTTACGAATTCCCCGCCCACTTTCATTCCTACCTCCAGTTCTTCCCATGCCTCTTTAATCATTTCCTCTACGTACAGGTTGAGCAGCAACGTTGATAAAGTGCAACCCTGCCTTACCCTCTACCAAACACTGCCCATCCGGACTCCCCGTTCCCCACTCGCACTTAAGGAGTCTGAGTCATGTACAGGTTGCGGATTAGCCTCCTTTCCCTGCAATCTATTCCTATTTTCTGCAATATACTCATCCGTTTTCCCCAATTAATTCTATCAAACGCTTTTTCGAAATCTACGAAACAGGCAAATACCTCCTGGCTGCGTTCTATATTCCTCACGATTAATAATCTCATTACTGCAAAGACATCACGCGTACGAGTCCCCTTCCTAAACCCAAACTGATCTTCCCCCATGTAATCTTTGCCCTACTCTCTATCCTTTTGCTTATGATCCTGAGAAGAACTTTAGCTGCGTGGGATATCAAACTAATTGTCTTGTAGTCCTCACATGATGTAGCCTTTACCTTTTTCGGAATAGGAAACCTTAATGCCCTTTCTATCTCATCGTCGAGTATGCCTGGACCTAAGCTATCTTCCTCTACGTCATTTTCTTTTTCAATGTCTAACTTTGTTGGTCTGAGTTCTTTACTATACAGTTCTTCTATATACTCCTTCCATCTCTCTTGGATCTTTCCTGCGTCAACTATTACCTTACCCGCCTTATCTCTAACTGTTAGCATAGCTCTTCCTTTCTTACTTCCCGATTACGATTTAACTTTGCTGTACAGCGCACCGATTTCACCCTTCCTCTGGAGACTTTCCATACCCTCGCACTGCGTCTTCCACCATGCTTCTTTTGCTTTATTTGTTGCCCGCCTCAATTTATTGTTCAATTCTTTGTACTTCAATATATATATATATATATATATATATATATATATATATATATATATATATATATATATACATACATATAGCACTTTTTGAAAGTCTCACGGACGTGAATAATAATGTATAACACTGAGCACTAGTGGACACAGACAAAAACACAGAAACACACAAAAAAGTGACTCACCCTTTTTCAAATTTTCGGTGGTCGTGATCACCTTTACCCAGGAAGAGAGGGACAGAACTTAAGGGAATACGATGGCTGGAGCGATGGATGGAACGGTAAGGTGTGTATATATATATATATATATATATGTATATATATATATATATATATATATATATATATATATATATATATATATATATATATATATATATATATATATATATATATATATACATATTCATTTATTTATTTATTTATATTTTTTTTAACAAATATATGTATAATATATTATGTATATATTAATATACATATATTGATATAAATTTTTAAAACACAGAAACATAAAGAAAGCTCCTTTTCTATATACCTATAAAATGTATCATTATTTACATATAGAATAATATGTATATATATATACTCATTTATATAGAAACAGATATAAGGAAAAGGGATAGGAACACACATAAAGGACTAACACAGGAGAGGTGGGTAAGGTGGAATCCCACAGATCACGAATGGGAAGATATTTCCTAGACCGGGATGTGGACTCCGGATCTTTCCACTTGCCGGGCGGAGGCTCTTAACCACTTGAGCTTTCCAGGAAACGTAATTTACACTGAGATCTCCGATGCCTAATGCAACCAAGTGCCCCGATTCCTTGGCTAAGAGATGGCGTTAGGGAGCTGTTTCATCCACCAAAGGAGAAATAGACAAGACACACAGAGGAAAGTATTGTAGCAAAGGAATCATACAACATCGTAAAGGATAAGAACAGTGCGTTTCGTGGCACGCATAACTTTCAATATATATATATATAAACCATACACACAGTAATCAACCCGGAGGTCGGTTTGGTAGGTGATGGTAGAGTTCACCCAGTACTTAGCCCTATACGGCGTGTGAATATTCACACATCAGGGTAGGGGGGCCAGTTCCTTTCCCATATTTGATTCATTAATACTCCTGAAGCCTTCGTTGGCAATTTAGCTTGCCATGCAAGGACGCTAATTGCTCATATTTGTCTCATTCCATAGTCCATCTCCACGATTTCCTCTCTATTTTCCTTTCTAAATATTCCCGATCATCAATGAATGATAAATCATTTTGAAGAAAAAAGAACACCCGCCGAAGAAGTCGATAGCCAGTATTGAGGCGCTTTTTGATCGTGTTTCGCAAATTTGTAGACTAACGGGAACTAATTAGAAAGAGTTTAAGAAATGCTCGAGAGGAAGGCACTAATGATTAATTGTTCAAATCGTAAGATATGATTCTCCAAAGAACGCCACTAACCTTTTGGCTACAAGGTAATTTTTATGGCACTAATTCTCGAAAATAAAATATCCGAATTATAACTGTAATATGAAGCAATAAGGAGACATGGTGAAGGAAGTACCTCGGCTTCATATTATTTAAGCGGACAGTAAACAAAGCAAGTCAGTTTATTAAATCTCATAATTTAATAATATAACACACTTGTGTTTGAACAGAAATGAGCGGTGTCAATACACTAGACGACAACATTTTTCAACCACATCATAGTTCAATAACTTCACATTATTTTTTTGGCTTATGAATGTGCCCTACACGCCACCGCTGTGATGTGTGGCGGGGGCTGAACACAGACCACATTAATTTTGACCTAAATATGGCCCTACCGCCGTCGACCAACATGTTCTGATCCCATATCGTTCGTGGAAAAAATGGCGTCTTAAATCTGTCTGTTCTACACTTATTCTCTCTAATTTCATTGGCATGATCTTTCCTACCGCAGTGTGATCAGGGTAATAATACATTTTCAACATCATGGCTAATGTAATGTCCTTCCAATTTATGCAAGAGAATTACCTGTAATATGACCTTCGCTCCATTGAGTGATTCCAAGCCTAGCTCCTCTAATACTTTGAATACGCTACTTAGTTTTTCATGGCATCGTTTTACAAATCTAGCTCCTCTACGCTGCATCCGATCCAAATCGGCAATTAATCCAACTTCGTGAGAATCCCACACACCAGCAACTTATTCTATTAGTGAGGTCTAACCAGCGAAAGGTAACATTTTTCTTTGACTTTTTCATTACATTTACCTAGTGCTCTAATTTTCGGTCAGTTTTTCCACATATTCCCCCTGGCACGATATATGTATCATTCAGGAGAGATCGTACGTGATACCCCTAAGTATTTGATTGAGTCTACACATTCCATTTCGGGGTTCCCGATGCAGTAGATATTTGGGAGGGAATTGCTGCTTTTACCAAACTGTCATCACTACCCACGTGTTTAAGTTTAATTCAAATTTCCAAGTGTCGCACCAGCGTTGTATAGCATTGACGATCTGATGAAGCTACTGCGTCCTCAGGATCACGGTAAACGATCTTCTTACCTCGCGCGTGGACAATTAGAAAGGCAGAATCCAATTGCTTGTAATGGTTCTAAAGTGTTTGATATACGTACATTGAATTTTTTCGAGGAGGAGTTTATTTGAAAACGTCCTTCAAAATAAAAGTAAGTGATGACCTCAGTCGGTACTGCGAGAGAGCGGACACGCAAACATTCAAGAAGGTAAAAAATAACCTCCACTGCAATAACTTCTTCACATTTTCTTTCAAACCTACCCATTCTAACCTATACGCGTGCCAAGATTTGAGTTGGGAAAAAGCCATGTTTTTTTTGCAAATATGATTTATGATATATATGTGTATATATATATATGTGTATATATATATATATATATATATATATATATATATATATATATATATATATATATATATATATATATATATGGGTCGCGGTAGTCCAGTGGGTAGAGTGTTGGACTGCTGACCGGAGGGTCCCGGGTTCGACTCCCGTGCAAGGCACTCTGGGCACCTGCAGCTCTACCCAAGCTAAAGTGATTTTTCGGGTACCAGGTCTTCCTGGGAAACCATAACCGGCACAGGGAAAGGAACTGGCCCCCCTACCTACCCATTCTAACCTATACGCGTGCCAAGATTTGAAATGGGAAAAAGCCATGTTTTTTTTTTGCATTTATGATTTTAGTTATTAGTATGTGATATTGTTTTGCTATAGAACTTAATTTTATTATTAACATTGTAGTATAATCTTCATAATGCATGATAAACCAAGAACTATAGAAAATCAATTCATATAATTACAATCTTTATCATATGTCATAATAATGAAGGAGCTCAGGTTTTCCCGGCATATGGTATTCAAGAAGTTCTCTCGGGTTTCCCACGGGAATCGAACCCGGGACCCTCCGGTCAGCAGTCCAACACTCTACCCACTGGACTACCGCGACCCATATATATATATATATATATATATATTCTGTTTCAAATACTGTTCCAAACTCCAGTCCCTTGTGCGTAATATCCAGGCTTCTATTCTCCCTTTCAAAGCATTGACTTCAATATATCGAAATCTTTAGGTATTTCATTAAACATTATAGGCACAGCAACTTGCATTTTCTTTTACCTTGTTTTGCATTAGGGGTTCGGGATGGTACGGTGGCATGTACAGGCTTCCCACCGAGAGGTCCCGGGTTCAAATCCTGGAGACAACATATATTTTTCATTGGTATCCCGATCCCTACTTGAGGTGCTTTTTGTAGAGCACTTTGAGTGAGTACGAGGTCCGTCGGATGGGATATTGAACAGTTTTACCCCTTTCGACAAGAGTAGGCCAATGCCGACGCCGGGTTTCTCTCCAACCTTACTTCCCCAACCATCCCTAATGGCGCAAATGAGCTGTCAGTCGCATCCCAATAAAAAACAACTACTTGATTTGCATGTTATTTTAATATTCTTAAAACTGTCCCCTAAAAGCAATTCCTGTTTTATTTAAATCGAGTATTATATATTTGACATAAAAATAGTTTCCTATCATGATGACCATATCCATACAGGCAGAATTCCTAATTTTTCATAGATGTTTCTTCCATCTAGAATATTTTCATTTTTTGTACAAGACTCAAACATTTTCTCTAAGATTTTTGCTTTTTATATATTAGTATATCAATTTTTGTAAAACCAGTAGATCTCCAAACGGTTAAACCGTATCTTAAAATACTCTCAAACAGTGATAAATACTCTATCTTGATGACATTCAACTAAAAAAATAGTAATGTAGGGAACTTAGCAAAGGATGTAATTTAAATCGTTATTAATTTTTTAAATATGTTCACCAAAGTTAATATTTTGATCACGACCCCGAAGAAATTTTATCAATTTACTTGCAACTGAATATCTAGGAGGGTTTTATGTTTCAAAAACAAGACTAAGGATTTTTTCTCATTGATAACAAGGATAATATCATGTGCCAATCTACAGATATTATTTCAGTCAATTTTCATGCCCTGATTAGCCGCTTTAAGTTCCCTATGCTTCGATATGCTATTAGAGTAAAAATGTTAATCGGGCCAGAGAGACGGAATTCCAATCATCAAGACTTTCACTTTCTTCTCTAAAAAATTTTTATCGCGATGAACTTGTAGCCCCGAAAAATGAGCCCTATTAAGTAGAGGAAATGGCAGAGAAATCATCATCAGACGAAATGTCGACAACACATCCAGGCAGAGATCAGAACGCTATCCATGCGAAATTTGACCTTCCAAGTTTGCCACACACGCCGTGTAACCTTGGACAGATGTTAATTGCAAACATTTTCGAAATCCGGGAAGAGCTTAACCGTAGGATAGATCATCCTACAATCACTCCTTCGAATCCAAGGCCAAACGTCATTGGTGGATTGCTTTGAAACGGACGTGTTTCGCAAAAAAAACGACACTGTAATATCGTTTTTGGGGAATATTTTTGGACAAAATGCTAAGGCTAAAGTAAATATTACATACAATTATTATATATATACATATATATAACATAAACTAATATTTTGAAACGCTTGGATGATGATTGGAAGGAAGATATTCCAGTACTCTTTCCAACGGAAAAGTGGTGTTTACTTTGTAAGCTAAAACAAGTAAACGAAACACTGCATATATATATATATATATATATATATATATATATATATATATATATATATATATATATATATATTTTTTTTTTAATGGAAAGTCTGCGGAGGAAGGGTAAAATCGGTGCGCTCCACAGCAAAGTTAAATCGTTATCGGGAGTTAAAAAAGGAAGATCTATACTAACAGTTAGAGAAAAGGCGGGTAAGGTAATAGTTGACGCAGGAAAGATCCAAGAGAGATGGAAGGAGTATATAGAAGAACTGAATAATAAAGAACTTAGACCAACAAAGTTAGAAATTGAAAAAGAATATGACGTAGAGGAAGACAGCTTAGGTCCAGGCATACTAGACAATGAGAGAGATAGGGCATTAAGGGAGATGAAGCTAAATAAGGCCGTGGGGGTGGATAACATTCCCGTGAAACTTTTGAAATGTTTAGGAAAATGTGGGAGGAAGAGGCTATATGGGATCATTCGCAGTATCTATGACGAAGGAATCTGGCGGGAAGACTCTGAGAGATGAATTTTAGTTCCTATTCCGAAAAAGGTAAAGGCTACATCATGTGAGGACTACAGGACGATAAGTTTGATATCCCACGCAGCTAAAGTTGTTCTCAGGATCATACAAAAAAGATTAGAGAGTAGGGCAAATGATTACTTATGGGATTATCACTTGTTGTTTGGAAGGGGAGAGGTACACGTGATGCCATTGCAGTAATGAGATTATTAATCGACAGGAATGTAGAACACAACCATGAGGTATTTGCCTGTTTCGTAGCTTTAGAAAAAGCGTTTGATAGAGTGAATTGGGGAAAACGGATGAGTATATTGCAGAAAATAGGAATAGATTGCAGGGAAAGGAGGCTAATCCGCAACCTGTACATATCTCAGACTGCTCCGGTGCGAGTGGGGAACGGGGAGTCAGGATGGGCAGTGTTAGGAAGGGGTGTAAGGCAGGGTTGCCCATTATCACCGTTGCTGTTCAACCTGTATGCAGAGGAAATGATCAAAGAGGCATGGGAAGAACTCGAGGTAGGAATAAAAGTGGGAGGGGAATTCGTAAAATCAGTTAGGTTTGCTGATGACCAAGCTTTAGTTTGTCAGTCAGCCAAGGGGCTCAAGCATTGCTGAGTGAATTGGAAATTCAGTGCGACAGGTATTGGATGAGAATCAATATTAATAAAACAAAGGTTATGCGATTTTCTAGAAAGAAAAAGGCCAAGCTTAACATTAAAATAGGAGGGCAAAAACTAGAGCAGGTAGAACACTTTACGTATCTCGGTAGTGTTTTGGACCAACACGGTCAAAGTAGTAGGGATGTAAGGAGAAGAATTGCGCTAGGCAAAGAGGCTTTCACAAGGAGGAGGGAGTTGATGACAGGGACGTTGATAACTGGCTCCCAACCTCCTGGCATGGGTGACCCTACCAGGAGCAATTATTTTTACTCTAGCCAGCACAGCTCTAGGGGTCATCGGAACGCAAAAGCCCTTCCACCACGTCAAGGTTGTATTCCGGGGAGGTATATTTATGTATATATATATACATATATATGTATATATATATATATAGTGTATATATATATATATATACATACACATATATATATTTATATATATATATACCTATTATTACTAGGTAATCTACTGGTTAAGGTAGGTTTTTTGATGGAAACAGCTACTAAATAAAATATTTTGTGGCTACTAACAAAATACAAAATCCAGCATCGTACTTTACATCAGGTCCCGCTTCATCTCTGAGTACTTTTTCCTCCTCCCTTCTACTCGTCGAACATCCATATCCTGTTCCTTCCCTTTCCTCGTTTGCCTAACATTCTCCCCTATATCACAGTCTTCAAAATCTCGCTGCCGGTCAATACTCCCTTCATCCACTTTTCCTGCCTCCAAAGTATCTCTCCCAACAACTCTCTCTCTTCGCTCACCATACCAAGTACTTCATTATTTTTTTTCCTTTCGGTCGACTTCACCTTCTCCATTATTCTCCACACTCACATTTCAAAAGCCTGCAGTCTACGTATATTTTCTTGCTTCAATGACCACGTTTCCGCGCCGTACACAGCTACGCTCCATATCAAAGTTTTTACGAGTCTTTTCTTAACATCCTTACTCAACGACCCTGTCATCAACTGCCTCCTCCTTGTGAAAGCCTCCTTGCCTAGCGCAATTCTTCTCCTTACATCGCAACTACTCTTACCGCGTTCGTCCAAAACACTTTCCAGATACGTACACTGTTCTTCCTGCTCTAGTTTTTGCCCTTATTTTACTGTTTTGCATAGCTTTCTCCGCAAGTGTTTTTAAGAATTTTAAACGTTTATGCAAGTACCTAAATCAATAAATCTATTTTTCTGAGATAAATGAATAAAATCACGCGCATTACTTTTCTAATAAACCATGCATAGTTTATTCGAATATTTAAACTGAAGATGCAGAAGTGAGAATTCCGCCCGACTCATTGAAATCTGGTTCATCCTGCCATAACCATTCTTTCCAAAACCCACATCTTAGGTTTTTTCCGTAAAAAAGAATTGATCGACAAAAAAACTGCCTCAAAGGTTATTTCTCTCCGGTTCCACTACATAATTCAACGAATTTTTTGTCTAAACTATGTTTTTTTTCATTCCTTTTGCCCTTGGAGGATTCGCCTTTAACTTTAGCCTCTTGGTTTTATTTTTCTCTCATCCAATAGAATCCTCTAAATTTCCACACCATTGCGTCCAATGTTTTCAATAGATCTGCTCAAAGTGTGCTCATTCAATAGTACGAGTTTCAGCCCTCACATAAATCCTTCAATTAGCCGCCCTTTTTATTGCTAATCAGTATCCATCGCTAGTTCAAAGATCAATCGTTAAAATTCGACTTAGAATTTGGATTCTGTAATGAATAAAAAATGGCCGCAATCTCTTGGTAGAGGGGCTAAGAATTTTCAGAATCAAATCTGAATTAATTGATCCCGTTCCACCTATATATCTCCCAAGTTGTCCATAAAATCAGATTAAAACGTACCAGTAAAACATCTATTCCTACTACTAACCCCTAGGCTCTGCATATAAATTTTTAATAATTTCTGCAATGTTCTTTTGTCGAACGCCCGCTCGAAATCCATAAAGCATACAAAGATATTGGAGGCAATTTATTTACTTCCTGTTGAAGTTAGCATAAATATAATTACTTTTTAATAAACGAAAATTAATCTTGCAGTATTTTATATTGTTCTTTTTGCGGATGAGGACTTATCTGGATAAACTTTGCTTTTTCAAAGTATATTTCCGCACAAGTATTTTGGCACATTAGCTTGAAATATTTCCCATACATTTTATTCACGGATACACTCCAACTTTTGTAAATTTTTGGGGAATCGGGTTGGTGCGTTGGCTAACATACTGGCTTACCACCCAGAGACCCGGGTTTGAAACCTGGAGATGATAAATAATATTCAGTGGCATCCCGATCCCCATTTTAGGTGCTTTGTTGAGAGCACTTTGAGTGAGTACAACGTCCGTCGGATGGGACGTTAGACAGTGTGATCCCTTGGCGCCTTTCGTTACGAGAGCGCAGGTGAATGCCGACGATTGGCGACGACGACCTATCTCCAGCTGTCATCCCTCTCCTGTCTATCCCTAATGGTGCAAATGGCCTCAGCTCTCGGTCACCTCCCATAAAAAACTACCACAATAAAAATCCTTTTTTCTATATTTATGCAGTTTATTTCCAGTGTTGCTATAGTTCTTCCTTTCCTATTGCCTGAATGTGTTTCACTTGATGTAGTGGGATTCACTTTTTTAGGTTTATTTTTATATCTTCGAATTGCTTTACCCGCCACATATTCATTGCCTTGCTCCACTTCGAGGGGCTAATTTATCTTTTTTCTATCCGTTATTTCTTGCGCAAAACACTTCTCCATTTTTTGAACTCCCGTGTCCAAATTTTTAATTAGCCTTTCACTTTTACCTTCTTCATTCTAGTCGCATCCATCTCACGTCCCACTTCTGCATTGCATTGTGCTCGGAGCCCTTTTTACTAGCTAATTTCATGTATGCGACTGAAAATCAAATTAATTAAATTCTATAGATGGCGCATTCGTATTAAATATCTTAAATAATGATTCCATTCTTTTAAACAACAGTTCTAATAGTTCTTATTACTTCCTTGTTTATCATAATTATGAAATTCGAAAAATAATGAAGAATCTTTAAATGCACACTAAAATATGACCGTCAACAGTTCAAAATCTTCAAATATTTTTATCAAATAAAATTTCAATTATCACATTAAATTTTTATTTAATAACTTAAGGAAGATTGTATCAAATTTTGCAACATGGGGACAGAAAATATAAAATATTGAGGAGTAATATACAAGGACGTCATGACGTATGATGCATGAGTCATTTATTATATTTTAGCAATCGTGCTCATGCGTAGATTGTTAATTTGGAAAAAACTTGTTTATACCCATAAAATAAAGTGTATCCAAAATAATACGCAATTTAAATTATTTAATCGTTATAATTTATCAACAGGGCCATGGCAGTTATGATAGGTCAGGGTAGGACGTTTTCCTGATGATCGGAGGACCCGGGATCAATTCCTGGGCAAGCCTCTCCAGGCACCATCAGCTTAACCTGAACTATGTCATTTTTCGGGAACCAGATCTTCCTGGGAAACCGTAATTAGCGCAGGGAAAGGTACTGGCCCCCCTTATTACCCTGTTAATATGTGAATTTCACACGTCATATAGGGCTTAGGACTAAGTGACTCTACCGTCACCTATACCAACCAGACCTTCGGTTTGATTGGTCGAGCTCAAAGAGAGGCAAATACGCTTCTACTCTGGCAACGGTCCATCAATGATAGAAAATTCCAAAAGCAGTAGTAATCGAAGGGAGAATATAGATAGATGTTATAAAATTATTTTAGAAAAAGTTATCGCATAAAACAGAGCAGGTTAAAATGAATTGCAAAATGGAAACATATGCTCCTCTAAGACTTAAATTACGTCAAATAACAAGAATGATGGTTTACTCTGCTGACAAACTCACCATCCATAACTATGTATCTTAACCGCTTTTTAAAGACACGCGTATAATATAAATCTTACATGTCGGGTCACACGGCAAGATTTACTACTTATTAAAAGAGAAAGGTATCTGACATTCGTACTCGTGCATTGAGTCGATGAATATCTCTTCGGTGTCATCCGAACGTGAGAATGTTTGGAAAATCTTGAAAAGGGCTCATGCATCTGGATCTTCTTCGGCTGTGGTCCTATGCCATGCCATTTTACGTTCAGCAATTTTATAATATTACTCCTCAGAATTTTCAGGTACAATATTTTTTATTTTTCCTGAAGTTCCTTCGGTTAATTAGGATGCTTTTGGTAACTTAGGGCAAATACAGCAGCTTCAGAAACATCTCTCAAATATATTCCCCAGACTATTGACAGTCTTTGAATGGCACAAAAATATTTCAATTCATGCAAAAAAGAAAGCAAAGCTTGCTTAAATATAAGAATAACATTAACATGCTCTTGCAAACATGTCACAAGTGGGTGTGGTAGTGAGTAGTGATAGTAGATTGAGTATTCCTTGATAATATCAAAATATACGAGGGTCATCCGGAAAGTAGTACCCGTTCGTGAAATAAAGACACAAAAGTAAATATTAACAAACATAAAAAATTTTATTTGAAAGAGGATACTTTAAACTACTTCTCAACATAATCTCCAAGCAAATTAAGGCATTTGTCATAACGTGTGACAAGTTTCTGTATTCCTGCTGCATAGTCCTTCGCCGCCAGCTCATTGAGATACGCGAGGGACCCATCTTGCACAAATTTTTGCATAATGCAGATGGTGTTTAACAATTTCATGAACAATTGTTCGAGAAACATTGGGAAAATGCTCACAGATGTCATCAATTGTGACGCGCCGATCGTTCCTCACGAATTCGTCAACTGAGCTCACCAGTTGGTCTGTAATGACAGACGGTCTCTCCGAACGCTCATCGTCGTGTGTGTTCCCCCTCCCCATGTTGAAGTTGCGACACCACCGCCGAACAGACGACTCGTCCATTACATTGTCTCCATACACCTCCTTTAATTGGCGATGAATATCACATGGGCGAACGTTTCTTGCATTGAGGAATTTAATCACTGCCCTCACTTCACAACTGGCGGCGTTCTCAATTTTTTTAAACATTGTAAACAATCACAGAAACAACACAGGCAATGCTAGCGTCACGCAACTTGGCTCAGAGAAGGCAGACAAGCCACTGAAGCTATCTGACCTCGTCCAGCGGCTACTCGCGTCGTCAGCACTTCATGCGGCACGAACGGGTACTACTTTCCGGATGACCCTCGTAATTAATTATTTTCAGAAATTATTCAAATTTGAAGAATTTTATTCTTAATATAGAAACAGATTTCACCTTATGAAATTCTGTCGGACTAGAATATACGGAGTTATTGCTTTCCATACAGACAAGGAAGAATATTTCTTTTTACTTGCTATACAATACTCACCAATGCTGAACGGAGCTGACTTAAAATTGGATAATTTAGGATTTACAGAATTGCATTATCCAAAAAGAAGAAGAAACTATCATGGTTCAAAAACGGATGCGTTCAAATTATGCTGCTGGCCTCACAAAATGTATATATTTTCACGTTCAGTGTCCAAACACCACATCCCATGCGCCCCCGTGGCGACTAGTGTAGGTATAAATGTCATCTCCTTAATTGTTCAAGGAAAAAAACAGAGTCTCAGTTGCTAGTTAATGCTATTACTCTGGCGATAGCGGAGTAGGCCTCAGCAGCGTCTCAGGATATTTTTAATTCTATTAACTCTCTTCTTTCATGTAAAAAATTCTTCTAGGAAGCAAGTAAGCGCACCATTAATATGACCTGAAATAATTTAATCAATGAACGAGGGTTGCATCAGAGAAATACTACAATTACTTGGATCATCATGAAAGTAATGCGCATGATTTTATTGTTACGTCAATATCCATCGATGAATGGTAAAACCGGCCGGGAAATGTGGTAGGGGGTATACCCCTCCAACGCAACCGGTCGTCATGTTGCTCCGAGCAGTCTAAATAGAAAGACGTTCATCCGCGTAAAGTATGTTTTTCAACTTTATAACACGGCGGACAACAAAGTCAAGCTCCACCATAACATGCCCACAGCCACACGTCCGTCATCGTTACCAACTTCCTGGCCAGGTGGTACCCAAGTCCCCTTATAGTCCAAACATGGTTGCGAGTAACATTTTTTGTTTCCCCGACTGAAGAGAGAGAGTTGAAAGGAAAGCATTAAAAGACCGCGGCAAACATCCAAAAGCATGTCACAACGTTCCTGAAAGAAATTCCCGTCTAGAAATATCGGGGTTCCTTCCAGGCGTGGCAGACACGTCTCCACAAGTGAATTTATGCGGATAAAGAGTATTTTGGAGATTTTTGAGGATTTTTACGAGTACATAAATCAATTAATCTACTTTTCCCAATGAATTCGCATTACTTTTATTGTGGTCCCTGTACATAAAAAAAATTATCCCCTATGGCGCAAATGACCTCAGCTGTCGGTCGCCTCCCCTAAATACTACTACTGCTAGATGTGCGCTAGTAATTGAATTGGCGCTAGATATTCTTCCTCGAGTGCCAAAATGGAATAATCAAACGCTATGCTAATGCAATACTTCTTATACTAAAATGGATTTATACTTCATAATGTATAAATCTCCATATTCCACTGTGGTTTTCGCTCATGTTATTGATCCAAATAGTAAAAAAGTAAAAAAAATTGGGAAATAGCCCATTTTTTATGCACAGTTCTGTTATTGATTAAGTTTTATTTCTATGAAAGATTCTAAGAAAATTTCCAATACAAAATGGCTAATACTAGAACACAGACAAGCCTTTGATAGCTACAGTAATTTAAATATATGATAGATGGAAAATCAAGTATATCCTTATATGGTTCACATGCACGGCATACTGATAAAACATACTTAGTACATTCGTTTAATGTGTAATTGGGGGAAATATTAACGGTCTTTAAAATAGAATACTGAATAACCCTATAGGATGTACCTTGTGTGGGAATAATGCCACGAAGAAGGAGATATTGAACTAAAATGTTAAGACATTAAAGTAATAAATTAAGAGGAAATAAGGACCAAAGATTGAAGCGAAATGAACCTACGTGGTAGGTTTTAAAAACACTCCCCTACCCTGATATGCAATCCGAAGCGACAATTAGGGAGTCTCACACAAGGGTTTGAGGGATTTTTACTCGCGTCAATCAAAATTAATTGAAATATAAAATGAAAAATAAATTATTTTTGATAATTTAACTATAACTTAGGATATTTCGGAAAAAAAACTCTAGAAACCTTGACGATAAAATTCTAAACGTAGTTGGACTGACGCCTATTGCTTCGTATACGAGTAGAGAAAAATTTTAATTTCTCTTGAGAAGTTCGCGCTTAGTTGATGCCTTGGAGACGGAATCAGATGAGATGCATGATAAAATAGCTGGCAAACGGGACTTTATGAAATCTTCGTTGTAATGTGTCGTGAGTTTTAGTCCAAATGAGAGAGAGAGCGAGAGAAAGATGCCTGCAAAAATGCTTCCATTTCGTGGGGCTCGTAGTTTGTAGGAGTGTATTTCAAAGGAGGTTACTAACAGCATTACTTCCGCCTAACCTCATCATTGCATTATACTCTTTTACGTATCACAATTTAAAATTCGTTTAGAATAGTGCGTATATAATTCATACTTCCATTTAAACAAAGCAAGTTGAAATTCCGCCTGCCCATAAGAATTTTAGGACAGACCACCACCCATTGCTCTGAAGCGTGTAATTCTATTTTTCGATCCTACCGCAGGGAATAAGACGGAAAGAATAATATGAATTTGATGGCTCTTTTGAATTGCTAATCATTTCGAGAACAGTAATACTCGTTGGTAAATTTAGCACCTTAATTCGCTCAGGATGCACCTATAACGAGTGCACAAACGCATTTCGAATTAACTTTGCCATCAAACTCTAAATAACTGTTAAATAAATAGTATATCTCCAGTAAGTACAGAGTACGAAGGCCGTCATGGAAGTAACTAACTTTAGTGTGCAGACCGTGGTGCTTCTACTTTGCTCATATTTTGAACTGTTAAAATGTGCACTTCAATTGAAATTCAATTGAATTTCAGCAATGGGTGTCCAGTAAATAACTTACATTTTGAAACGAAATATGAATCTAGTGACAAGACGGAAGTGTCATCATATGAATTTCAAGTACACATTCTAAAACTATTTTTCTACATACATGTCATTCAAATAGACGGAAGCTTTATTATATGAATTTGAAAGGCATATTCTAAAACTATTTTTATTCATATGTGCTATTCAAATACGGGCATAGATATACACAAGCTTTTCAATTCCATCTCTGAAGAAATCTGCCGCCTTATATTGTAGCCACTTATTTACACCAGCATGTAATTCTGAAGCGCTGTGTTGCAACCCATATCTGGCGAGAGATCCGCAATTGTAAAAAAGTGATTTAGACGAATTTTTTGGTTGATTTTGACCGTCAGTTCATCCGTTACTAGGCTGACCACTGCGGTGGCATCGCCGTGAACATTAATGATGTGGCCATTTTTCAAATGAATACACCAGCACCTTACTCCGCCCTCATGCATTATTCTGTCTCCGTACACTTTTCGCAAAGTTTCCAGTGAATTCCAATCGGGCCGTGCTAGTTTGTTGGCAGGAAAAAACCTAATCACAGATCAACTCAAATCATAACTCGCGGGATTTTCTATTGCAGTGCATTACGTTTTAAGGGTTCGCAATGTGAGCAAAATAGAAACATCACAGCCAGCACACTATCACAACAGGATGCGAACTGAGTGTAGGGACATTTAGACACAAATATGGTGCATATTTCCCCAACCCTATTACCCGACGCTTCGCTAGGCCGACATTTAATTTACTTTCTGGTCGGCCATCGTTCGTAAGAATTAATCTCATTCTACTCCCATAAAAATTTTTTAAACCGAGTTATTAATAAAGATGCGCCGACTACTAGTAGTATTTGAGTTTGGCGTGCTGACGCCCAATTCTGGTTAAATTTTGAATCGCATACGTTGTTCAATTCATCACTATAGCAACATACGCTTAGTACAACTTTGTACAAAGCCATTACATTAAAAAAAATGGCTTTCGTTCCATCTCAAAATGATTTGAGTGAAAATTAATGAAACTTGAAATTATTCAATTACTATTATTTTTGCACAACTCAATCCATGTTCATATATGAAAGTTATGCGCATGACTTTATTATGACGCGACTACCCATGGCAGCGCGGTAAAACCGGTAAAAATGTGGTGGCGACGTCTGCCCTTCCAACGCAGACAGTTGCCATTTTGCACCGAACAGTCTGAGCGGACAGACGTTCCTCCGCGTGAAGTGTGTTTTTCGATCTTGTAACACGGCGCGATGGAGAATTCATTTGAAAAGAGATAAGGCATCAGGTTTTGCGGGCAGCTAGGAAAGATTGCAACCTAAATATTCCAGGTGTTTGATGAGGTCTTCAAAGAAGAATGCATTTCAAGGTCACAGTCCAGGAGGTGTCACAAGGCGTTCAAGGAGGGTCAGGAGGAGGTCACCGACGATCCCAGGACTGAACGCCCATCAACGGACAGAACCGACGAAAATGTGAATTATGTGCGCGAAGTTTTGCGTTGACCGTCGTTTGAGCAAATTGCTGAGACCCTACCCATGTCCACATTTGCGGTACGTGGGAGAGTGACCGAGGATCTTTAAATGCACAAGGTCTGCACGAAGCTTGTGCTGAAAGCTCCGAGCCTACATCGTTACCAACATTTTGGCTCGGAGCACTACCCAGGTGGTCCCCCAGCACCATTAGACTCCCCACTTGGCTCCCCCCGACTCTTTTTGTGTTTCTCCGACTGAAGAGAGCTGAAAAGAAAGCATTGGGAGAGCACGTGGAAAACATCCCAAAGCATGTTACTCAAAGTAACTGAGAGAAATCTCGTCGAGAGGAGTTTCAGGGTGCCTTTTTAGGCGTGGCAGACCTCTCTTTACAAATTCCAAAGAAACTGCGGGAGATACCGCGAAAGTAACTTTTAACAGAGTCATCCGCTAATGTGCATTCCAATACAACAATTTCAGTATAAAAATCATTTGCCTTGGCCGGGATACGAACCTGGATCCCTCAATGTCCGATCGAGTGCTTTATCCAGTTAAGCTACCGAGGGGTTCCCTCACACACTGAAATTTTTGGGGGCTATAAAGGAACAAGATGTTGTGATGAAACCCCGTCAACACATTTTGTTCCTTTGAAGCCCCCAAAAATTTCAGAGTGTGAGAGGACACCTCGATGGATTAACTGGCTAAAGCACTCGACCTGACATTGAGGGATCCGGGTTCGTATCCCGGCCGAGGCTCTCTTTATAAGTTTATTTATACATTGAGATAGTGCTTCGAAGAATTGTAAGCATTTGTATACTTACGTTTATCAATCAATCTATTTTACCTAGAGAAATATATAAACCCATCCGCATTACTTTCATAAGGGACCATGGACCTGAGCAAATGATATATGGTATGGAACTAAACGCTTATCTATCGTTCTTCATATAGCAGAGTTATCAACTGACTGTTCCTAAGGACTGCCACATGGAAAGGCACAAAGGGAACAATTAACCATCTGGCTTCTAAGAGAAGTCTTTCTTAGGAATGACTAAAGGAACATCTGACACAGTATCTAGGGTTTGTTCTATCGGCCATCACCCATTCGGGCGGGTACCGATTTCTCAATTTCCGTGCGGAAATGGTTGGAATTGATAATTTAACCAACTAAGAAAACTGTTTACGTAAAACAGCGTAGTATTTATTTAGCTCAGTTCAATCAACGACTTTCAAAGTCGAATCAGTATATTTCCTGTTTGAACCAGTTCAACTTCACAAATCAATCGGATGATAAATAACCATTCAACCAAAGCTTTTGGGTGGAATTTTTAATCATATGGATATCTTATTTATCACCAATATCATTCAATGACTTAATCATAACTCTATTTCCTTTAATCCTGGAATTTTTTCCGTTTTTTTCAGAATCAACACCTTCTGATGGAGGAGACTGGTCGCTGCAGGCAATGATGCCTCTCACTCCCTCTCTCTCTCTCTCTCTCTCTCTCTCTCTCTCTCTATATATATATATATATATATATATATATATATATATATATATATATATATATATATATATATGTATATATATATATATATATATATATATATATATATATATATATATATATAATATATATTATATATATATATATATATATATATATAATATATATTATATATATAATATATATATATATTATATATATAATATATATATATATATGCATATTGTTACTCTTAATTTTTTCTGGGCCTCTTCCTTTTTTCCTATTATTTTCCAATCTATTATATTTTCCATGAAGTTGTTACGTTGTGATAATGTCCGACAATTTAATTTTCCTTTTACCCATCTATTTAATTAAACTTTGATCATTTTTTAGTGATTCTATATTTTTGACTGCACTACTTCACTAAACCGATCGCTGGATGTGCGCAAGCGTCTGTTTGATACCCTTCGCTCTGCATCCCAGAAGGAAGAGCATTACAACACTGCCCCTGGGGTGTCGGATTCGAAACCAGATGACAATGAATTCGTAATTCAACGGCAGGGACACCTGTCAACGGGAAAAAGAAAGCTGGCTCCCAGTCCAGAATGTGTGAAAATCACATGTCGCAGGGAATTAATTCAAGGCAAACGCTACCCTGACCTATCAATGAGACCTTCGGGTGGTGGATGAAACCCTCTCTTTAAGTGTCTTAAGAATTTCCCCCCCCGAGGGTGACTCACTCGCATCCTTTGCGGTGACGATATTTCTCAGGACGGATAGGGACTAATTGCGCATGCTCACTCCGTGGCGGCGGCCGTGGGTGGAATGGGGATTGTGGGGAACGGAGACAAGCAGTGCTTTGTTCGGAAGAGCGACAAAGAATGGTCATCACGCACACAGTGCCTTCTCTCTGAGAAAATTCCCCTAAGGGACACAGAAAAAGAATAAATGAAGGCAAAACTACAATTAAATAGATTGAAAGCAAATACTTTACACTTGTGACAACAGCAAAGAGGATGCTTCTAGAGGCCCCAAAAAAAAAGAGTTAACACAGATCCACGTCCAGATCCATAGCAAATATATATATATATATATATATATATATATATATATATATATATATATATATATATATATACATGTTATTATCATTAGGTAATATACCAGTTGAGGTAGCTTTGTGGATGGACAAAGCTACTAAATAAATATTTTGTGACTCCTAACAAACTAGAAAATCCAGTATCCTACTCTACATCAGGTCCCTCTTCGTCTCTATGTACATTCTTCCTTCCTTCATCCCATCCAATATCCCTATCCTGTTCCTTCCCTTTCCTCGTTTGCCTAACATTCTCCCCTCAATTACAGTCTTCAACATCCCACTGCCGGTCAATACCCCCTTCATCCATTTTTCCTGCCTCCGTAGGATTTCTCCCAACAAACTCCTCTCTTCGCCCACCATACCAAGTACTTTCTCATTTGTTTTCTTCTCGGTCTATTTCACCTTCTCCATTCTTCTCCAGACCCACATTTCAAAAGCCTCCAGTCTACGTCTATCCTCCTGCTTCAATGACCACGTTTCCGCGCCGTGCAAGGCTACACTCCATATCAAAGTTTTTACGAGTCTTTTCTTAATATCCTTACTCAACGTCCCTGTCATCAACTCCCTCCTCCTTGCGAAAGCCTCTTTGCCTAGCGCAATTCTTCGCCTTACGTCCCTACTACTTTGACGGTGTTGGTCCAAAACACTACCGAGATACGTAAACTGTTCTACCTGCTCTAGTTTTTACCTTCCTATTTTAATGTTTAGCTTCTCCTTTTTTGTAGTAAATCGCATAACCTTTGTTTTATTAATATTGATTCTCATCCCAATCCTGTCGCATTGAATTTCCAATGCACCCAGCAATGCTTGCAACCCCTTGGCTGACTGATAAACTAAAGCTTCGTCATCAGCAAACCTAACTGATTTAACGAATTCCCCTCCCACTTTCATTCCAACCTTAAGTTCTTCCCATGCCTCTTTAATCATTTCTTTTACATACAGGTTGAACAGCAACGGTGATAATGGGCAACCCTGCCTTACACCTCTGCCTAGCGCTGCCCTTCCAGCCTCTCCAGCTCCGCGGGAGTTCGTGGAAACTCCCAAAATATGTTACTCTACACTTCTGAGAGACATTCCCATCCAGAGCAGTTTCAGGGTGCCTTCTAAGCGCGACAGACACCTCAATTCTAGTTTATTAATGCAGGGTAGGAGAGTGTTTTTTGAAGAATTTTAAGCATAAGTTTCATGCCTAGTAAATACATAAGAGATAATAAGGAACCCCGTTGGTACAACTCTGAAGTTCGGAAATCACTAAGACGGCAAAGGATTGAAGGGCAAAACGCGGCTAAAGATTCCCCCCCTGATAAAATCAACGAAACCGTACAGAATTACAAAGCATCTAGGTCCACTGCCAAGAAGGCCTTCCGGAAGGCGCTGGCAGAATTCAAAAGGAAAAAATTAGGTGAACATGTAAACGATAACCCAAAGATGTTTTGGTCCTACCTCAGGGAAGTGCAGAAAAAAAATTCCACCGTAAACTCATTGAACAACGAAAAGGAGAATAAAGTAACAAGTAGTTTAGATAAAGCCAACATACTAAACTCATTCTTCCACAGTGTTTTCAACAAATGCTCCCCGAATATACCAGAGAACCTTCCGAAAACATTTATACAGCCAATGCATGCAATCGACTTTTCCACCCGCAGAATAGAGTTACTCCTTAAAAATATCGACCCCAACAAATCTCCGGGACCTGATGAGATACCGGTTCGCGTGAAAAAAGAACCGTTTTCTGAAATTGCTCCTTATCTTAATATAATATTTAAGAAATCATTAGCAGAAGAAAGCGTGCCAAGCGGCTGGAAGATAGCTTCTGTGACACCCATATTTAAAAATGGAGGCCGGGAGGACCCCAGTAGTAATAGGCCAATATCGCTCACGTCCATCTCCTGTAAGATTCTTGAACACATCATTTGTTAGTTCCATAATAAACCTCGATAGCCAAGATTTATTGATTAATAACCAACACGGGTCCCGTAAAGGTAGATCCTGCGAAACTCAACTCGCACTCTTTGTTCATGATATAATGTATTCCGGTGAAAGTAATATTCCAGTTGATGCGCTATTCCTAGATTAAAAAAAAAAGCTTTTGATAAAGTCCCTCATTGCTGTCCAAGTTGCTCGCGAAGTTGGAAACTTATGGAATACACGGGAGTATTATATGCTGGATTAGACAATTTTTTAAAAATCGTGTTCAAACATTCGACCTGGACGGTGTATCATTCGATATTGTTAAGGTCACGTTGGGTGTACCACAGGGAAGTGTCATAGGCCCCCTCTTGATTCTTATTTACATAAACGACCCCAGTTCCGTGGTTAATAGCAGGCTTCGTCTTTTTGCTGACGATTATGTGATTTATGGGAACATTCGAAGTCGCGAAGACAGAGTCACGTTAGCTAGTGACCTGAATACAATCCAGACTTGGTGCGATACATGGCAATTGGAATTAAATTTGAAAAAATGCGTAGTAATACATTTTTGGGAAAAGAGTAACACCCCCCCATTTAGTTACAAAGTGAAACAAACAGAAATCGCGAGGGTAGATTTCTTTAAATACTTGGGTGTAACAATTAGTCACGATCTGTCCTGGGGAAAGCACATACGGGAAATATGCGGTCGCGCTAATAAAAAATTGGGAATTGTGAAAAGAGTGCTGGGTAAATATGACGAAAAAGTGAAGGAACGATGTTTTCTTGCCCTGGTCAGACCCCACCTAGAGTATGCTGCCAGTATATGGGATCCCCAAGAGATAAATTTGATTTCGGAATTGGATCGAGTTCAGCGGGGGGGGGGGGGGTAGATTTGTCAAAAATTGCTATGACCAACGTAGTAGCGTAATTACTTTGCTAGAGAATTTAGGCTGGGATTCCCTTGCACATAGGCGATTACAATATAGATTAAACTTATTAAAAGCATTTAAAGATGAGTCCTTTTCCGATGACATCAAGAACATAATACGAACCCCAACGTATTACGGGCGGAGGGATCACAAATATAAGATTAGAGAGATAGACTGCAAGACAGACAGGTTTAAATAGTCATTTTTTCCCAGAACAATAAGAGACCAGAATGATTGTAATGGAAATACCACACTAGTCGGCTCGACATAATAAGTATTAACCCACAAGGTAGCGGCATGGGTATACTAGTATATTTATATATATTGTTTTGCAGGTTCCCGCCAACTTTCCCCATCCATTTGAAAAAATCTAACCCTCTCATCCCTTACCCTTTCCTCCTGGTGCTGCACCCCCTGCCACACACCTTTTTGGTTACGCGCAGGGTGTTGATGTAGTAGATGTCTATGTTTCCCAGAGAATGCGTATTACTTTTATAGTGGATCCTTTATAGTAATAAATAAAATCGTCAAGTTCTTTTTATGGCATATCAATTTTGCATTAATTAAGTATGTTTTTACATTTACCTCAAGTACTTTTTTTATTCATGGATGCTTATTCATTAAAAGAATATACTTTTTATGTATTTCCACGATTTTCAAAAAGATTTTTCTATTTAATTAATTTCACGACCAATATTGGGTGTCATTTGAACCATGAATCCAATTATTCACATGATATAGAGATTCAGTGTGAACGGAATTTAGGTTTTCTAAATACGCATCCCTATTAATAATGGTAATATTACCTTCCCCGGAGTGTACGTTGAAAATTACACGAATTTCAGGGAAGCAAAGGATTAAAATAAGAGATTTCTTAAAAACTGAAACTTGAAGTGTTTCTCTCTTTTCCAATTTATGTCGTGAGATCAGGATCTCCGTTTATTCGCTTCTGAAAAATATTTGTACGCATAAATTTACTCATGGAAGTGATTCCGTAGGACGATTTAACATTAATACTGAGGTGTAAAGATGCTCATAAATAAAAAATATTTGATTTCCTAAGAAGGCTCATTTCACATTCAATTGCGTTTGAATTTTAGAACATGGATGACTCGAGGTATTCATAACATTCGCCCGGATTCGATTTCTTCCCCGCCCGTCTTTCAAACATATGCTCCTTATTTTAGCATTGGACTCATATTTTCAAAGCGATTGATTCAATCGGAGCCGATTAATACTTTGGATGAAATTGCAACTCGATTAAAAATAGAGCCAAATAAACTTGAGTCGTATATGGTCAATTATGAAAGCAATGCACATAATGTTAATGTGCCGCGACTATATATGGCAGCGCGGAAAAGGGATCTACCCTTTCAACGCAGCCGGTCGTCATGTTGCTCCGAGCAGTCAGAGTGGGAAGGCGTGCCTCCGCGTGAAGTGTGTTTTTCGACTTTGTAACACATCAAAGGCACGGCTAAGTTCCACTATGACAATGCCCCCAGCCAAACGTACTTTATCCTTAGCAACTTACTGGCCCGGAGCACAACCCCCAGCTCCGTTACAGGAGTTACAGGGTTCCTTCCCTTTTAGACCTGGCAGACATATCTCCGCAAGTGTATTATTGATGCAGGCGGAGAGTATTTTGAAGAATTATCAAGCATTTGCACAAGTACGTAAATCAATAAATCTAATTTTCCTAGAGAATGCGCATTACTTATATAGTGGACTCTGTCCATTCTTCCCGTTTCCGCCGGCAGAAAAATCATGATACTGCGGTAATGATGTCATTACAGTACTGACCCTTGGCGGGAGGCCAGGTAAATCACCCCCTTTGGTCACCTTTGACTGCTCACCTAATGTTGGCATACTAAAAAACCGTGACGCAAAAAAAGACACATGGATGTAAATAATACGAACATAAAAACCAAAGCTATCCTGAACCAGCATGGCCGAACCAATTAAAAAATATGTTTTCGTATGCGCTCCAAATATGATTGATGACATCGGTTCGCTCAACATCCATCTCGTAAGGGTAACGCGGCCGGGTACATCTGGGCCGTACGCCGAAGAAATAAACGTTCCCTCGGTGGTGAGAGACGGATTTTCTTTCCTTTTCAACGGACGGCCTCCAAAAGGAACGTCTTCCTCATCCTCCTTCCTCCCCCCTGGCCCCGTTCGGTCGAGGGGTGAAGGGGGGCGGGGGACAGCGGTCATCCTCCGTCTCCCCATCACTTACCCCTCGCCCCTTTGTTTGAAAAAAAGAAGGAAAAAAGTTTCTCCGAGATGACCAAATAGCAGCCCAGATCCCCACTCCCGTCTTAAATATAATGGCAATGCTAAATGAAAGGTGCGTCTTCAAGGAATTTTCTGCCTCCTCCATTGATGCCATCATCTCGGAGGGATGGATCATCTAATTTGCAACTCTTCCATTCAAGATCAATCCTTCCCCTTCCTCCTCCATCCACTCCAAAGCGAGCGAGTCTCGCATTTCCTCTCACTATATAAACCCGATCCTCCGATGTGTCGGACATCAATCCCTCGTTTCCCAAGCAACGGCCGTCCAGGTCTTCTTTGTCTCCACTGTGCGGCGGAGGAAAGATTAGCGTGTCCAACATGAAGGTAAGCGTTCGCAAACTCACTTCTCGCAAGCCCTCTTCGCTTTTTATATGTTTTGGATCACTCACGGCTTTCGGCGGATCTCTCTCGCAAATATTTCCCGTGTTCATTTCCAAATTTTATCATTCTACATTTCCATTCAAGCGTTAGGTTAACATTTTATTTTATTATTTGAACGACTTTTTAATTTGTATTGGGCGAAAATAGTGAAGCTCTACGGTCGGTGTGTTGATGCAGGGGGGAAGTATTTTGAAGAATTTTAAAGATTTCTACAAGCACGTAAATCAGTAAATCTATTGCGCATTAACTAATTATGTTACAGTATTTATCGCAATTACTTTTTCATTTTTCGCTGAATGCTTATTCAGTGAAAAATATACTTTTGTTGTATTTCAATGATTTAAAAAAGATTTTTATATTTAAATCATTTCACTAGCATTATTGGAAGCCATGTAAAACAAGAATTCAAGTATTTGAAAGATATAGAACTAGAAAAGATTAGATCCCTGACAAAGAGATTCGGTGTAAACGGCTATGTCATATCAATGAAATGCTTAAGACATCGTAGTCCTTCGTGACAATGCGTAGACCACATACTTTGAAGACCATTTTTTTCGATAGTATCTTAGTCTTAGGAACCCTCATAAATTTATTTCTACGTCACGAAAATCCTATGCAATAATTTTGCGGATTAATTGAACATTGAGAGCTTTCTTACGAAACTTTGAGTGGGTGAAGTGAACAGGATGTGTAAAATTTATAAATGCCATGTAAACTCGATATCCAAATAACTTTTTCCCGCATAGGAAGCGATTTTAGTCCTTTAAGTATTTTCCGTTCAGAAAACTAAGACTGTATAAAAATAAAAAAAATAAATTAATGGTAATAAAATATTTTCTGAATTGCGGGAAATTTCAATATATAAATCCAGATTGGCTTTAAATGGATTCATTTACTCTCTGGATTTGAGCCATTTCGGATTAAAATATTTAAACGTAAAAAGGTCTTCAGAAAAAAATGGATTGATACATTACATTTCCACGACTTTCAAGAGACTTTTTACCAATCATACTTTGCCGTTTAAATACTATTTAGAGTTTAGCCGACAGGAGGGCGGCACTCGGGATGGCATTTATTTCACTGCCTTTTGTGCATTCAATACCATTTCAGACGGCAATCCTAATTCTGTTGGCGTCCGTAGCTGTCGCCAAGGCTCGCCCTGAGCCACCAGCAAATGGTAACCGGGGATACCTCCCTCCGGGGCCCCAGGAGGCCTCGGGGCACGAAGAAGGCTTGACCCAGGCCCGCTTCCACGGCATCGGGTCGGACGAGGCGCTCTTCCAGCAATACGGCGCACCTTCCGAATCCCTGGACGACCTCTTCACTTCTCAACCCTCTGAGGGGTACGACTCACCCGCCAGGGAATATGAGGCCCCTGATCAAGAATACGGCGTTCCCGAGCAGTCAGCACCCGCCCAGGAGTATGGAGCTCCCAGTCACGGTGCGACGGCACAGCACTATGAAGCGCCCTCCAACGGAGCCAGGGGCTCACATGGCGGGGCTGCTTCTAGCGGTAAGAGGGCAGGAGGCCATGGTCACAGAGAAACAGGGATGGCACACGTTGACCCTTCGTCTTCCAGGGGGTACTTGAGTCCTTCTCAGGGGCAAAAGCAGGCCCAGGACAATAACGGAGGCCATCGTCAGGCAGCGTTCTCCAACAGGTACAGCAATCACGGAGCCAGAGGTCACCAGGCGCCTTCCACCAAGTACGGAGCACCAAGCCACCAGGAGGCACCAGCCAGTACCTATGGAGCCCCATCCACCCGCCAACAGGCACCATCCGACAAGTACGGAGCACCTAGCAACCAGGAAGCACCATCCAACTCTTATGGAGCACCATCTACCCGCCAACAGGCACCATCCAACAAGTACGGGGCACCGAGCCACCAGGAAGCACCATCCAACACCTACGGAGCCCCATCCACCCGCCAACAGGCACCATCCAACAAGTACGGAGCACCTAGCCACCAGGAGGCACCATCCAACACCTACGGAGCCCCATCCACCCGCCAACAGGCACCATCCAACAAGTACGGAGCACCTAGCCACCAGGAGGCACCAGCCAGTACCTATGGAGCCCCATCCACCCACCAACAGGCACCATCCAACAAGTACGGAGCACCTAGCCACCAGGAGGCACCAGCCAGTACCTATGGAGCCCCATCCACTCGCCAACAGGCACCATCCAACAAGTATGGAGCACCTAGCCACCAGGAAGCACCATCCAACTCTTACGGAGCACCCTCTACCCGCCAACAGGTACCATCCAACAAGTACGGAGCACCCAGCCACCAGGAGGCACCATCCAACACTTATGGAGCACCATCTACCCGCCAACAGGCACCATCCAACAAGTACGGAGCACCGAGCCACCAGGAAGCACCATCCAACTCTTACGGAGCACCCTCTACCCGCCAGCAGGCACGATCCAACAAGTACGGAGAACCTAGCCACCAGGAAGCACCATCCAACTCTTACGGAGCACCCTCTACCCGCCAGCAGGCACCATCCAAAAAGTACGGAGCACCTAGCCACCAGGAAGCACCATCCAACACTTACGGAGCACCATCTACCCGCCAGCAGGCACCATCCAACAAGTACGGAGCACCTAGTCACCAGGAAGCACCATCCAACACTTACGGAGCACCATCTACCCGCCAGCAGGCACCATCCAATAAGTACGGAGCACCTAGCCACCAGGAAGCACCATCCAACACTTATGGAGCACCATATACCCGTCAACAATCACCAGCCAACAGTTATGGAGCGCCCAGCCACCAGGAAGCACCATCCAACACCTACGGAGCACCAGCCAGCCATCAACAAGCCCCTTCCACCAAGTACGGCGCCCCAAACCACCAGGAAGCACCATCCAACACTAATGGATCACCAAATCATCAAGAAGCACTAGCCTCAACATACGGTGCACCTTCTAGCCGTCATCAAGCACCATCCTCCCAATATGGAGCACCGCAAGACCGAGAGTCCGACAGTTACGACGCAAGGGCCAACGGAGGCGCTGAAGACGACTCCGCGGTAAGGACATACGAATCATTTTCCGCCGAAAAGACGACCGGCAATGTTAATTTTAAGGCTAGAATCCAAGTATCAATTCTATCGCCACACGCACCTTCATGAGATCACAACATGACCAGATCTAATTTTCTCTCGATAAATCGAAAAAGATGTCCCTATAGAGTACGTGGCATGTGTGGGGATCGATGCAAAAATTTCAGATTGTAAAAATCATTCTCCTTGACAGGGATGTTTTTTACTTGTTTTTAACAAATTGGGTGTCAAAGACATTCAACATAAAATCATTATGACTTTTCCGTTGTGAAATTTCCATTGACTAGCTGGCTGCTTACTCTACCCTGTCGCAGAAATTACTTCTAGGAAAACATTTAAAGAAGACTTCAATTTGATTCCTATTTCTCGGTTATTTCACGGTAATGAAAGCTAACAATATGGAATATCATACAAATTATTGCCCATTAAACCTTTGCACCAGATGGGTTAAGTCGATATACTAAGAATGGTTACGAAAAATAACGCCGACCGAGTGGAGATAATTTTATGTTTTTTGGAGATAGAAGTAGATCACGAAATCGATACGATATTCCAAGATACTGCGGGAGATGAGACTTTTTACGGAGTCATCCGATAAGTGGGCATTACAATGCAACAATTTTTTCCCCTAAAATTTTTGCATTGTATTTAATACGATATGGTGGGAAATTAATTAAATTTTTCGTAAGAACTATAAATTTTTCGCTAAAAATACTCCATAGCGTCGATTTACTTTCAAAACTTCAGTTAAGTAGTGGTAACCTTCGTTTATTTGCACTTAATATCAAATTATCCGGGAAATACTATCTGCAAAAACAATATTTGGTGAATGGGTGAATATATTCCACCCATGTAGGGATCAACGACAAATTTAGAGTACAACCGGATGAGTCCTTCAAAAGGTTACTGTCGCCGCATCTCCCGAAGGTTCTTGGAATTTGTCAAAGGTAAACACACCATCGATGTTTTAAGTTGACATTTACCTCGTAGAATGTGGCACCTCGCGTAAGACTACGAATGCCTGTGACATTGAATGCACGGTATTTCGTCACAAACATCTTGTTCCTTTTAAAAGCCCTCCAAATAACGGAGTGGTATATGTCGCCTCGGTAGCTTAACTGGTTAAAACATTCGACATTGAGATATCCGGGTTCGAATCCCGGCCAAGGCGAATGATTTTTACACTCTGAAACTGTTGCATTATAATGCATATGTAGTGGATGGCTCCTTTAACATTTACTATCGTGGCATCGCCCGCAGTTTTTGGTATGTATGGAGATGGTATTCCGTCTGCAACTGTCACCATTTTCGTAGCTAAATAATGACTGCAACACGCAAGCTTATGGTGTAATAAGTAGCAAACCGCACAGTATGCAAGCACGATATAAAACGTTAATTACCGAGTTAATCCTTCTGTCCACCGTAACTAACCGCACAAATGTTCTTTTCTTTGCCCGGCGGTGCACACCAAATAGGAACCGGCCAGCTACAAATTCGAGTACAAGGTGCAGGATGAGGAGGCAGCTTTGGACTTCGGCCACCAGGAGGAGCGGGAGGGCGAGGAGGCCAAGGGAGAGTTCAGAGTGCTTCTCCCTGATGGCCGCACACAGGTCGTGGCCTACACCGCCGACGAGAGCGGATACCACCCGGAGATCATGTACGAAGGGGGTTATGGCGACGAGGGCGCCGGGAGCAAATCAGCCGAGCAGGGACCGTACTGAATGAAAGGATAATCGTAAATCGGAGCTGTGGATGAGAGTACATCGAATAAATGAGATACATGATATCTCAATGTGAATATTTGCCATTAAATGGGTTGGAAATTTGGAAACATCTTCTTAATTTATTGCAATAAAACACTCTTGCTGAGAAACAATATTTCGTTTTTATTTACCAAAAATTCTTCTAAAAGGGTAAAGTGAAATGTTCTCTGACTGACTGTGAAATACGACGATTTTCCGTTTGAAAATGGTTTGATATTTCAACATAATCTCCCTTGACTTCTTAACACCCTTGGCCCAGGGTTTCTACGACATCAGTATCCTTCCCCGGAAGTGAGAGTCTGGAAGGCCGTGAAAATATCCATTTACGGTTCTTCAACTGCAAGATGCTTCGCACCCTTTCTTCCGATATCCCCATGGCCTTATCTATCTCACTCACCCTTCAATCGCATATCGTCCAACACGATACCGTGGACCTTTTCGATGGTTTCCGGTTTGGCTGCAGTATTTGGCCGTCTTGCACGTGGGCCATCGTCTTAGGGATGTGCGACCACGTTTAAATCCAGTAGCCCACTTTTTAACGGTTGAAATTGAAGGAGCGTAAGAGTCCTCAAAACAGTTTAATCAAATTGAAATGAGTTTCCTTGCGTGGTTAATAACATCCAAAACGAAGAATTTTATGACCACACGAAATTCCAGTTTTTTCCATTTGAGTGCACGTCTACTGCAACAATGCATGTACACACACTTATTAAGAAAACAAGTTGAAACTTGTCTTACGAACTAATGACACGTGCACTTGGGCAGGAATCGTGCATTTTCACTAATTGGAACGCCGTCTCTGTTTCAGGTGTCAACTTTTAAAATGCTCAGGAAAATGTGGGAGGAAGAGGCTATATGCGCTCATTCGCAGTATTTTTGAGGAAGGAATCTGGCCGGAAGACTTTGTGAGATCAGTTTTAGTTCCTATTCCGAAAAAGGTGAAGGCCACGTCATGTGAGGACTATAGGACAATTAGTTTGATATCCCACGCAGCTAAAGTTGCTCTCAGGATCATAAACAAAAGGATAGAGAGTATGGCAAATGATTACTTAGGGGATGATCAGTTTAAGAAGTGGAGAGGTACGCGTGATGCCATTGCAGTAATGAGATTATTAATCGAGAGGAATATGGAACACAACCAGGAGGTATTTGCTCGTTTCGTAGATTTAGAAAAAGCGTTTGATAGAGTGAATTGGGAAAAACTAATGAGTATATTGCAGAAAATAGGAATATATTGGAGGGAAAGGAGGCTATTCCGCAACCTGTACATGTCTCAGACTACTCAGGTGCGAGTGGGGAACGGGGAGTCCGGTTGGGCAGTGTTAGGAAGAGGTGTAAGGCAGGGTTGCCCATTATCACCGTTGCTGTTCAACCTGTATGCAGAGGAAATGATCAAAGAGGCATGGGAAGACCTGGAGGTAGGAATGAAAGTGGGCGGGGAATTTGTAAAATCAGTTAGGTTTGCTGATGACCAAGCTTTAGTTAGTCAGTCAGCCAAGGGGCTGCAAGCATTGCTGAGTGAATTGGAAATTCAGTGCGACAGGTATGGGATGAGAATCAATATTAATAAAACAAAGGTTATGCGATTTCTAGAAATAAAAAGGCTAAGCTAAGCATTAAAATAGGAGGGCAAAAACTAGAGCAGGTAGAACAGTTTACGTATCTCGGAAGTAACACGGTCAAAGTAGTTGCGGTTTAAGGGGAAGAATTGCGCTAGGCAAAGTGGCTTTCACATGGAGATGGGACTTGACAACAGGGACGAGTATAGGTGTGTTGGACGGGATGAAGGGAGGAAGAAAGTACTCAGAGCTGAGGAGGGACCTTATGTAGAGGAGGATGTTGTGTTTTTCTAGGGGTCACAAATTATTTAATTAGTAATTATGTCCATCCAAAAACCTATCTTAACCGGTAGATTACCTAATAATAATAATAATATTTTTCACTCAGGGAGAACGTGAGTGAGGGTACTGCCTACGCATTTATTCAGTCTACATATTTCATTATGGTGTTTCCAATGCAGTAGGTGTTCGGAAGGGCATTACTTTGTTACCAAAAATCCATGGCTGGGAACTTGATTCAAAATGACCCGCAAATCACTCAAAAGCTTATCGGAAACCATATTGGTATACCCAAGGAAAGAGGTTGCTTCAATATTGAACAATTGGGATGCCGTAAATTCTGTGCACGATGGGTGCCACGCCGTCTCACAGACGAGAAAAAACAGCGCCGATTCCACACCCTCCTTTTTCCCCGATATTGGGCTTTGCGATTTTTTATTTTTTTCCTCAACTCAAGAGACACCTTAAGGGTAATCATTACACCTCGGATGATGAGGTGAAGGCAGCTCTCAAGTCCTGGATTCGAGAATAGTCAGGAGAGTTTTTCAGGGACGGAATGAACAAACCCGTTACACCCTGGGAGAAATTTGTTGGTCTTATTGGTGACTATAATGAAAAATAAATATATGATTTTGAAACTTTTAGAATTTTTCTTTTATGTTCTTTTTGCCCAATCTTGCTATTTGTTTTTTTCACGCTCTGCAAGCATGTCTGTATTAATTTTCAACCTACCTTAGTAGATGTTACATTAGCCATTTTTAACCAGTATGAACCATAGGAACCATATTAGCGATTATTTAGTACCATTTCTAGAGGCGGTGCAATGTTCAAAACTAGTTTCTTAAATATACTATCGGATATTTGAACGGGCTCAAAAGATTTATTAGGCTTAATATTTTTCAACAGACGTTCTATCACATTCCGATCTGGTAAGCTATCGGAGACATTCGGTGAGTCATGGGTGAGGATGTTTAGAAAGAAGGAAATTATAGTTGGTCTTCTCCAACCAACTGGTAGCTCTTTCGTCTTTATGTTTCCGCAATAGGAAGAGTCGTCGACCACACGAGAGAAATGCCCTATTGAAAACTATTATTTTTGTAATAATATATTAAGTATGGTATTAACCTGAAATATACTCTACGGTTTAAGGCTTCACTTCGTCGAAGTAGTTAGTATCCATTTTAAAAGATTGTGTGCCCACCTACAGAATTAATAGAAAAATGGAAAATCCATTAACATGAAATGAAACCTAAAATTCGATTGAACATTTTCAAATTTCAGTAACAACTGCCAAAGAATCTTTTTATTTTCATTTTAAGTCACAAGCAAATACAGTCTTATCATAACAATATATTAAATGAGACGTTCAAAAATATTCCTAAATTAGTTTGACCATATGGAAAGTGTGAATGCATATTGCGCAAGTGTTTTATCCATTGTGTTCAATGTGGAGCATTAAGACTTTAATTAAATTCATAGATCATTACTGAAAAAGAAACCGAGACAAAGGAATATTTCTATTATCCGATTCTTCATTGCGAGCTACCAAAAATCTGGCTATGCATAGATTTTTTTGTCATTGCCATTTTCCATATGCCATTTTTTTATCAACGTATATAACAATCTAAAACCGAAATACTGTATTACATTATTCCGAAATACAATGTACGTGTCATTGAATACAAATTAAAAACCTTTACATGCAATAATCCTCACAGCAACACTAATCGATAGTAGCAAGCAAGGAAAAACAAAATTTCCTAAACAAGGAATAATACAGGGTCCACCATAAAAATAAGTGCATTCTCTGGGAAAAACATCGCGCCTGTGCAAATTCTTAAAATTCTTCAAAATACACCCTCCCCCTGCATTAATAACACACTTGCGGAGACGTGCGCCAAAGAAGGTACCCTGAAACTCCTCCCTACGGGAATGTCTCTCAGGGACGTTTTGAACCTGCTTTTGGATGTTTTCCGCGGTCCCCCTATGTTTCCATTTAGCTCTCACTTTTCAGTCGGGGAAACAAAAGAAAGTTGCAAGGAGTCGAATCGGGACTGTAAGGGGCTGGGGAACCACCACTGGGGTGGTGCTTCGGGTCAGGAAGTGAGTAACGATGAAGGACGTGTGGCCAGGGGCATTTTCATGGTGGAGCTTGACTGTGTCGTGCGCTATGTTGAAAAGTCCAAAAACTCACTTCACGTGGAGGCATGTCTTTCCGCTCGGAGCAAATTGGCAACCAGCTACGTTGATACAGGCGACCCACTATCACATTTATTCGACTGGTTTGTCATGGATAGTCGCGTCACAATAAAATCACACGCATTACTTTCAAAAAGGGTCATGAATAATTATCTTTTTTGATTCACCATTCAATTATTCATTCAGTTATTTAAAATATGCTGTAATAAAAGCGTAATCATGTAACAAGAATACGATAGCATTATTGAATTCTTAAAGCATTCGTCTTTTGGCAGAGGTGGGGTATAATGCCTGTGCGTCACCGGTGACACAATGTTCTTAAAAGCAAGAGACTTCACTAATGAGGGCTGAAACATCAGCATTCTCTGCCGAGAGTTACAACGGTCAATGATTCGTATGCTAACGACGCAGGTGACCCCAAAAGTGACATTTTCATTCGAATCACTTACCTTCCAGTGAGAGCCTTCCAACTATACAAGATTCATCCGCCGTTTCAACAGCGCGTTCCCGTTAGTGGATGGCATTCACTCTCTTCCGACTGAATCAGATAGTTTTCACATCCCAAAATAAGATAGCGCACTAATTCATAGCAGGTTAACAGATTTGGATCTTGAAGGACCTGCTGCCAAGTTGTTATTTGTCGTACTTACTATCAGTTTCTTAAAGTTATCCCAATTTAGATCGTCACTCGTATTTTTGATTCCAATTCCTGACGACCGTGCCACGCGTTTTCGATTTTTCTTTTGGAATTTGCTGTTACACTTGGGAAAGAGGCTTTACCATAAGGAGGAAGGAGTTGATGGCCGGTAAGTTGAGTAAGGATGTTAAGAAAAGGCTCATTAAAAGTTTGATATGGAGCGGAAACGTGGTCCCCGCAGCAGGATGACAGACGTCGTTTGAAGGCTTTTGAAATGTGGGTGTGGAGAAGAATGGAGAAGGTGAAATGGACCTAAAAGGAAAAAAAATGAGGAAGTAGTAAGGTGAGAGAGGAGAGGGTATCGTAAGGATAAATCTTAAGGGGGCCGGAAAATGGATGAAGAGCGTATTGATCGGTTGTGGGATGTTGAAGAATGTAATAGAGGGGAGAATGTTAGGTAAACGAGGCAAGGGCAGGAATAGGATAGGGATGCTGGACAGGATGAATAGAGGAACGAAGTACACAGAGATGATGAGGGACTTGTAGTAGAGTAGGATGCTGCATTGTGTTTTGTTAGGAGTCACAAAATATTTATTTGGTAGCTATGTCCATCTAAAACCTACCTTTACCGGTATATTATCTTATAATAATATTTCCTTCACAGCTGATTATGCTAAAAACTAATAGGATTAACTGGGTATTAAAGGAAATGGGTATTTTTGCAGTTGGGAAGTAATCTAATTTTCGAGATTCGATCAATGTATTAGAACATCGTTAGACCAAGTGCATTAGTGTACGGGAGACTACATTGTAAAATGAAAATATTTCACTGAGGTTGTTACTTTATTTCAATCCCATTCCGAGAACGTTTCCTATTACCCTCGCAATATAATCATCTCCTTTGACGAAAAGCAGCCTCCAATACTATATAAAGACATCATCTAAAATATTCTACAATAAAATCGCAACCACTCAACCAGAATGCGAGAGTAGTTTTAAATTACAAGGTGTAGTATACAAACTATGCGTCGACGCCGAAACGTTTTTTTTCAAGCAGGAGAATTCACGAATGTGGGCTACCCGCGGCTGCCTCGATTGTCAACTCCGAACCATTCCCCCCTGCTTCTACGCTTCCTCTTCCTCATGACATTCCCCTGAAACTCCAATAGACACTTCTAGCACTATTTTGCCGCGATACATCTACATAGCCAAGGGCGTTGGCGGGGGGGTGTTAGGTCACCACCCGTAACTAAGAATAAAACCGCATGCAAAACCAACACTTGTCATACCAATCTACACTTACACAAAGTCGTATATATTCATGCAAGAAAATTTACAACTCAAACACATGCAGACAAATATACTACCACCTGACACATGCATGCACCTACGAATATACTTAATGTCTACGCAACGTCTCATCTGGTCCTGACTTGTAAATTAAATGTCTTAAATATTTCTGAAGTGACTTTGGTTTCAGGCTATTGTGATTGCTCATTGTTCGGGGAAAGAATGAATATTTGTGCCTCTACCTGTACCGGAATCTATCTCCCTTATCTTATCATTGTGGTCTGATCTACCCAAGTAGTGCGTGGCCATTATAATTCCTTAAGTTTCATTGTTAAACATTGATTGCTCTGTAGCTTCCTAAAAGCGATAAGCCTCGCTTGATCTCTTGGCAAGTGGCTCTCAGCCTATCTTCTTATTATAACAATTTTTCACGGATCTGGCGGATTTTCTCTGGGTCTTATCAAATCCTTTCTGTCAAATTTTCTCCCAAGGATCCTAAATACTTGCGGCAAATTCCAAATGAAGCCTAACCAGAGCGAAATTACTCCTCTCTTTTATTTTCACATTACATTTAGCCACAACCAGATTAATGAAGCCGAGTTTTTTTTTCAAGCGGAAACACTTACACAAGACCCCGCCCATACATATAGGTATATACATGAAGTTCAGTCAGATCGGCACAGTTGTTTGGCCTTAAAGTAGTGTGATGTTTACAATGTATTATTACCCTCATCGTACTACGGTGGAAAAGACCGTGTAAAAAAAAGCTAGAGAGATTAAGTGTAGAACGGATAGATTTATAACGTCATTTTTCCCACGAGCGATGAAGGACCAGAACAACGTCGTCTGACTGTGCTGGAGGGAAAAGTATTTTGTGTGAAAAGTAGTGTCGTGTGTAATGAACACCTACCGAACAGTCTAGCCGTGGTTCGCAGGGTACCATGTATTTATGGCACTAGTAATTAAGCGTACATAAATTTATGCCAACCGAACTTAAATTACAATTATACCACACTCTTGAGACTCTACCTATGTATTTATACTTCCTGAAAACACCTTACAACTACAATTGGCACGAACCACAATCAGCAGTGGAGAGAAATATTGGATTTCGAAAGACACTAATCGGTTAAACACCGATAGAGGTAATTTAAATCTGTTTTCGTGACACATGGAATCAATGCACACCTACATCTTTTTCTACAAAAACCCCTATCCGAGTTTGCAAGCAGTGCCGTAAACACATGCCAAATCGGCTCAATGCTATTGATGGCATGCACAAATTTTCCCGGCGGATGAATCGGAGTGTCTCTGGTTCAAATCCGGATATTAACGAACAAGCTTCTATCAATTATCTTTAAAATTAATTTCGGGCATTGGACGGTTATGGTATAAATAAACAAGCAAACTAAATTCAATTGAAAGTATCAACGGAAGATACATAGAGAAAAAACACTTTATATTGTGGTTTAGGAGTTTCGTATTTTAGGAGATATAATGTATTGTGAGTTTTCCATTTCGGGAAAAATAAACAATCCGGAGTTATGGATTGTGAGAAATGTTTATAACTCTTTATTGCCGTTGCAGGCATTGACCTCTCTCGCCATTGCCGTTATTTTCAGCTCATCGTATGCTGTTACTCAAATATTACTTTTCATATCATCTATAAATTTCTTTCTTCACCTTCCACTTCCTTTTTTTGGATTATTTTCCCCTCCACTATATTTTCCAGGAAGTTTTTATACCTGAGCACACGTCCAACACATTTAATTTTCCTTTTATCCATCTCTTTTATCAAGATTCCTCTCCCTTTTAACTTCTCTCTAAGCGTCTACGTTGCTTTTCTTGTCTGTCCAACTTGTTCTTGTAGTAATCCTTTTCCAAATCCACATCTCCACTGCTTCCAACGGAGTCTTTTCCCTCTCCCAAATGTCCAAGTTTCGCATCCGTATAATTAATAATGTATTCCAAATAGAGATAAAACAAACTTCAATTCAAGTCCAAACCGTTATATTCGGGCATTCACTGTGGGTTTTTACTTTCAGCTTACCAAATATGTTAAAAATTAAAGCAACGATGAAGAATTAAAATAATATGCTCAACTGCACAGGTACTAATCCCAAAAATCTTTTTTATTTTAAAGATGAGCAACATGTTCGGCTTCCTTCTCTGAACAAGGCTTCCCGACACGCGTCCATGCTACAACTTTCACCTTGGCGCGCTCACGAAGAAAAAAATAGAAAGACTGGACGCGCGTAACTTGGTGAGGCGTCTGGTGACCAAGGTCGTGATTCAGCAGCACACCGCGTGGCTTATTCACGACTGGGAATAACCTCGGTGCTAAATATATATATATATATATATATATATATATATATATATATATATATATATATATATATATATATATATATATATACATATATATAATGGTATTCAGGGTATGTTGATATATATATATATATATATAATGGTAATCAGGGTATGCTGTATTGTAGGCCATGCAATTACTACATGTATGGTGTATTCTTCAACTAGTAGGATTTTAATGAACACGTTTATACCATTAATTTTAAAAAGATGAAAATTAAAAATGCATGCGTCTCGAATACATTTATTTAACTCTTCCCATTGTTTCTCGTGTTTTTTAAGTGAATCAAAGGGTTTTGGTGACGGTGGATTTGATTTCAGTTAAGAAAAATATTTGTCTTATTAACGACGATTTGTCTTTTTTGTCTTAGCAACGATTAAATATCCAAAAAAATGAAATCAGAAATTAAAGATAAATCATGTCCTCGATCTGAAATCATTGGGAAACAGCAGAGTGTTGACAGACTATTGGGTGTGTGCCTATCCTATCTGACTCAGGGTTTAGTCATTTCGACTTAAGATAAGTGGTGAATTCGAGCCACTCCGCCGAGACAGTAAAAATCCTCTTCGCGGTAGACAAGATTTAAGGGATGATGTTTATTAGAGTGTCAAGCTGTGGAGCCACCTGAAAAGGATGCCATTTTCGTCAAATCTGGAAAGTTTCCCAGACGAAGGCTTTGAATAAAACACTTGGTAGCATAAACATGGCTAACGCTAAAATAAGAAGTGTAACGAAATATAACGATAATGCTCCCAAATGCATCATTTTCCCTGTCCTTCTTCTCAAAGAGAGAAGCTGGAAAATTGGCGGATTTTCATGTTTTACATAAATACGGTGAAAACGGTCTTTGTGCTCCCTTGTAGAGGACAAATAAGGACGTTCTCTCAGTTCCCTCCGAATCACTTCGTAAAAAATTCCGCTTTTTGATATTTTTACAAAATCATGCATTGCCATAAACGACATAATCCGCGGCCAAAGCTCATGGACTCATCTTTTTTTTCTTCATAGCGGCCTTAGGTTGTATCTTTATCAGTCTGTCGGACATCGGGGTTCCAATCTCGGTCAAGGCGAATGATATTTACACTCTTAAATCGTTGCATTTTAACACGCATTTATTGGATGACTCCGTTAAAACTTACTGTCGGGGCATTTATTTGAATGTATCTTTATACTTATACCCTTTATTTGGTAGAATTACGTATGTTTTACATATAATTGATATCATGCATGCCTACAGCTCCTTATATATATTATAGACGCCCTACGATTATATACAGATCCTAATAAAGAAGTTTATCATCTTATTTAACTATCTGTTATACTGTGTTCACATGGTATCTTTTGAACAAGTTGTAGGGTCTGCTATAAAGGTAATAAAATATGAAAAATGGGGAAATAGATTCATTGATCGTACTTGCAACAATGCTTAAAATTCTTCAAAATATTCTCCCTCTGCATCATTATGCTTGCGGTGACGTGTTTGCTACGACCTGAAGGCACCCCGAAACTCCTCTCTACAGGAATGTCTCTTTCAGAAACGTTGCAATATGCTTCTGGATGTTTTCCTCTCAGCTCTCTCTTCAGTCGGGCAAACATGAAAAAGGTCGCACGGAGCTTAGTCAGGACTGTAAGGGGGCTGGGGGACCACCGGAGTGATGCTCCGGGCCAGGACGTTGGTAACGATGAAGGACGTGTGGCTGGGAGTAATGTCATGGTGGAGCTTGATCGCGTCGAAAAACACACTTAACGAGGAGGCATGTCTTTCCGCTCAGACTGCTCGGAGCAAACTGGCGACCGGCTGCTTTGGCAGAACTGAACCTCTGCCACATTTCCCGATCGGTTTCACCGCGCTGGCATGGATATTAGCGTCACAATAAAAGCATACACGTTACTATTAAAATGGACCATATATGTTAGTAATTTCCTCATGCACCCTTAAATGATATTATTCCAATGCTGACTATGAGCGGAAAAGAAATTATTCCATGCTCACTTTGACATTAGCATATGTGTGGAATTTGAAACGTAAACTTTTACCTTGGATGGCATCCCCCGGCGGTATATGCATCATAATTTCGAAACCATGCTTTTTGTTATAACTTAGTGCAACTGACTTAGCCATATTCTTTTCCTTAATTTGTTGCTTTCCGCCAAGACCTGAGTACATCATCCAACCGAGTGATTATTGGACACTAAATTAAGATCAATTTCGTTACTATCCACATGTTATTTAATGCAAGACTACAGGTACAACTAATTACAACCAATGAGATATCATCAGGTAATCCATTAATTTTCCCACAAATATTTCCCTAATTGTTTATTCCAAGAGTCATAACAAATTATATTTTTCCTGCATTGCACCGAAAGACCATGAATCGCTTTATAATGCGCGTACAAAATAAAAATGTCGTCAAATTTAAAAATCGTAACTTTCGGTATTTTTAGTCAATCAAAGCAAATTTTGTCCAAACCCTGGGGCGCAGGAGGACATTTATTTTTATTTATTTAGCACTCTGAAAGCACAAACTAGGGTGTGTGACGGGGGGATAATTCATACCAGATTAATTATTACCCAAATAAAACCCTACCGCGGTCGGAAAATGTTATTATGATCCCCTATCGTTGGCGGATAAAAATATATGTTAAGCCTATCTGTTCTACACTTTATCCCCCTAATTTTATCGACACCATCTCTCCTACCATAGTACGATAAGCCTAATAATAATACATTTTCACTGATTCGTCACTTTAATGGCTTTAATTTTTTCTTCCGCAATTTAGAGCTTCACACTCTCACGGCATACGAGAATAATTATGTATTTTCACATCTATTTTTAATATCTCGTCGTTTTCAAATGGAAATTCCCAAATTGAGTATCACACAAATTTGCCCTTTCGCCGATTTTTCAAAATTTTTTCATCCCTCTCTATATTAGCAATCATTAAGACGTCAGTTTAGGAAAGAGTTTAGACAGGAAATATTTTTTCTTGAGTTAAAAAAAAACGCGACCCAAATTACGTGTTTCAAGAGGGGCGAATCAAAAGGGTGGAATTTCTCCACTAGCCTCAATTAATTCCTCCAGTTTGTGTTCTATTTCATCTTTCCCTTCATTGAAATATTTATTCTTTTCAAGCGACAAAAAGTTATGTAATATTCGGCTTCCCTTTCCCAAACTGGCTAGCCTTCCTTTTCTCTCATCACGAATACATCAGGAGCAACCGAAAGAATATTTGGGTCCTGACCTTGCTGTCTTAAACATTTTTGCAGCATCATGATATGAGGCTATGAAAACAACAAGTCACTCTCCATGAAAACCACTCAATTCCCTTCAATCTTAGAAGAAGAAAACGACCCAACTAAAGATATATTGGAACCTACGATATCGGCAAAAAGGTACGTATTCATTAAACTAGCCACCGCAATTCAGAGAAACACACTCTACTTTTGAAATGCTTGCCTACCCCATGATCAGCCCGTCCGATCATATTTAATAAACCTCCGTTTCAAGCATTTCACAGCTAATATGAGGGTTAATTGCCTGCAGTTTGCAACATTAAGTTACAACACGCTGTAAACATACACATGGGCATGTTTTTTGCCAATTTCTTTTATTTTTAATCGAAGATAGCGTTACATTTTCCAAGGAAATTTTAATAGATGAAGGTAAAATCGGTAAATATTCCAGTTTATTATTTATGAATTCATTATGCATTGCATTGCACACTGCAACCTACCGCAAGGATAAGTAGCAGGGTGTGAATACACAGCAGAATAATTTTGACCCTAATATGACCCTACCATGGTCGAGCAATGTGGTTCTGATCTCTTATCGCTCGTGGAAAAAAATGACATCTTAAATCTATGTATTCCATATTTAATCTCTCTAATTATATTGACATGATCTCTCCTACCGTAGCACGATGGGGGTAGTAATACATTTTCAACATCACTGCTAAAGAGACGTCCTTCTAATTTATGCATCTGTAATTTAACCTACGCTCAGTGAGTGATTCCCGACGTAGCTCCTCTTATATTTTGGATACGCCACTAAGTTTATCGTAACAACGTTTTACAAATCTAGCTCCTCTATGCAAAAACGCGATCCGATTCAGCAAACTATACAACTTCGTGATCTATACACTGGAAGCATATTTCTCTAAATTAGGCCCAATTAACGACAGATAACAATGTTTCTCTTTTACCTTATTGTCAAAGATATTAAAATCACAATTTAAATTGTTAGCAATGATTAATTAATGATAATTGTTGGCAATAATAATAAACTTTACTGTCTACCGAATTTTCATTGTAATTTCAAAGACATATTGATCAGTTACTTCATAAATAATTCGTCACATTGATAAAATCATCGATGTGAAACGGTAACTATATGTATGATTATGGTTAAATAAACACAACAACCCGATGGTAGGTTACACTTCACCCAGTACTAAGCCCTATTAACGGCGTGTGAAATTAACACATCGGGGTACGGGGGCCAGTTCCTTTCCCCGTGCCGGTTATGGTTTCCCAAGAAGATCTGGCACCCGAAAAATCACTTTAAGCTTGCGTGGAGCTGCAGGTGCCCAGAGTGCCTTGCCCGGGAATCGAACCCTAGCATGCCTCCCTAGGCACCCTCAGCTGTGCCCAAGCCATGTGATTTGCGATAAAGAAAATTAGGCTCTTATTTCTATTTGATTCTGAAGGATAAATCATCTTCTCACAAAAAAAGACTGGAAAAAATGTGCGTGTATGTTATATTTTGACTAGCCCGGGCACAGACATTTGACAAATAATTAAGGATTTGTCATTTTATCCTTCTCTGAATCTAATCAGAACTTATGAATTAACTTAACTCACGATACTCAGCAAGCGCGTCTAAAGGCCGCTGTGAGCAAAATGGTCTCGTATAAAGGCATGGAGAATTGGGATATGGGGAGTATGTTAAATGGATTTCGTCTCGGGCAATGGCCATGAGAATATGGGGCGATAGGAATGAGGTCTTCTTCATAGGGCCGTTGACGGGGGCGATATGAGGTCGATAATGACTGGTATCCAAAAAGAGAAGAGGGATGCGAACGAAACATATCTGACGTAACCGTAACGGCGCCCTTTTTAACGGAATCACGTCACCGTTGGTGCGCCATCGGGACCTATCCTGCGGGAACCAAATTAACGACTGTGACATTAGCATAATTTCCATGCCTAATGTAAAATTTACATACCTCTCATGATTGAGTATTTTCTTCGGGAGAATAGTATAGACTTCATACGACATATTGCAAATGTTATGACATTTTAAACGGCTTCCTTCATTTATCACTCAGTGGCAGCAAAGCGCAAGACAGGAATAAGGAAAAATAGACTGTAGTGACGGCGAAGAAACTGCTCAGTGAGACAGAATGGACTGCTTGATTTGACGCGAGAATTGAAAGAAAAACCATTCAAGATAAAAAATGTTCATTGAAATTAGAATAAAAAATAAGTTTATTTTTGAAAACTAGATCCATCATCATTCTTTTTTCATTAGGTTTTTGAAATTATTTCACCTTGTTGAGCGATGCACATATTGAGTCGTTCAAAAAAGTTTTGGAAAACTCTTCTCGGCATATTTTGCGTTGTTCCAAAGCGATGGCATGTGTAATTGCCTACATAAGAGCTTTCAAGGTCCTTGGTCGAACTTTGTAAACCTCGACTTTAAGATATCTCCAAAGAAAAGTAATCACATGGGCTCAAACTACGGGGAGCGAGTGGGCCACGGAACATCCCCTCGTAAGGAGATCAGGCGGCCGGGAAATCGTTCTTGCAGGATTTGGCGTGAACGACGGGCGGTATGAACCGTGGCACCATCCTATTGAAACCAAAATGCTTTCGTATCATATTCCTCACCATACTAATCCATTTTGAGGTGTAAAAAGTTCTCCAGCATCTCACAATAGCGCACAGAGTTCATAGTTACAGTTGAACCCCGAAATTCAAAAATGTAAGGCCTTATAATGTCTATGGAGGACACAGCGCACCAAACTGTCACTTTGGGGCAATAAAGAAGTCTTGGGTGCAGTTTGCGAGGGTTGTCAGATGACCAGCAACGAAAACGTGGCTTATTTACTGTGCCGGAGAGGTGAAAGAGCGCCTTATCGCTAGACCACAGCGCCCTCGGCGTCGCAAACATGCTATCATTGTTCTTAAAGAGAATTTCTGCGACAAAGCCTCGATTCTCACCTGACCACTGCATGGTAATAACTGAAAATGACGTCCTTTCCCCCAGCTAATGCCTTTACTCCGAATAAACTCATTTTTTAATTATCTTGATTATTTTTTACAATTCATTCGTCAAATCAGGGAGTCCATTCTCCCCCACCCTGTAAATACTTTATTAAATCGATAAATATTCATATCGAAACATGAAAAGTCATGAAGTTCCATGGGTTCGACGTGATCAAGTGACATGGACTCTTAGGAGGGGTATGTGACTAAAATAACCGATAATGCTGCCAGTTTTACGTTACGTCATTACCTGAGTGACTAGGCAGACGTGTTTGGCAAAGAATTTCTCGATTTTGCATAAGGGAGAAGGTGAACTACACATTATTTCCGTAATAATTCTTCGCTACACACCACGCCGATACATGACGAAGGTCGACACGAAGAATCCTGAAACTAACGAACCTCAGGAAAACGGTCCAACGCTTGACACATTGAAAGGTCATTCTAAATTACGTGGATGCAATGATAAGGTACACGCCTAATAGCACCATAACCTCTACCTTGAGATTCCGCAATTGGCCAGCAGAATCTAGCATGCTAACAGTTCGACATGACTTGTACCTCATAAGGTCCAAGCAGACTTGTTTGAGAAGAGATTTCTGAAGTTAATCAACGCTTCAAAGGAGAAAATCAAATAAATTTTGGGAAACTGAAATACTTCACTTCGTGGGTAAATATTCGCGGAAGGTTGACGAGTGATATCTGAAATTAAAGGATAATTGTGCAACTCACTTCCGGGATTGTAATGTTTATCTTTCAAGTACGGGCCTCAAACCAAAGAAAAACAAAATAACTACACACAAAATAACTCCCTGATTCCTTTCACTCATACGGCAATAACAATAATAACGTTTGATTTCGCTTCAGATTTCACTTATGTTTTAAAGAAACATTTCTCAGGTCATACGCCACGCAGTGGATTTATGAAGAGATGTTGTGTGTGTGTATAGAAAATGTCGACCACAGAAACAAGACATATTGTTTATTTGGAAGCCTATATTTGTTGACGCTGTTGCCATGAACATACAACTAACAAGAAAATAAATAAGCATCAACAAACAAATAAAACGAATGATTTTATTAATTTAGAAACAGTTTTAAAGATACTTTTCGGAAGTTTTAACAAGCTTAATATCATTTCCCTCGATAATTTAAATACGCAAGTATACAAAATGCTTCTTCTGAAACGCGCCATTTGTTGATCCGGAATCATATATCAGTAACTACAGTTGTCATAAACCGATACTACCTAAGCTCACCTTTCCCTTTATAATATGTGCAGATCTGCTTGCTATGAAGTGATTTTCTCTACAAGCTAATTATAGGCAAAAAACTGTTCACATTTGTTTTCTTTGAGCATCTTATCTTACAATGGTAGCGGTAATATTAATATTAAATTCCGTATGAGCAGCAACCGCAGTTCCTGGGTCCAACTTCCTTTGAAATGGATTGCTTCCCCTCTTCAAACATTTTAAAATCATCTTCCAGCTGCGCTATATGGAAGAACAGACTCGCCATAAGCTTCCTGTAGCATTATTTATAGAACCCAACTGACCATTTACTCACGCATAGCCAACAGTACATATATGGCAGCGTTACGTATTATCTCAATCTACGATACGGTCGGCGATTTACTACAGATTAACTGCATATCGTGCTGAGTAGCATAAATCTTTTTTTTTTCAAAAAATAAAAATTGTTATCCCCGAGTCTCTCCAAAGGCTTTTTTTCTAGAGTGACCCAATATTGATTTCCTGCTCCTTCCTTGCGCTTGTTTCGACTGAAAAAAATATATCCGTGACCAATCGCTTTACCACAAAACAAATGAAAAATGCATGCTCTTCGAATGAATTAATTCGAATAGTTTAATTGGAACGTCTTGAAGAAAAAATTGCGTTTGCACGTTTTTTCATTCGAGGACGTTTCAGCAACGATACGAAGTGATTTATTTTTGTAAAACGAGATGTCTTGAAAATTTCGGGAAGATCCTTAAACACTAGCATAGCCTCGGTCTCAGCTAAGAAAGTACGCGCTGAGATATGGAAACGAGGGCGAAGGAAATGAGAGCTAAGAAGAGGAGCGAGGCGATGCCTGATTCACCGACCAGGCTGATGACAGCGCGCGGGAAAATTCGGAGAAGGAATGATGTAACTTGCACCCATTTCAATTTCTCCAGAGAACTGCCGTCGTATTTCTCACTTGGGCAGGATGTTTCTCAAGGTAATAGGCGCCTGCCACACGCAACATACATTGTATAATAGAAACGCTTACGTATCTAGGTATTTCTGCTACCACTATACCTATTGGGTGGGTGAGTGATTACGGCCGTGCTGAAATATCTGCGCCTGCCTTGTAAATACGCAGGTTGCGGAACCGTAACTAGAAATATATTTAAGTATTTATTTTGGGAAATTGCGAAATGCAGACTGAAAGACAGATAACCGCATTAATATACACATGGTCAATTATGAAAATAATGCGAATGATTTTATTTTTCTGTGAAAAGTAGATTCATTGATCGTACTAGTGCAAATGCTTAAAATATTTCAAAATACTCTCTACCCCTGCATCAACCCCTGCCACGCCTAATAAGGAACCCTGAAACTCCTCTCAATGGGAATGTATCTTTCAGGAACGTCGAGTAACATGCTTTTGGATGTTTTCCACGGTTTCCCAATGCCTTCCCTTTCAGCTCTCTCTCTCTTCAGTCGGGGAAACAAAAAAAAGTTACACAGAGCCTATTCGGGACTTAAAGGGGGCTGGGGGACCAACTGGGGGTTCTCCGGGCCTGGAGGTTGGTAACGATGAAGGACGTGTGGTGACACTTTCGGCACATCTTGCGCATTTCCAGATCCTCGGTCACTATCCCATGTACCGCAACTATGCACAAGCAAGTAGGGTGTCAGGGATTTGATGGATGCTCAATCTACGGCTGGAACACAAAACTTCGCGATCACGATTCACTTTTTCGTCGGTTCAGGCCGTTGTTGGGCGTCCAGTACTGGATTCGTTGGTGACCTACTTCCGGCCGTCCTTGAACGCCTTGTGCCGCCTCCCGGATCGTGACCTTGAAATTCATTCTTATTTGAAGGCCTCTTAGAGCATCTGCAATGTCTCGGTTGCATTCTTTCTATGCTACACGCAAAACATGATGGCGTATCCCTGCTCGAGCGAACGCTCAACTGTGCCGCGTTAAAAAGTCGTAAAACACACTTCACGCGGAGGCACGTCTTTCCGCTCAGACCGCTCGGAGCAAACTGGCGACCGGCTGTGTTGGAAGGACAGACAGATACCCCCCCCCCCCCGAACACCATTTCCGACCAGTTTTACTGCGCTGGCATAGATAGTCAAACAATGCGCATTAATGTCATAATTTGACCGTATACATAAATTTAAAATCAACTTTTAACAAATAAATGTAAATTTGTTGCATGTTAACATAAGGTACATGGCCTACTTTTAACACCTTCCTAATTCAATACACAAATATCTCCTGACCAAAACTAGATTGCTCACATTTTTAACGATTACGTCGACGATTTGAAAATAAAGATTGAGACAATTAATTTCCTCGATGAAGACCTTGCTTGTTCGCAAATGTAATTACGATCATTCATTGGATATTCACAGGAAATTGTCTAGAGATCTGAAAATTTAAAAAATTTGAATGTTCCACTTCGAAATGTGATGCAAAGTTTATCGTACCTGTTGTTTCTTTGTTAAATTTATGGATTTAAAGCTTTTTCTCCATTAATAAAACCTTACGTGTTACTTGTTTGTTATTACTCTCCGTTATATGTTCATGGCAACAGCGACGATTCCATAAAGATTCCAAATAAATAAGATGGCGTGTTTCAGGATAAGCATTTTCTTTACCTGAAGGACTGTTTATTTCGCTTCGCTTCATAGGAGCTAAGGTTATTTGAAAATGAGGGTTAATTTTGTAAGTATATTACATTTTTAGAATGTTAAGGTCTGAAAGAATAGCACACAGACCATAAACGTTTTCATGTAGCCAATAAGGGGTCGTGGTAATCCAGGGTTAGAACGTTGGACTACTTACCCGAGGGACCGGGTTCGATTCCCGGACTCTCCTATCGTAGTTCGATTTCCGGGCAAGTCTATTTGGTCATCGGAAGTGTGCTGCGTGATTTTTCTGCTACCAGATCTGCCAGGAAAACAATATGTAGCCCAAGGACGATGCGTGAATTTCACACGCCGTATACGGCTTTGCACTGGGTGAACTCTACCATCATCTACCAAACCGATCTTCGGGTTGATTACTGTGGTAGCCACACTTTTTGCATAAGGCTCCATCACTTCTAAAGCAAGCAAAACAATTTTCAATCAAATTTCCAAAGAATGCTCACGAACAAGTTGAGAGATCTAATGACCTAGCCAATGACTAATAAAGGTCTACGAGTGAATCGCAACTCCAAAGGATATTAACACTAGCAGTACGGACTAAGCAGTACCCGATTGCAGTACCTCTGGTCTCCGGAGACCAGAGCAATAATCATTCGAAAATAATTCATTCATTTTTAATTACTGCGATTGATACTTAATGTGTTCCTTGAGAATCATATTGATAATTTTTTGTACACTACAAGCCACCGCTATGGTGTGTGGCAGGGGGTGAATACACACCAGACTAATTTTGACCTGAATATGACCCTACCGCGGTAGAGCGATTTTATTCTGATCCCTTATTGTTCGTGGAAAAAAATACATCTTAAATCTATCTGTTCTACGCTTAATCTCTTGAATTTAATTGACGTGATCTCTCCTGACACAGTACGATGGGAGTAATAATAGATTTTCAACATCAGTGCTAAAGAGACGCCCTTCCAATTCATTGCAAGAGCTTCAATCTGTAATTTAACCTTCCTTCCATCGAGTGATTCCCAGCCTAGCTCCTCTAATATTTTGGATACGCTACTACGTTTATCGTAACAACGTTTTACCTTTATAGCTCCTCTAGGCAAAAACGCCATCCAATTTGGCAATCTATCCAACTTCGTGATGATCTCATCATATAATAGCAGCATATTCTAAATGAGGCCTAGTCAGCGAAAGATAACATTTCTCTTTGGCATTTTCATCACATCTACCTACTACCCTCCTAATAAATCCTAAGTTTTATTAGCTTGTCCACGTTTTCCCCCAGTATGTGTTTCACCCAGGAGAGGTCGGGAGTGAGTGTAACGGCAAGGTATTTAACTGAGTCTACACATTCCATTTCGGTGTTACCAATGCAGTAGGCGTTCGGGAGAGAATTGCTCTTTTTCCAAAAATTAATGGCTACGCACTTTTTTCAGTTTAATTCTAATTACTAAGTGTCGCACAAGTGTTGCATGGCATTAATATCATTTGATGAAGCTGCTTTGTCCTCAGGATCACGGATATTGCGGTAAACCACTTCAATCGTCGGCACATAAACGTAATAATCTCTTTTCCAAATCCCAGTACGGCTTTCGATCTGGGAAATCTACAATTTTGGCAGTAGAGTCCATAGTTAATTATGTCATTAATGCATTTGAAGAAAAGGAATCAGTCTCAGTGACACTATGTGATCTTAGTAAGGCCTTCGACTGTGTTAATCATTCAATATTACTAACAAAGCTAGAATATTATGGTATTAAGGGTGTTGCACTGAAACTAATGAAGTCATATTTGGATGATCGCCACCAATTGGTTGAACTTGATGGCTGTCGGTCTGCAGCTCTTAAAGTAAAATGTGGTGTACCACAGGGCTCTGTGCTTGGCCCAGTACTTTTCATTATCATGATTAATGATTTGCCCTGTAATATGAATCCTAGATCTGTTTTATATGCTGATGGCACTACTTTTGTGCAAAAGTGTCAACATCCAGAAGATGCAAAGTTACGATCTAGCGCTACCCAAAAGGAATGGTTTGATGTTAATCATTTACAATTAAATACTAACAAAACTCAGCATATTGTGTGCAGTCTTAAATCAAAAACAACTGATATTGAAACTGCTAAAATACTAGGAATTTATATTGATACAAAACTTAATTGGGAGACTCACATCAGTCAGACCTGTAATAAACTTAGTAAAGCTGTTTAAATGTTAAGAAAGCTCAACTTTATCATTTCAAATGAGTATCGTTTAACACTTTACCATGCCTTCTTTCAATGTCATTTTAATTATGGTGTTGAGTTATGGGGTCATTCCCCTCATGTTAAACAAATTTTGCTACTGCAAAAGAGAGCTATTCGCTCTCTTGCTAATATACCACCACGTGATTCCTGCAAACCTTTTTTTATTAGGTATAGAATCATGACTGTATTTTGTTTGTATATCTTTAAGGCTCTGATTCATGTGAAAGTTAATCTAGAAACTTACCAATTAAGATCCAACCTCCATAACTATTCCACAAGAGGTAAATCGAATCTAAATACTACTTATTGTAGATTGTCATCAACTTACAACACATTTCACAATATGAACATACGACTGTATAACTATCTGCCTACTCAGTTGAAATCAGATGGTATCCAGAGTTTCAAGAATAGGGTATATACCTGGTTACTTGCTCACCCACTATACTCATTGGATGAATTCTTTTGTGACAATTTTCATCACATTTAAGAAAGTATGTTTATATGTTAAATAATACTTATATTGACGACATTTAATATGGTTGTACCATTTTTAAAATGAATAAAGTATTATTATTATTATTATTATTATTATCTTATCAGTGACTATGGATAAAGTTAACCTCTTCGCACCTGACTACATAAGTTTAAACATTTCGATATAGTATTCCCCCCGATGATGATGTGCAGCATCGAAACCATGATCGTAGAACATTAAAAGTGTGTGGAAGGGTAAAGTTTCTCTTATTTTTCACCCTCATACGGAGTCAATGTCGTTAACGTTAAGTAGGAATAAAAGAAGTCCAATAATACTTGAGGGACACTTGAAGTAACTTCCACCGCATTTGAACTCCAGCTATGATAACATATTAAAAACAAAGGTATACCTTAATTTAACTTATAGGAATCACCGGATTTCATATCACTAATGGTCTTCGGGGATCCGGCTCCGTACTCAACGTCTTGTCACTTTTTCCGTTGCTATGACGGGACAGCTCCTGGTGCCGAAAAAGTCAACTCGCCACTTAAATGCATTGAAATTTTTCTAGAGGTCTAGATGCCTCGATTTTCAGTCTTATCGTTGTGTCTTCGCCATTCACACCATTGCCATCCCCCCGAATCTTATTGGAATATAATTTTTTGGACTCTTCCCTAGTTATTTTGAAATGGGATATAGAATATTTACAAGTGAAAAAGAAATGTTTGCAGAAATAATTCGTCAATAAATGGAACATAAGCTTCAGAAGACTTTTGAAATCAATAGTGATGAAAGTGATTTAGAACCAGATAATGCCGAAATCGAAGTGGGTCATAATGAGGGCGAGTTCGACTTGGATGTTGTGATCTCTGTGTGTGAAACTGATGAAGAAGTAGAAGGAAGGCTTCGAAGGTTCGTTGCCTCACAACATTCAAGAACTAGACCCGAAAATTTAGTTCGTAATATTAGTAGAGTAACTGATTACAGTTAAGATGCTAAATCACATTAGGAATAGTTTAATAATTTAATTCAAACGATATAAAAAAATTGATAATTGCCAATACCTTATTGTAATACAATCACGCATTAACCACATACGGATCATTGGAAGGCGTGGACAGACATTAAAAGTGTTGAAGTGAAAGCATTCATTTGCATTCTGTGATCGATAGGACGATTTCGTGAATCCAGGGAAGACGTTCAAAATTTATGGGAAAAAACAAACCCCCTTGTAAAACCCGTATAAATATTCCCTCTCGCTTATCATGCTAACATAAACTTAACTTACTCGGATAGAATGGGAAAAACTGCTCTCTGTGTTATTGCGTCTCTAAGTGAAGAAGTCCAATAAAAGCCCTACCTCCAGCCACCCTTTATTTTTCTTCGCTAAGTGACGACGGACGCGCAAACCTCGTCTTACTGAAATAATGTAATACTGTTGTCCCAGGACAAGGGGTCAAAACAATCTCTTATTCCATTGATAAAAAATGAAAAGGGTACGGAATTGTCGTTTGAAAAATATTTAACGAACTGAAAAATCACCAATAAGCATACGTGGTTCATTATGAAAGTAATGCGCATGGTTTTGTTGTGATGGGACTACTAATGCCAGCGCGGTAAAACCGGCCGGGAAATGTGGGGGGGGGGGGGTCTGTCCTTCCAATGCATCCGGTCGCCAGTTAACTACGGGCAGTCTTCCGAACGAAAAGACGTACCTCCGCGAGAAGCGTGCTTTTCGACTTTGTAACATGGCGAACGACACGGTCAAGCTCCACCATGACAATGCCCCCAGCCACACGTCCTTCACCGTTACCAACTTCCTTGCCCGCAGCACCCCAGACCCCGGTGGTCTCCCAGCCCCCTTACAGCCCTGACTTGCCTCCATGCGACTTTTATTTGTAGTCCCGTTTGCTGACGAGAGAGAGAGAACTGAAAGGAAAGCATTGGGAGACCGTGAAAAACATGCGAAAGCATGTTACTCAACGTCCCTGGGAGAGACATTCCAGTAGAGAGAAGTTGCTTTCTTAGGCGTGGCAGACACGTCTCCGCAAGTGTACTGATAGAAGAGGGAGAAAACTTTGAAGAATTATGAAGCATTAATACGAGTACGTAAAACAATAAATGTATTTTTCGCAGAAAATGCGCATTGCCTTTATTGTGGACCCTTTATTCAGCCATGCAAGCCCATCTGAGCTGGGTGATGAACGTTAACGATTTGGAACAGTAGGAAAAGTGCAGTAATTTTTTTACATCACTCCCGTGAGAGTAGACAACCACTACCATCACTTCAAAAAGAAAAGATTAACATTCAATCAATTAGAGCAGCACCAATATTTCACTTATGCTCACAACAGGTTTCTACACGTCAACATATTTTTAAAAAAATTTGTTCGTATTTATTTTTACCTCCATTTCTGGTGGCACTGGTGGCGGCGGGATAACGTCCTCGCCTGCCAACCCAGAGGTCGCAGGTTCGAGTCCCGCCTATGCTGATTTTCCTCCTCCTAGGACATGGGTGTTTGAGATTAGACCCAATGCAATGCAATGAGGAAGAAAGGCCCGCTATAATACCGCCTCAATAAAGAAATTAAATTAATAAGACGACATAAGAATACAAAAGTATTATTATTACGGTGCAAACTAAATACAAGCTTCCCGTTCCACCCTTTTCTATAATAAATATGCTAGCATTACGTACGTAGTACTCTAATTGTATAACCTGTACTAAGCATTCAAAGTTATAAGTGAAAACTCCCTTGAACCTCTCCATCCGAATTTCCGATTTCGTGAGGACTTCAACCCAAATTTAGAGCGAATGCTAAGCTGGGCATTATTCCTCATTTTGGATAAAAACATTCATTCGGTCGAAATTTAAACTTTAAAACGTAGACGTGCGCCAAATTTTATTACAAGCAATCCCTCAAGACGAACGCGGCTTCTGAATTCCTCTCTTCTTTTATCCCGTTAATTTGTTGAAAAGCTCTCCCTTTGTCGGTCACGCTTTCATTTTTGTATAAAATCGAGAAAAGAGAGAAAGTCGTCAATCAAACGGAGAAATAGTCATTTGAGCTATTACATGCAGTTGAATCAGGATTACCCGACTTTAGGGGATGCATTTGACTTCAAACGACTGCCGTAGTCGCTCGCCAAATTGAGGGTGTATATCGGTGATCAAATCCGCTAACTTTCATTCCATCAGCATCAAGCCGTTCCGATAGTATCTTCCGCACCATCTCTGAGACATTTCGACCTAAATCATGGGCAATTTTCAGAGATCTCACCTGTGGCAATATTCTCGCAATTTATCTCGAAGATACCCATCCACAAAGTTCCAATCACACGGATCGCGATCTCCTTTTGAAGCCAAAGTAGATTTTTTTACCATACACTCTACATTATGAGAGCAATTCTTTGGTTCATTTAATTTGTTTTTTCTTGTAAGTTCGTATGGCAGCAGAGCCCGTAACCAACTTTAGAAAGCTGACGAGGGAGCATTCCGATGTTTTTCGACATAAGCACCGGATCATCAACCGCTCATATTACGCCGAAGTCTTCCCGCTGGCGCATCGCCGGCGGCGGGGCGAGTCGCTCCCACTCCCGCAGACAACATTCCCCTTTCGCCGTGCCTCCTCCCACGCAACGCCGCATCAACCCACAAGGCCCACGCATTTCTCACAGGAATTAAAAAGAGGTCTCGCATATCGCGCCCCGGCGCGAGTTTTCGACGAATAAATCTCGGCGACCCGTGAAATGGGTCAAAGGTCATCCTCCAATGCCGGAATGGTCAGATGTAAAAGTCTCCCAAGTTCTAGATTGCAGCACCGGAGAACACACGCCAAGAATTCTTTCAAAACACACAAGTTCAGCTCTGCTCGCACTCCGACATCTTACGGTAAATTTCTCAAATGAACTGTTATGAAATGACTGGTATGAAAGTCATGCGCATGCGCGAATATCCAAGGCAGCGCGGTAAAAACCGATCGGCAAACGTGGTGGGGGGTGCGCCCGTCATCAGCCGGTCGCCGGCTTGCTCCGAGAATTCTTCAAAGCTTAAGAACCTGCCTCCGCGTAAAGTGTTTTTCGATTTTGTAACACGGCTCACGACACGGTCAAGCTCCACCATGAAAATGCCCCCCAGCCACACGTCCTTCACAGTCGTTTACAAGTTCCTGGCCCGGAGCACCACCTTGATGGTCCCCCAGCCCCCTTACAGTCCTGATTTGCCTCCGTGTGACTTTTTTTTGTTTCTCCGACTGAAGAGAGACAGCTGAAAGGAAAGCATCGAGAGACCACGTGGAAAACATTCAAAAACATGTTCCAATGATTCTGAGAGACATTCCCGTCGAGAGGAGTTTCAGGGTGCTTCCTTCGGCGGGGAAGACACATCTCCACGCAAGTGTATAATTGATGCAGGGGGAGAGTATTTTGAATAATTATCAAGAATTTCTAAAAGTACGTTAGCCAATTATTCTATTTTTCCAAGAGAATACGAATTAATTTCATAGCGGGTCCTGTATCGTGCGGATAACGCAGCAGGTGGTAGGGAACACCTTGCGGATAACGTATCGATACGATAAATCCTATATTAATTCATGACATAATTCACCACACTTCCAAAAAGTCCTATTCTATTTTAAATGATTTTTTAATAATTTCACGACGATTTCCGAAGATGAAGCAAGTTAGTCAATCTAACAGTGTCGACGGTAGATTCACTTTCACATCCCAATGCGGCCGTTAACAAATATCAATGTATTTAATTACAAACGTATTAGTGATACTCTTAAATTACTGTAAAACCTAGGGACATTAATTCAACGCATTTGCGGGAGTTTGCCAAATAATTGCGGGGTAGCAGCCTCCTGGGATTTGAGCTTGGTGACCGGCCTAGGATGACCTCTCCGGACTACTCGGGCCAAATGAATCTTTTTTGATTTTCTGGACACCCTATCTAGTTGGGAAACTAAAAGTTGGCAGGGGTAAATTTGCCCTTGTCAATTTTACAGGACAAGACAGAGGGCTTGGTTCAAGGCAAGCTGGACTCTCTCTTATCAAACCTTTGGCAAGATAACTGCAGTTGATTAACAGTCATGTTTTTACGCTCCCTAGAGGTCGTCTTTGCCGTTCCATGAAATAGTTCAGACTGCTTTGGAATTAATGGAATTAATTTCAAGTTTTATAAATATATAATATTGACACTAGAATTGTCAATAATACTGGCCCAGGTATTGGCGGGGTAACGTCTGCCAATCCAAGGGTCGCGGGTTCTATTCCCGCCAGGGTGGGTTTTCCTCCACCTGTGGCTTGGGTGTTCATAATCGTGTCCATTTTTATCACTGTTAGGGGCCCGATATAAAAGGCAAATTAGAGCTGTTTTCAGACTAAGGCTAAAGAGTCTTTTTTCCGAGTCCTTAAACGCCGTTTCGGGCAAAGGGCGTCATAGAGGGACAAGCTCAATATTTAACCGAATTATTTACAGCATACCCAAAACATATAGATGTATTGGCCAGCATAAATTTGCACTATCTTTGACACTTTCGATTCCAAATCCACAGTGATTTTTCCACGGTATTCTGCGATTTCTCCTCAAATTACGTATCACAGGAAAATCTATGTTTCAGTTCGGCAACGAGTCCACTTCCTAAAGATCGCTGGATCTTAACCGACCTTCTCAAGAAAAGAAAGAACCTTGCAGAGGTGAATCTAATGTATATAGTGAGTTTTCAGAACTCCAGGGGGAGTAAACTATGACACAACGATTCTATTTAAGGAAATAGGTCAGTTATTTTTAAGAGATTCTTTGATCACTGGCTTAATCAGATCAACGCTAATCAAAGAGAGAAGATTTACCTTTAAAGCCCGCCTTGCTTCAAATCAGAAGTGATACGTCAAGCAGTGCCCATGTAACCTCTCCTTTCCTAATTGATATTCAAGATTCATTGACGGTGAGAACGTGAATTGTTTTCATAGAGCGTTTTAAAGCTTCGTTGAATTAGTGCATTCAAAAAATGCCACCTTCTCGTTGGGCTTATTGTTTTTAAATAAGGAACTACGACATTTACATGAATCACTTATTCAGGAGAATGAGCGTTTTCCTAAGGGCACGGATTTTCGCAGTTGTTTTTCCAGAGAAGAGGACAATATAACATTATAAAAGAAGAAAGTAAAACAATTGAATTATTCAAGTGCACGGACATATGCAAAATCGCAACACCAGAATTACGGCCGCCAGTTTATATCGTATCTAGTATCATGCAAAATTATTATCAAGTCTACATCTACATAGTGCGCCGAAAGCCGCCGCAAGGGGGTATGCCAGGGGGTGTTAGGTCAGCACCCGTAATTAAGAATAAAAGCGCAAGCAAAACCCATGAGTTCACATCAGTGTGCACACGAACACACGAAATCATACACGTCTATTCATGGAAACACCTTACAAGTCACACACACGAAGATACATAGAGTATCAACTAACATACATATTCATATACATATGAATATACGTGATATCTTTGCAATTTGAATTTTGTTCCGACTTGTACATTAAATGTTTTTAATACATCTATGGTGACTTTGGTTTCTCTCTTATGCTTACTGAATTTCCCAGGAAAGAATGAGCATTTGTATCTATCTGTACTGGAATCTATCTCCCTTATTTTATCTTTGTGGTCTGATCTACCTAAGTAGTGTGGGGTCATTATAATTCCTTCAGTGTCATAGTTAAACTCGTTTCTTCTGAAGCTTTCTAAAAGTCTAAGCCTCACTTGTTCTCTTCGTATTTCAAGTGGCTCTCAACCTAAATCCACTAAGAGACCTGTCACAATTGTGTTCTTATTATATGAATTTTTAACGAATCTGGAGGATTTTACCTGGGCTTTATCTAATTCTTTTTTTCCAAATCTTCTACCAAGGATCCCAAATACTTGCGGCATATTCCAAATGAGGCCAAAATAGAGAAAATAGCACCTCTCTTTAACTTCCTCATTACATTCCCCCACCATCCGTTTTATGAAGCCGAGTTTCTTTAAAGCTGATCCGCATATTGTCCCGATATGTGCACCCCATGAAAGGGGTGGTGATAGAACTACCCCCAACTTGATTGGCCGTAGTTAGCACCGAACCCTCTATTTCATGATTAATATCTTGTTCTCTATTTCATTTGGTCCAAACTTTCAAAACAGCGCATTTATCTATATTAAGCAGTAACCTCCAAGTCGGAACGATATATCAAATATTGTTTTTAAGAAAACAATCAACTTAAAATCACAATGCTTTATTACTAATGCTCCAAATAATAACCTCATAATGTACTTGTATCTACTTTAAACTTTTCCAATTTACTGCGTGAAAAACAATAAGTAAATATTTCCTAAATTGACAATGGAATTTTGGGAAAATATAACTATTATTAAATAAGAAAATAAGAATTAAATTACATATTGTTTCAAAATTTAACTTAAAATATTTCCAAGAAAAATAGTATATTTCGCTGTGCTAACAATTTAAGTACTTTTTAAATCCCGAAAGATAAAGGAAGCATAATGTCTCCTAAATGATAACTAACCCTTCACGAGATTCACTGCTCTCAACACGTAGTAAACGAATTTGTGAGATAAAATTCAACAGATGACTCTACATGATACCTTAGATGGGTGAGTACCATGCCAGCTACCGCTATGGTGTGCGGTAGGGGTTGAATACACACCTGACTAATTTTGACCTGAATATTTTGACACCTACGGCGGTCAGACAATGTTATCCGGACCTCATATGGTTCGTGGAAAAAACGACATCTTTAAATCCATCTGCTCTACACTTAATCTCTCTAATTTTATTGATATTATCACTCCTACCGTACGGCGATGGGGGTAATAATACATTTTCAACATCACTGCTAAAGAGACATTGAACTCGAAATTCAACTAACTGCGTTTACAAGTACTTTTCCATCGGGACCTCAACTTGGATGACTACAGACTCAAAACATTTTTAAAAGAAACTTCATTGAACACAATTTTTGTAGCATTTGAAGCACAGTCGAAACGATTCACTTATCGTTCAGACATACATGCACCTTCGGGTAGGTAATAATGTAATTTGAATATCATCAACGATCTATCTCGCTTGACAAAATGCTACTTACTGTTTTCTTGTTTATCAGTTAAAATGAGGACGAGCATTCCTTGGCGAATATTCCTGAATACATCAAATTGAAAATGCTCTTCCTAATTGAATAAAAACTGATGATACCTCACACTATAATTGTCTCAACAGAAGAAAGGATAGGAAAAAAATGTTAACGTCAAAGGTTATTTAATAGGCAATCTGCCAGTTAAGGTAGGTTTTGGATGGACCCAACTACCATATAAATATTTTGTGACTCCTAGCACAACACAAACCCGCAACCTACTCTTCATCAAATCCCCCTTCATCTCAGTGTACCTCATTCCTCCCTTCAACCCGTCCAAAATACCTATCCTGCTCCTTCCCTTTCCTAGTTTGCCTAACATTCTCCTTTCTCTTATTACAGTTTTCAGCATCCCACTGCCGATCAATACGCCCTTCATCCATTTTTCCTGCTTCCTTATCATTTCTCCCAAAAATAACCCCTCTACTCGCCCTCCATTTCGAGTATTTGTTTTCCTTTCAGTCCATTTCACCCTCTCCAATCTTCTTCACTCACACAAGGTTCAAAATCCTCCAATTTACTTCTTTCATCCTGATTCAGTGACCACGTTTCCGCTCCGTACATAGCTACGCTCCATATCAAAGTTTTTACGAGTCTTTTCTTAACATCCTTACTCAAAGTCCCTGTCATCAACTCCCTCCTCCTTGTGAAAGCCTCTTTGCCTAGCGCAATTCTTCTCCGTACGTCCCTACTACTTTGACCGTGTTGGTCCAAGACACTTCCGAGATTCGTAAACTGTTCTACCTGCTCTAGTTTTTGCCCTCCTATTTTAATGTTTAGCTTTCTTTTTTCTTTCTGTAAAATCGGATAACCATTGTTTTATTGATATTGAATTTCATCCCATATCTGTCGCACCGAATTTCCTATTCACTCAGCAATGCTTGCAACCCCTTGGCTGACTACAAACTAAAACTTGGTCATCAGCGAACCTATCTGATTTTACGCATTCCCGCCCTCTTTCATTCCTACCTCCCAGTTCTTCAATCATTTCCTCTGCATACAAGTTGAACAGCAACGGTGATAATGGGCAAACCTGCCTTACACCTCTTCCTAACACTGCCCATCCGGACTCTTCGTTCCCAACTCGCACCTGAGCAATCTGAGACTTGTAATGGATGCGGATTAGTCTCCTATCTCTCCAATCTATGCCTTTTTTTGCAATATTGTCATTAAATTTTCATTCACTCTATCAAACACCTTTTCGAAATCTATGAAACAGTCAAACAAGTCCTGATTGTATTCTATGCATATCCCTCTCGATTGTTGATCTTATTCAAAATCTATCACATAATATTCTAAACTCGAAATACACGCACTTTAGTCGATGTCATACGATACGCATACATCATCTCGATTTGCCAGTTTATAATTACAATTTTTTATGCGAGTTTGCGATTTGCATAATAAAACACACATATTTGACTCAAAGCCGTGGCCCGCCTGAAATCACTTAAAGAGTACGGTCACGTCCAAACAAGTATGACGATGGCAGGAAGGTAATCGTCGAATTATTTTTTTCTTTTGTTAGCATCGAAGGAGGCTGACTGGAAATTCTTGC